>NC_133542.1:40034023-40338745 GCF_048773025.1 Camelus bactrianus | reverse complement strand
CGTACTGCAGCAGCAGACCTGACTAACTGTGACAGGCCGAGTGGCCCACAGAGCCTAAAACACTTACTCTCCTTATAGAGGAAGTTTGTTGAGCCCTGCTCCAACACATACATCCTTCCCCGCTCCCTATTTGTATTCAGATATGAGTTGCTCTAACAGAAGGCGCAAGTAAGGTTACGAACTCATTTACTCTTCAAAAAGAAAATGTGAGCATCCACAGCCAGGCAAACACATGGCCCGCTGACAAGGGCACGGAGTCCTAGCCATGGCAGCACGGCGCAGGTGGTGGCTGCATGCCCCCAAACGAAGCCTGCTTAGAAGGCTTCTGGCTGTTCACAGACATTGCTGAGGTCCTGACCTTACCCTGGGAACCAGTCGCAGTCTCCGGTACCACCTAGCACTAATAAGCTGGCAAAAGTTAAAAGGTAGTAGAGAGTGGGGTTCCACCATAGTCTTAGGGTGGTAACTACATCTGGGAGAGTGGCCCGGGACACTCTGAGCCCTGGGTGTCATGAACTTTGAAAGGCTTTGAAGTAGACATCTTTGCACAGGTGACTGAATTTCACTGACCTCATTTGCTTCATGTCCGTCCTCCATCCACCTTCCAGACATGCTCTCCTACACACAAGTCAGCCCCCTTTCCTCCATAAGCCACAGTTATCTCTGTTCCCCTCTGAGTCCCTTTCCACTCGGTATCCTGTTAAACCATTCTTTTAGGTCTCCTCTCTCATAACATCTGGCTTGTCTGAGAGAGAACTCCTGGAGCACATCTTCTCCCACAGCCCACCTCCACCTTTCGCAGCCCAAATTATGCCTCTTCCAGAACTTCGTGTTGACATAGTACAATGACCCACTTTTCCAGTTTGTTCACCCAGTCTGTTCACTGCTGCCCTGGCAGAATTATTGACCACACTCCCTTTCACTCAGTTGTGTCCCATTTTGGAAGATGAATTACATGGTCTCCCTAGACACAGGAAGCAATGAAGAATCCAGTGCTCAGCTGGGTGGTATGAACCTGCGGAGACAGCGCTGCTGAGGGCAGGCTCTTGTGATAGTCAGCCAGACTCAACAACAGCCCACCATTCACGTTTTCTCTGAACTCGTCCAGCCCATTCACAGAAGGCTACTCAGGTGGTATTCTGTTTGAAGCTTCATCTTCCTACATGGAAATTATGAGCATCTTTCTGGGTGGTTCTGTTTGGGCTATTCTATGGGCTGCATAACCATTCTGACAGTTAGGTGTCTGCTATTTTATTATCTTAAAGAGACAAATGAACTTAATTGCACGTGCTACAGAAAAGCCACCATGTCATTTCAGACCAAGTAAATAGAATCCCGAGAAAATAACCCCTAAGCAGATAGGTAGACAGATGTACACATTCACAACATTAGCTATCTAGCTCTTGCATTCTGAGCGTTCTTGCTTTGGTTCTGACTTCAGAGAATTGTTTGCACTTTTCCTGGAGACTTGTAGTTAAGGGAACCAAGGGGTCATTGGGACAAAGGTATTGTTTTTTTTTTTCAAAGTGCAACTGCTATTCACTTAGGTCCTTGATTAAGAGAAAGAACAAAAATCTACACAGACAATATTGCAAGGAGTGAGAAAGTTTGTTTGAGAGCAATAACGGGGTGGAAGAAAACCCGGACGTTCCTGTTGAAGCCATACAGTGTTCTGCGGGGTTGTCTTCTAAGACGTACTCCGACATCCGTGAGGAAGCCCCTACTCCGCGCCTTTGTGTTAGTAAGGTCTCATTTTGAGTCTTCAGTTATGGTACTGTATTTGCAACTCTCATGCGATCACAATGCCTCGGTAGTTTGCTCTCTTAGGAACATTTAGATGTGCACAAATTAATCTTTTCTATATTTAAAGGTTTTTTCTACCATGTATTGGATTGCTCAGAATAAAGTATCTATTAGACCTTTGTTTTGGTAAATAAATAAATTCTACCTAAATAGTGTGAATTAATAATATAAAAATATGTAACAACAATATATATATATATAGTCTGTCTATATAATTCAGAAATAAAAATTGATTCCACAAGTTATGGCTTTCTTTGTGTCAGCAAGAATCTTTTTCTAGCTTCACTCTGCAGCGGTCTATCTGGATATATCAATCTAGCTTGGTACTTGTTACTTGAAGACAATATAAATTTTGGCTTTCTTCTCACCCAAACTTCATTCCCTTTTCAGCTCTGCCTTCCATGCCTCTGAGCTCAGCTTTCAGAATGTGTTGTTCACCCTCTGGGTGAGCAGTTTCTCCCTTTGGTAGCATCTCCATATTTCGTGGCTATCTGATTTTGTCAACTTCTCCTTTCTCTCTCCCTTGCCTTTTCATGGCATATGTTTATTCTTAAATTTAAAAATGCCATTTTAGTTTTATTTTTTCACTTTCACAACCATCAAGCAGTGGTGAGAATGACCACTGAGTTTTTTTTTTTTTTAAACCTAATAAGGGAATGTATGCCTCTGCCTCTCAGAAAGTTGTTGAAGGAACCAAATGGAAAGTCGCCCTACAGAAATTGAGCACATGTTCTCAGGATCCAGGAATGAGTTCTGTGATTACTGTCCTCTACCCAATGAAGGGAGGAAGGACAAGAGAAGACTGAGAAGTGATTCCGGGCCAGCGAAGAGCCTGCTGCTGCAAGGTGGACGCTTACACTCATTCTGCTCTCTTTACCTAACTGAGGTCGTGGGCATGGGCAGCAGGCTGGGCATCTGGCACCAGGGGAAAGGATGAGTAACGTGTGGTGGACACACACCATGGTATACTACACAGCTGTCTGAAGCAACAAATTACACATTGATGGAGCCGTACTTAAATCAGGGTAGAGTAGGAAAAGTGGACTCAGTATGGTACAGCCTAGTGCCAATTACAGAAATACTAACCCCCCCCCCCCCCACACACACACACACAAGCAATGCTACATATTACACAAAGCCCTTACCTATTTAATGACTTAGCGCACTCACTAGAGTGAGTGCAGGGGGCAAGGGTAGGCATGGGGATCCGGATGAAGCTGGGAACCTAATTAAAAATCAAAATAAACAAGAGCCTTTTATAGGCTGAAGTTAAAAGTGAATAAAATGGAAATACCTTAAACTTTCAGCCACAGATTATGGAAAAGCCGTGTTAAGGTGCTCAAGGGGCTGTTGCCTCCCACAGTTCCCGTCATCGCACTGTTCCCGTGTGTCGGTGGCATCGGTGCTGCTGCAGCGGCCAGGAGCCCGCCCTGGGCCACATCACCCGGTACAGTTGTGGAGCTTTCAACCGAATCTCTGACACATCAGTCCTTAAACAGCTGTGGGCTTTACAGAGCGCAGAGACTGCCTTGTGAAGTTAATTTTCTTGGCGAGTTTCACTCGCGTCCAATCAAAGCACCTCTCTTTAGCCAAGCAAAATTATTTCTTTTTGATATATAACCATTTTAGTGACCCTCAGATGACAGACACTAATAGTTGCCACCCACGACCGCACTTACCTGCAGTGAGAAACCAGCACCCTCACTGCCTGATTATGCCCTGCTTGTGGAACTCTTCTCCCACAGACTGGTGAACTGAATTGCCCTGTTTTCCCTCAAATTTGTTATCTATTGCTACATAATCGGTTACAGTTGATTCTCATTATTTGAGGCAGTTATGTTCTATACAGGCAGTGAGAACATTGAATTCGTACATACTGAACCATTGTTCTTAGAGGAAATACAGGGTTAGGTTCCTGCAAGCCGCTGGTCACACTCCCATCAACTGATCAATATCTAACCTTGCTTTATGTGTGTTTCTGTTTAAGTACATTTTCTTTAATATATATTGTTGATATATTAACACTGAACTCACAGCCAAAAGCCTAAACATAACTCATGCCTGAACGAAGCTTATCTAACACACAAATTTTCTCCATGAGAAATGGCCTTCTTGCACTTAGGAACATTCAATGGCACTTCAGCACTCTGCTTAGGGACCATTTTAAACAGTGAAATCACCAAAACGAAAATCACAAAAATACCAAAAGCACAGCACTGAGTAAACTACGAAAAGGACACTTTATGGTATGGGAACTGAAACCAGAAGACCCAGCCTGAACTTGTTCAACCCCAGCTGGGAGCACGCGCATCAGGCAACTCGAGTTTTCACTGCTCTGTACGTGCCCATAAATGACCATGAAAGCACGAGGAGCACTGATGTGGGATCACAGATAAATTGTAGTGAGTGGGTGAATTTGCAGTTACGGAGCCCTCGGATATTGAAGATCAACTGTTTCCCCACACTTAGCGGCCTAAAACAGCACAGTGATCATCTCAGTTTCTATGGAGTGGAAGTTCAGATACATCTCAGCTGGATCCTCCACTTCTAGGTGTCTCACAGGCCACAACCACAGGGTTGGCTCAAAATCTCTCACTAGACCCCATCAAGAGGGGTGACATCACCAAGATGGTGACCCAGGTCACTCCTAACTTTGCTCTCCCTCACAAGAGGAATAAGACTCAATCAAAGTTCAACTGGGATAGAATCTGCCTCCAATTTCATTCATATGGTTGTTGGCAGGATTCAGTTTCTCGAAGATTAGACAGGGGGCCTCATTCTTTGCCGGCTATTAGCTGGAGGCTGTCCTCAGTTCTCTACCTCATGGTCCTTTTCAGCATGGCAGCTTGGTTCATTGAAACCAACAAGAAAGAATTTGCTAGCAAGATCACAGACGTGACATCCTGCCAATTTTGCTGCATTCTACTGATTAGAAGCAAGTCACCAGATCGAGCCCACACTCAAGGGGAGAGGCTTGCCCAGGGATGTGAATGCCGGGAGGCGAGGGTCATGGGATGTTTTCTTGGAAGATGGCCTACCACACTCTCTTAGCCTCTTTGCGCTCCTGTCTCCTCCCACCTGTAAGTGACGGTGTTTCTCAATGTTTCTCTTTTCTTTGCTTTTCAATCATTTCCCCAATGACTCAACTAGCACATCTCTTCAAACTATTCAAGATCTGGTTTCAATCCCAACCTCCACACCCCCACCATCATTTCCTCACTCAGCCTCTGTGCCCCCTCCAATCTCTGAGGGAAAAATTTTTATTCTCTCCTTTCTGTGACCTGATGAGACCATTTTTCTGCTATCCCATTGTCATTGAAACCACACATATTAGGATTTAAATTCTGGCTCTGCTTACCAGTTGTATTAATTTGGGCTACTCAGCTTCTTTGAACCTTAGTTTATTCATTTTTAAAATGTGGATAAGACTCCCATCTTACAGGTTTAGGTATAAGTTAAATGGGATTTAAATGCCCAGACTAGTACTTAATACACAGAAGGCATTCAATAAATATTGGTTTTTTCCCCACCCTCTTCTTTATTCATCTTCCCACTCACCCAGCCTTTTGTCTGTTGACTTGATAACTTGTCCAAATCCACTGCCAACCCCACGTTTAGTTTCTGTCAGCCATGTCAGCATCTCATTTCCTCTCCCATCCCCTCTTCTGAATAGACTCTTTAATCCTCCTCCTCTCTCAGGCACAGCTATTTCACACCATCCTCTGCTTGACTCCACCTCTAGCTCCTTCCAAGCTTCCCATCTCTTATCTTGGCTCAGTTTCCCTCTGGGTTTTACTTTTTCTTTGAAAACAATCTCAAACTTGAAAGAACAGTAGAAGAAATCACTTTTTCTGAAATATCTGAGAGTAAGTTGCCTACAGAATCCCTCCTCACCCCCGGATGTTTAGTATATTTCTTACAAACAAGGACATTCTCTTCCTGTAACCTAATACAACTATCAAAACCAGGAAGTTAACATTGAAACATTACTACCACCTAATCCACAGACGCCATTCAAGTTTCACCTGTTGAAATATATCCTTTAAAGCAAAAGGATCCAGTTCAGAAACATACATGGCATTTAGTTGTCACATCTCTCTAGTTTCCTTCAACCTGGAACAATTCTTCAGTCTTTCCTTGACTTTCATAATGCTGACACTTAGGAAAATCCCTCACAGAATTCTGTATAGCGGCCCTTGATTTGGGTTTTCTTGCTGGCCAGGTTATCTCTCTTTGGCATCTATAACTCAGAACTGATTTGTGTTTTTCTCATTTACCCCAGTGATATTCATTTGAACACTTAATAAAGGCAGTGTCCATACGGCTTTTGATGGGGACATATCAAAAATCACAGAAGCTAAATTGAAGGGGCTCCCACTGGCCAGATTTGGGACAATTTGAGGTTCAAAATAAATAATCCTGCTCACAGATTATAGCCTGTTGAATAAAGTAAGGTTCCATGAGTTCATATCATACTAATTAATAATTTATTATTATTAATTAATTAACTAATTAAAAGTTTGATAAACAACAGGATAGGTACATACACTCAAAGCATGGCCTGAAAGCCTGACATACTGCAGCCATCTAGGAGAGGGGCTGCGTAGATACTGGGGGAGGGCAGAACCAAGGGATTTACAAGAAAACAGAACAGGAGATCATGTCCAACCCTCTAGTGGCACAAAGAACGCACAGAGCTTATCCTTGAAGGACAAGTATGATCTGAATAGGAAAAAGGACAAGGGAAAACATGAACAATGGGACAAATGGCAGGAATCTAGAGGGAATGTGCGGAACCTCACCCGTGGCACCTGCAATTATTTTTAATCTGCCCTCCTTTGCTTCACTGAAGCAGAGAATTTGTATTCACTCAGTATTAAACATCTACATTCTAGTAACACTGATACTGCGGTAGAAGCTGCCTGTGCGGGACGGATTCCAGATAAAGGCATGGCATGACTTGGTTCTTAGAGAGCTTGCATTCGAGCAGAGGGACAAAAAGGTCAATCACTGGGACTCACAGACATAGAAAACAAACTCATGGTTATCAAAGGAGAAGGTGGATGGGTGGATAAATGAGGAGATGGGGATCAGCAGATACAAACTTCTATGTATAAAATAAACAACAAGGTCCTACTGTATAGCACAGGGAACTATATTCAGTAACTTGTAATAACCTATAATGAAAAAGAATGTGAAAATGAATATACACGTATAACTGAATCACTATGCTATACACCAGGAACGAACTCAAAATTATAAATGAACTATACGTCAATTAATGAAAAAAAAAAAGGTCAATTACCAACTGCAGCAGAGAAGAAATGGACCCGTTGTTCAGCTCCAGGGTCTGCAGAGGGTAAGAAGAGTTTAGAGGAGGGCACTGTCTTTTGAATTCCTATCTGGGAGGAGTGACCACCTACACCGTATAGATAAGGAAATGAAAGTAGGTCATCAGAAATATCACATACCAAGTGAGACAATTACTATTATTAATGAGGCAGAAAGATAACGTTTTGCCTTTTGCTTACATATCCCTCTAAGGAATATCTAGCAACCCAAAGGCAACTAGCAGATGACAGTATCTGCAACTGAACCCAGATCTGTCTGGCTTCAAAACCTGGCTCTAGACTCTCACTTTTCACAATGTGGTCTGTCAGCCAGGAGCACCAGCACGATCTAAAAGCAGGGCCAGCTCTATCATGTGTGTGACCCAGTACAAAATAAACGCGGGCCCCTTGTTCCAAAGGCAGGAAAAAAGTGCATGAAAGGCACTAAAAGATAAAAGTTTTCCCTTTCCTCAACCTCTCAAATGTCCTGTTTTTTTATGTTTGCTATTTAATGTCATTCTAAGTAAAGAAATATTAAGATTTTATTACTGGCATGGATTTCCCATTCATCTTTTTATCGTGTAATGCCAGTTTTAAATGGAAATGGAACTTTGAACTCATAGGTGGAATCATCAAAATTACACAATTTGTAATTTTGTAAATGTACACAAAGATGTATTTTGCTCTTAGCAGAACAGTGGCCACAGAATAAAGCAACTCGGTTGTTTTTATTCTACTTCCTAAAAAGCACACATGTCTACCAACAATCTCTACTTTGTGTTTCCTGATGAATAAGGAAGGAGTGAAAGGAAACGGAACTTTCCTTCTGTGGCATCATTTTTCAGCAGATGTGGTTGGCTTCATATACAGAAGTAACATAAGAGGATATAATGGGGTTCCGTGGCCATTTGTGTTTCTTAGGACATCATTTTTTTTCTTTCTGGTTCACATCATGTTCTGGTTCCGAAGCTGTCAGCTCCCTCAACCTTCCTAAGGCACAGACACAGCACATTGCCCTGTACTTGCCTGGAGATCTGCGGATCTGCCACCAGCACTTTGTACTCGGAGGTCATCTCCGACACTGAATGATGGGGTGGGGCAAGAGACCGGGGACACGCATGATCATGCTGCACCACATGCATCCCCTCCATTCTCGTGCAGGCGACGTTGTCCCATCAGACTTAACTTACAAACACACGTTCAAATAAAAAAATTGTTAAGAATTTCAAGAAGGTGACAGTAGAGCATTAAACCAAGCTCAGGGCGCTGAGCGCAGGGCCTGGTAAGCCTACACGGGTTATAGACCATGATGCTGGCTCTGCCTGGAAGCTTGCTAGAAATGCAGGTTCTCAGGCTTCCCCGAGACCCCCTGACTCCACCTACATCTTAGAAGCTCCCCAGGTGGTCTGCAGGTATGTGAAAGTCTCGTCTAGACCACTGAAGAGTCCGTCTCCCTGGCTAGATGCTAACCCTATGCCTGGCCAGGTGACTGGAAGCGTTTCCTCTGGTCTGCCCCCACCCTCCGCCTTCCCTCCTTTGGGCCTACCAGCAGCTCCTCCAGGACGGTACCAACCTGATGGCCTGCTGGCTTTTCTGAAATCCTATCTACCAGGCTTTGCTGAAATCTCAGGTTTCATCTGCCTTCTATCCAAGGCCTCTGTATATTCATGAATCCTTGTGGCAAGAAAGATACCACAAAGGCAGATTTTAGGGGTCTGGGCCAGAGACAGAGCCCCCTTCCCCCCAAGAGATGAAAGTCTTGTTACTTTACACGTCCATGTGTAACTTACATGTCTTTACGACTGAGATTCCAAAGTGAGACTCTTGTTTTCCCCCATGTTTGCTACTTAATTCCATTTATTTGCCTACTTTTGCGAGCTTTACATTTTCCCAGAGTATAGAAGGATTTACTAGACTCTTCACTTTTGCTTGAGATTTCTTCACGATAAAAAGTTAGAGAAATAAGAACAACCTTTCAGAAACTCTTTAAAAGAAGAAGAGGGGGAGAGAAGAGAGGGAAAATGTAATTCCTTTTGACACTGAAGAAGTTCCTAAGAAGAATAATTTTAAAAAAGAACTTAAGTCAGAATTAGGAAGCTTCATCTTCTTGTTTCACTTTCAACCTCAGAAATGAAATAGGCTCACTCTTCAGCTAAACCAGAATCGCCCCTCCGCTTGGGAACAAAGCACCACTGCACCTCTGCGTTGCACACCAATACGGTATTTTCTTACACAACAGTGGCTCCCCTTCCTCTGCGTGGGAGAGCATTAAAAAAGGAGAGGAAAGGGAAAGAAGAGAAAAAGAGAAGAGAAAAAAAGAAAAGTTTTGAAAAGACACCTGCTACTCCTTTGATGGGAATGGTGTCCTTTTCCTCCAAAGCTTCATGGTCAAGCCCACCAGAAAAGCTCCTCCCAAAGGCCAAGTTTGTCGGACGCCAATAATTGGCTCAGCAGCTGCTGATCATCTTATCAGTACGTCTCTGACATACACACATCTCAATTTAAAAACCGAACTTGGAGGGAGGGTAGAACTTAGTGGTAGAGTGCATGCCTAGCATGCATGAGATTCTGGGTTCAATCCCCAGGACCTCCGTTAAATAAATAAATAAAACTAACTCTACCCCCAGACCCCGCCACTGCCAAAAACAAAACATAACAAAACAAAACAAACAAACGAACAAAAACCACCAACTAAGCTTGTACGTTCTCGGGCCAGGTGCGTGGTGTGCAGAAAGGACAGCCTTGGGTGAGGAGGGAGAAAGCGGCACAGAGGCAGCTGGGGGCACAGTTCAGACCCACAGAGAAGAGTGGGGAGCACGCCCTGGACCACCCCTCCAAGCTCTCGAGCTTGTCAAGAGCGCCACTGCTCCCCTCCTCCCACCGCCAACCAAGGCAGGAACAACAAAGAAACCGCTCAACAGTTAGCTCCTTGGGGTTGAGTTTTTACAGCGTAACTGTGTGCTGTGAAGTATTTCCTTATAAACTGTCCCACCTGCACAACGACTGCATTCTCTTTTGGGTCACCAACTCAGGACACTTGGTAGCATGAGTGACAGGGACATTTTAAATTCATGGGAAATACAAAACCCCCTTTGTGGGCATTGGTTTCAGCTGCCGCCTCAGGTAACAAGAGTTGAGCTAAGTTTTTCTTCGTTTACTTTCCTTCTCCATTGATTCACTGGCCAAGGTGCTACTGAGTAGCCTGCTGACCCACCGACCAAGGAGGGGAGGAGGAAATGGGAAAGCAAGTTAATACACCAGCTGGAGAGTGAGATAGGGTTTCATTTGGAGACGGCTGCATTTCCCAAGCTGGATCAAAGTTAGGTTCAAAAAGTTAAGTCCTGCTGAAAAAGCTGAAGGTGTAGACATCTGAGTGGGTCTCAGCTGGACTAGGATGACAGGATCTCTCACTTCCTCTCCTCCATTTCTCCAGGGCCTGGAGCTAGAAGTTTCTAGGCTGGAAAGCCCCCACCATCCACAGTCCAGGCCTTGCAGTGAGTCAGACCTTGGTTGACATCCTGTTTCTGCCCTTGGTCAAGTTAACTTCTCTGAACCTCTGTATCTTCACCCATAAAACAGGGACCACACTCTCACTCTCTTACTCACTTTCTGGGAGGAATCAATGAGAAAATACATACAATGGCACAGAGAGCTTAATCACGAACAGCAGCAATGGCAGTGGCAGTTGTTGTTTCAAAAGGGAACCAACCTCACATGTTTCCAAAGGACACACTGGAAGGGTCACCAGGGAGTTGGTGCGGCCCTGAGTGACTCACCCCACAGATCAGAGGTGGGCGGGCCACAGCTCTGGGTCATGAGTGGGTGGGTCTACACCTCTGCCTTTCATGAGCAACACTGTCTCTTCCTTCCTGTCTAGTCTTCCTCTCTCTGCTACCCATGTCTCTTTCTCTCCTGTCTTCCCCAAGGGTCCCATCTCTTTCCTGACAGAGCAACTGTGGGAAAGTTACCTCATGGTGTCGAGCCCCACCTGCCTCCTGAAAGCAGTCAGGATGGGGGAGCAGGTGCTCTCTCAATCCCTTTGGAAGCCAACATTCCACAAGTATCCCTTCCTCTCCTCTCCCCCACCTCTTTCCTTTGCCCATTGGCCCTCACACTCCAGTGAGAAAAGTTCTAAGTGGCTGAGCCTGAGTCCGATGCTACCAGGAGGTCTGGTGATATGAGAGGCAGAATCCCCCAGAGCCACTGTGTGGACAGAATAAAACTGGATGAGTCGTTTCCTCTTTTCCATTCATGTATTTATTCATTTATTCATGTGTTCACCTTTGAGTGTCTAGGCCACCGGAAAGGCAAGTCTTACCTGAATCTGGGGGTATTTAGAAACTGTTACAATAAAATATTTATTAAACTATTTTGTGGTAACTGAAACAATATAGGATCCACTCAGGATGCAGAGTGGATCCCAGGTACTAAAGTAAATCTATCCTCAGGGCTGACCAAGTCCCTGAGGGACTGGTTATGTAAGACCAAACCAGGCAGAGCATTCCGAGGACCCCCAGGATGGGAGCCAGCCCTCGAGTTCTCACCTGGGGTGACTTTGCTCCCAACCCCAGGGATATGGGAAGGGGGAGGGAGCCCTGCTATTGGCATCTACTTGGTGGAGACCAGGATGCTGCTAACATTCTACAGGACAGCCCCTCACAACAGAATTATTCTGCCCAAAATGTCAACAGTGTCAAGGCTGAGAAATCCATAGCAGATGGACAAGGGGCCTTTCAGCCCAATCATCCTGATGCCTTTTGTTGGGTCTGAGAACTTTCTCTTCCTATGTGGTTATTGTGGTCACAATCTAGATTACTCAACTCAACCAGGTACTGGCTTTCCCACTAAGGAAGTCAGTAAGTCCCTGGAGAATCTTTGCCCAACAACATCCTTCCTCTTTTTTCTCTCATGTAGTGAAGGGACAGGCATGTAACTAAGCTAATTCCATCTAAGGAAAAAAAACAGAAACTCCATGGGACTTTGAATGTTAAGCTCAATATTTCAATATAAAAGAAAAAAGTTTTCTAGCAACCAGGGCAAGTCTGATGTGAAATTTCTGCTTCTGAGCCTTCCTTCAACTGCCTCATTGGCCCCAAATCTCATTCCCCAGCTTCTCTTGGATTCTTCCAGTAAATTTCCTTTTGGTTTCAACTAGCCAATCAATTTATTTTGCTTGCAACCATGATGCCCTAACTGAATCAGAAAGTCTTCAAATCTCTCATTGACTTCCAAACGTCACACAACATCCCAAGTATATCCCACTCCATCACTCCAAGAAACATGGGACTCCAGAAACATTCTGACTCTTATCTTGCCTCTCTGGGATCTGCCATTTGATCACTCAATCAATCAAGGGATCAATGAGTATTTATTGATACCCACACATGTTAAAAAATGCCAGCTTACGGAAAAGTCTAAGTAGAGAAGAGGGACTGGTATCTGTTGGGTGCCTACATGTGCCGGGCATAGTATTAAGGTCCCTATATTTAGAATCAAATCTTAAAGCCCTGTCACTATACTAGAGGTGGGTATCACTGTCCCATCGTACATTCAAGAGAAATGAGGACTGGAGAGGTCAACTAGCCTCCATAAGACTACATATCTAGTACTTATTAGAGCTAGGATTTGAGTTCAAATCTATGTGTTTCCAAAGCCCATGGGGTTTTGGTTGGTTTTTTTTTTTTTCCAATTTTCCCCTCTATTCCAGGGTTGGAAAAATGTGGTCCATAGGCCATAGTTTGCCCACCACGACCACCTATTTTTGTAAACTAACTTTTATTCTAACAGCGACACCCATTCTTGTGCTCTATGATGGCAGAAAGCCCCACCGTGTTGCCTGCAGATGGTTTTAAGGGCTGCCTCGCGGGCCCCTCTCAGCTACCTTAAACACAGTTCCCTTCCTTTGCCTATTTATGCCTCTCCATGTCCCATGTGTCTGGGTGAGGATTTAGGGGTGCCAAGAAGACTTCTGCCAGCAGACCTCGTCCCTGTCACTCTGTGAGGAAAAGGAGTCTGATGTTCTCCCCTTAGATTCATTCTTAGTGCTTTCTAGAAACTTTTCTCGTGTAACTGGTTTAAGATGTTATGCAACTTAATAAAATGGCCATACTACCCAAAGCAATCTACAGATTTAATGTGATCCTTATCAAATTACCCAGGACATTCTTCATAGAACTAGAACAAATAACCCTAAAATTTATATGGAATCACAAAAGACCCAGCATTGCCAAAGCAATACTGAAGAAAAAGAATGAAGCTGGAGGAATAACCCTCCCAGACTTCAGACAATACTATGGAGCTACAGTCATCAAGACAGCATAGTACTGGTGCAAAAGCAGACATATGGATCAATGGAACAGAATAGAGAGCCCAGGAATAAACTCACAGACCTATGGTCAAATTCATCTTTGACACAGGAGTCAAGAATATACAGTGGAGAAAAGACCCTCTCTTCAGTAACTAGTGCTGGAATAGCTGGACAGCTGCATGTAAATGAATGAAGTTAGAACACTCCCTCACACCATACACAAAAATAAACTCAAAATGGCTTAAAGATTTAAACATAAGACAGGACAACGTAAGTCTCCTAGAAGAAAATATAGGCAAAACATTCCCTGACATAAATCTTAGCAATGTTTTCCTAGGTCAGTCTCCCAAGCCAACATAAAGAAAAGCAAAAATAAACAAATGGGACCTAATCAAATTTAAGCTTTTGCACAGCAAAGTAAACCATAAATAAAACGGAAAAGACAACCTATGGAATGGGAGGAAATATCTGCAAATGACAAGACTGACAAGGGCTTAATGTCCAGAATATACAACAGCTCATACAATTCAATAACAAAAAAACAAAGGCCCTAATCAAAAAAATGGACAGAAGACCTAAACAGACATTTTTCCAAAGAAGATATACAGATGGCCAATAAAGCACATGAAAAGATACTCATATCGCTAATTATCAGAGAAATGGAAATCAAAACAATAAGGTATTCTCCTCAAATAATAAATGCTGGAGACTGTGGAGAAAAGGGAATCCTTCTACACTGTCAGTGGGAATGCAATTTGGTGCAGCCACTATGGAAAATACTATGGCAACTCCTCAGAAAACTAAAAATAGTTATTCTATGATCCAGCAATCCCACTCCTGGGCATATATCTGGAGAAAACTCTAATTTGAAAAGATACACGCACCCCAATATTCATAGCAGCACTATTTACAATAGCCAAGACAAGGAAACCACCTAAATGTCCACCAACAGATGACTGGATAAAGAAGTTGTGGAATGTGTGTGTGTGTGTGTGTGCGCATGTGCGCGCGCGCGCACACACACACACACACACATACACACACACAAATGGAATACTACTCAGCCATAAAAAGGATGAAATAGTGCCATGTGCAGCAATAATGGGTGGACCTAGAGATTATCACAGTAAGTGAAGTCAGACAGAGAAAGACAAATATTGTATGATATCACTTATTTGTGGAATCTTAATAAAATGATACAAATGAACTTATTGGGGAGTGCTGGGTCTAGCTCAGTGGTAGAGCACCAATTTGGTGTGCATGAAGTCCTGGGTTCAATCCCCAGAGCCTCCATTAAGGGGTAAAAAATGAATTCATTTACAAAACAGAGATAGACCCACAGACATAGAAAACATACTTAAGATTACCAAAGAGGAAAGGGGAGAGGAGGGATAAATCAGGAGTTTGAGATTAGCAGATACAAACCTCTATATATAAAACAGATAAACAACAAGGTCCAACTGTATAGCACAGGGAACTATATTCAATATCTTGTAATAACTTATAATGAGAAAGAATATGAAAAAGAATATATGTATAACTGAATCACTGTGCTGTACACCAGAAACTAACACAGTATTGTAAATCAGCTTTACTTCAATAATGAAGAAAAGATGCTACGTAACATGAGAAGAATTGCACATTAGCCGCAATCAGAGTGCCTGATCCACTGACTTGTCACCGGAAGTGGGACCCAGACAGAATGGGTCTCAGGAAGAGGAAGGCCTGCCGGTCAGCTCTGTGGGGAGAGGTCCCGCCAAATGGAGACACAGAGGCACAGAAACACGTATCATTCGTGGTGGGGGCGGGGTGGGGGGCTCGAAGCGTGAAAACCACACTTCCCAGCATTGCCAGGCCCCTTCCCCATCTCCCTGCTGCACCTGGCTCCAGAAGCCCAAGCCACTTTTCCCTTTCAAAGGATTCAGAGGTAGGTAGGGGTTGTGTCCATTTCCTCTACAGACTGCGAGAGGCGGGGGGGATCCGGCCACTAGGGAAAGACTGTGGAGACCACTGAAGATGTTCCCTCTTTAGATGAAGCTGCCCCAAGCCTTTCGATGATGCCTGGGCTCCTGCAGAAAATCATTCCCACTTCTTGGCATGATAAGCCGGGCTGGGCTGTCTTCCAGCCTCATTCCTGGACCTTTCCTGTTCACACCTTCACTGCAACTATCTCAGGATATTTCGGTTTCCCGCACGTGGTCCCTTCTGCAGTCCTGACCTTCCCTCTGCTGCTTCCAGCTGGCCCTCTGCCCATGTTTCCCAGTGCCTTCCTCCTAGCCTGTCTGTTTCAGGGTTACTTTGGCGGCCTAGCCTGCTGTGCAGACTCCATCCCGTGGCACAAAAAGCACTTCCCCTCTTGCCTGCCTTCTCCTTTAGACTGTACCTCGTTGGACAGCAGGGACTGGCTTGACTCTCTGTATTCCAGCACCTGACTCGAGGAGTGGCAGCACCTGGTGTAGGGAGTAGACAGCCCAGCATTTTAGCTCTCTGTTTAGTGCCACAGGCGCAGACAGGCATGCTTTCTTCTTGTGCATTAGTCTGATGGCACAGTATTACTCCCATGCACAAGCAAGGCAGAAACATACGCCATAAATTATGACTGTCACTTTAAAAAACAACAACGTTGTTTTGCTCTCTGAATCATTAGAGGATTCCTTCTGTGTCTGGCGGTTCAGACTCCATGCTCATTTTGAAAGTAGGTTATGGAAAGTGCCATGAGCCTGGGTGAGGCTTTTCCACAGCGGCTCCCCTGCAGAGGGACACGGCTGGGCTGTTTTCCTGAAGAACCTCTGCTCTCAATTTGTTTTGGTGTAGGTTCCCCCAAAGCAGACCCAGAGACAAGGAGCCGAGTTCAGGAAATAAATTTCACAGGTGACCTCAGGGAAGTCCAGTGGGGAGACAGAGAAGCGAGACAGGGGGTGGGGGCCAGTCCAGAGTGAGCAACCGAAACTCAGTGCCATGAGGAACTCGAGCCACACAGCTCAGTGTCTAGCCAGGGGCGGAGCCGGGGAGCTAGGCTCTTGATCCACCAGCAGCAGGGACACCGACTCTGGCCTTCTGGCTAGTGTGTGCAGGCGGACAGGCACATTCTCCCAAGAAACTTGTGGCAGTTTGCAGGAATCTGTCTCCAGGTACAGAAGTGAATGCTGGGGAGATGGCAGGGGCTGTCAGGGTTTACCTCGGGATCTGTGGGGCTTCTCCTAGGCTGTCCTGGGGTGAATGGGCCCCTCTCCTACCTGGTGAGCAGATCAACTGCCAGCACTCTGGGATCTGAGTGAGGGAAGGGGCTGGGTGGTCTATTTCCTGGGAGCTTTTGCTGGACCATGCTGCTTTCAGTATGGAAGCACCTCTGCTGGGCCCTCACCCTCGAGTCATCTTTGGTTCACGCTCTCTAGAGCAGTTCTGTCCAAGAGAAATATCATGGGAGCCACGGAAGTCATTTTAAATGTTCTCAGTCATATTAAAAATAAATAAATAAAAAGAAAGATGAGGCAGGAATTTTAATGATACGTTTAAGTCAACACAATAAATCAAAAGCACTATTGTTTCAACATGTAATCGACATTTTAAAAAATACCAAGAGGTATTTTTTGATTTGATTGTACTAAGTCTTCAAATCCAGTGTGTATTTCACACATACAACACGTCTCAGTTCACAAGAGCCACATTTCAAGTGCTCAAAAACCACATGTGCTGAGTGGCTACTGTGTTGGGCAGCGCAGGTCTACAGACTAGCCCTTGGTCCTGTGCAAAGGCAGGGAAAGGTCAGACTATCGGCTGTAAGACTGACAAGGGAGCTGGGGGTCTAACTGCTTCTTCAGAAGATTTCAACCTGTTTTTTTCACTTGCTCCCATTTTGGAGATGCCTGGTGTCTCTTGATTTCTGAGCATATCTGGGGTGCAAATGGAACGGATGCCTCCCTTCCCACCCTGGCCAGCTTGGGATTTTGCCTCTTTGAGTTGGCCACATCAGTTCCCACTCATCCACTGGCTTTCCATCTTCCCTTTTCCCCGTCTGTTCCCTCTACTCTCTTTGTCTTTATGGGTTTGGGCTTGAAAATAAAATTCACAGTCATTTTAGTGGGGTCTTTCAAAAGAACCAAGGCAAACAGATGTATGCAAGCCACCATCTCTAACGAATAATAAGTTTTCCGTTATCACTGGAATTTTAGGGTTTTTTTTTAAAACATTGGTCTCCATATTTTTATTAAATGTGCCTGATATTTTGGTTTAAACCAACTGACAACCCCATGTATGCAATAACTGATTTCTAAAGGAATGAATGGACGAAATGAAGGGATATACATGAGAGGAACCTACTCTTCAGATGTTGTCCAATCCAGTTGAAATCAGTGCCACACAGTGACACCCTCTAGGTCACCCTGGAGGGAAAATGTTCCTCCTCCCACTCACTGGTCCAGTACAGTTACCTGTGTGGCATCTCCCAGTTACCACTGAGCTAAGAAATCCCTTGCAGTCACAAGGTGCCTGCAGAAATAACTAAGAATTTGTCAAGGCACTTAGCAGCAAGGCAAATGGAAGGGGAGGCTGTGAGTCAGTGGTTTTCATCTCCTTTCAACCTCATTGCTCCACTGTCTGCTAGAACTGACCACTTCCTTGCCCTGTTCACACTGTCTTCAGCTTTCTCAAATGTGGCATTTCTTAACTGTCTTTTCTCAGCTTTGACCTTGCTGCTTCTTTTGAACGGTCCTGAATTTCTTTTGTGGTTTTTCTGGAATCTCCTTAAAATGAAGCCCAAGTCCCTCTAATCTAGAGCCACGCTAGAAATCCATAAAGGGCTGGTGACCTCAGGGTCCTTTTGTTGGTTTGGCTGTACTTAGAATCCATTATTCTAGCATTCAAGAAAAAGTGAAAAGCAAGTTAAAGATGTATCAGAATGTCTTACAAAAATACCAAAGAGGAATTTTGTTCATTACACATGGGAAAACTTTTTAAATTCATTCCTTTTGCACAAAGGGAAGCCTTGGGAATCAAGGAATTTTCAGATTGAGAGATCCCATTTAGCTGGCTTCTTTTGCTGAAGGAGGACGTCGTTCAGTGAGACACCACACGTAGGTGGACGGCAAACAGCAGTGAGAAAGGGAGTCCTAGAAGATACTACCACGGGGTCGGTACCCAGAGGAAATGTCCACCAAGGAGGCAGAGACGTGAATCTGGGGATTGGGGGACCACTGAAGAAACAAAGCTTCCTCTTAGAAAGTTTACAATTAAATAATTGATAAATGGGCAAATTGAATTAAGCCTTGAGTCCCTCAAAGTTCCCTCAGAAGCGTACAGCATTCTGGTTTCAGCAAGGCCCAGCAGGTGCCACCCCAGTCCCGCCTCAGCATCCCAGCTTTTATCCCCCCACCACACATCTTCAGCTCTATGTATTGGGGTATATTTTAGTCACATCAGTTTCCTCAGTCATAAAGAACTGCCCTGCTAAAAATGTGCATTATATTAATATTTCCTGATGAAACACTTTCCTTATAAACATGTCATATACGCATTGGTTTTCAAAGCACTTCAGAATGCCTTACCTCGCTTCACCTTCATGACAACTGCCTCTATTTCACACGTGCAGAAAAAGGACTCTGATCAGGCATCTTATCTATTGATCGTTTTGTTTATTTATCACCCCATTTATACAAAGGACTAGCGGTGGAACAGGCGTCACCCCTGGCAAAGTGCAGAGTCAGGACCAGACAGAGGCCAGGCCTCCTAACCTCTAGGCTGGTGCCCTGTCTGTTGAAGCTCTCAATCACTCAGATCTCTGACTCTGTACCCAGAGATGGTCTCCAGAACAAACTTGATCAGAGGCACAGAATCTTAAGAGTTGGCTCAGGGTTTGTCACAGTGATGCTTTATGGCTGTAAGGTTTCTGCACCCAGTTCCAACGTGTGTAGGGATTTGCCCCACACCACCAAGCAATTCGCAGACCCCCGCTGCGCATCCTACAGTTCAATTCTGATGCTATCTACCTAGAGATAGCATCAGATTCCACAGGGTAGGGGTTCAGTCCCACAAGACGGCCCTTCACCCAGATGCCAATCACAAGTCCAGGTTGTGACTCATGCCTCTGAGAAATAAGAAGCTCCCACCACTCCTTCCATGGGCTTGATTAAATCGGTAGAGAGGCTCACAAGATTCAGGAAACCAGTTTACTCGTTAGATTGCCCGTTTACAATAAAAGACACTAAAGGACACAAATCAACGACCAGATGAAGAGATACATAGGGTGAGGTCTCAAACAAAGTGCTTCTGTCCCAATAGAGTCTGGGCCCTGGGACAGTGGCACGTGGAGGTATCTGGTTCAGCAGCCTGGGAGCTCTCTGAATCCCCTCCTGCTGGGTTTCTATGGAGGCTTCATTACATAAACACGACTGATTAAATCAATGGTCGCTGGTGATTGGTTCGACCTCCAGTCCCTCTCCCCTCCCCAGACATCAGGGGGTGGGACTGACAGTTCCAGCCCTCTATTATTCTTGGTTGACTCCCCTGGCCACCAGCCCCCACCCTTAGGTGCTTCCCAGAAGTCACCTCATTAACATAATAAGCCCAGTGGTGGAAAGGAGCTTGTTATGAATGAAAAGATTTCAGGAACTGAGAACAAGAGATCAAGTATTATAATAAAAGATGCTTCCATTATTCTTCTTGTTCAGGAAATTACAAGGATTTGGGGATCTGTGAGCCAGGAACCATGGACAAAGACCAAATATATAGGAAAAATACATTTTGGTCATTAGAATGACCAAATATATATGTATTTCACAATATTGCAAGCTGAGAAAGAGTTTCTCAGACATGCATTACTATATATAAAATAGATAAACAAGGACCTACTGTTTAGCACAGGGAACTCTATTCAATTTCTTGTAATAACATATAATGGAAAAGAATCTGAAAAGAACAAATATATATGTATGTATATGTATAACTGAATCACTTTGCTGTATACCTGAAATTGATGTGGTAAATCAACTATACCTGAATTTTAAAAATTTTTAAAAAAAGAAAGACAGTTTCTTTCTCTTCTCATTTTTCCTCTTCTTTTCCCCTTTCCCACTAGAACAATTCAGCCCTAAAGCCAATCAGTGGTCAGAGAAGGTCGGAGGCTAGAACTGGAGGAGGTGGTTGTGGCCCAGGGCAAGGTGTCTAGCCTGAACAGAGGGAGGAAGGGATCCTTCGGGACAGCCAGGCACAGGTTCTATCGGAGCCTAGGTATCCAGGGAGGGCTTCCAATAAGAAGGATGCTTTTGCCAGGTAAGGGATCTCCAGCACAGTGAGGAGGGCACTGCCATGAAGAGACAGCCTGGCATAGGCGTAGAATCCAAGTAAGGTGAGAAGGGCTGTAGAGGAGGAAATTTTTCCCTCTACCCTTCTAGGATCTTGGCTGAGACAAGACAGATTAATAAGAGAAAAACAACAGATGTCTAATAACATGTATATCTCTTGTATACGTGGGAGAGACCCAAGTAAACGGAGTCACTCCTGGAAATAGTCCAAACCATCACTTTAACGATCATCTCTAGCTATAGATAACAGAAAGATGTTAGGGTGCTGGGGAGCCAGTGTGGGGAGGTTACCAGGCAAAGCACAGGAAACAAGGGTAAGGCTGTTATGCAGATTTAAGTTGGTGCCTTCCCCACTGATAAGACTTTCTAGAAAGTTAGTCCTCTTCCTCTTCTGGGTAGAGACAGGAAAACACTCTTACAGATGGAGATTTCCCTTATAAATTCTCTTACAAAAGGGTAACTTTTATACAGTTTTCAGAGCTTCTCCCATGTCAGCTGTTTCTTAAAAATAAGCAGCTTAAGTCCTTCTAACTGTTAAAGAGGAAGACTGAAGCCCAAAATGCTTATGCTAAAGCCCATGATACCAAACACAGATCTAATACCAAACCTAACTGCAGTCTCAGCCTTCACCAGGAATGTGATCTTAAGCAACCAGTTTGGAATTTTCTGGTCAGCACCAAGGAGGTAATGTGTCATGTGGGCAAAAGCTTCCCTCTTCTCACCGTCCTGACAGAAGAGGCAATCTGGGTGATAAAACCCTTGCCAGTCCCTCCCCCCACCCCAGAAAGATGTCCCAGCCTAAAAATAATCCTTTCTTTTCTTTCACTAGTCACTCCCTTGCCCCACCCTTCTTCCTATAAAAAACTTTTCCCTTCTCATTCAGTACAACCCCTCACTTTGATTTACTAGAGGGGATGCTGCCCAATTCATGGATTGTTTAATAAAGCCGATTATAGCTTCAAATTTACTCAGTTGAATTTTGTTTTTTAGCATGTCAAGAGGTATATATTAGGGTAGCAAATTCTGCTCTCCATTAGGGCAGACAAAAATGGGAGTTTAGCATCCACGTGGGGAGTCAGGCTGAATGGGTTGAGGAGGGTGCCCTGCAGCTGCTGTGGGGACTGGGAGACCCAGCTGGGTGAGGACAGAGTTGCCCCAGCAGGGGGTGCCTGGTGTGGGCAGTCAGCCCTAGGGGGCAGCCGAAGGCAACTGCACAGGTCCCTGGTCCCATGCAGGTAATCCACACCCCAATGGGATTGTGACAGGAGGGGAGGGGGCAGGGCACAACCATTAAAAGAATGACACAGCAACTAGCACCAAGATGGTGGAAGATTCAACTCCCAGTGGACCTTGAGTTTCAACAGATGCTCACTGCAATACAACAGCATGCTAAATGGTACTCCCCCAGGTGCCATGAAGGTTCTGAGGCTGACCATAAAAGGTCAAAAAGTGGGTGATGGCCCAATTCCTGAGAATCCCAGCCCCTTCCCCTAAGTAGTTGGAACAATCCTCCCACTTGTTAGCATATGAAATTACCGAGCCCATAAAAACTAACAACCCTGCGCCCTGTGGCTTTTCTCTTGCCTTTTGAGAAGGTCCATATTCTAACTACGGAGTACATAGCTCTCTGAATTAATCTACCTTTACTCTACTATAGATTGCTCTCGAATTCTTTCCTGTGTGAAGCCAAGGATCCTCAGTTGGTGGGACACATCCCAGTAGCTCGTCCAAGACCTGGAACATGGCCATCCTCTCCCACCCCATTTTCTTCTGTATCAGATGAGGAGGGGTGTCCATGTAGGAGCTGGTGGCAGAGCCTCAGTGGGGTGAAGTGGCTTCCACAAGGTGGGGTTCGCAGGTCAGGGCAAGGGCAAGATGAGGAGGGCATATGCAGGGGCAAGGGGGCAGTGGCCATGACCAGAGATGCGTTACATCTTGGGGGACTGTGCAAATAAGGAGATTTAAGAGCACTGGGAGCCAAACTTCTTAGTGTTGGAGTTGGGATTTACAAATATGGAAAAGGAAAAAACTAGAATAAATTCCATGATATTGGATAGGAATTGGATGTACTGGGGCGAACTCATGGTTATTAACATACATAGTGTTGAGGAGGAAGAAATTTTCCTCTACCCTTCTTGGTTCTTCTGGCTGGTCTAAGAATTCAATTGACATGAGACAGAGTAACAAGAGAAAATCAAACGAAAGTTTAGGATCCAAAAGAGGATATTGGGGAGAGTAGTTTGGGACTTCAAAGGGGAGGAAGGCAATTTACATGAAGACAGAAAAGCAAATATTTGGTAAACAAATGTTTGCCATGCAGAGACAATGGAACACAGAGATGAATTTTAACAAACAGACTTTGCTAGGTTACTCCCTGTCTAGGCACCTAGTTTATACTATAGTTGCCCATGGCAACAGCTCCCTTCCTGGAACAGGTCCTCTATCTATATTCTTTTAGGCATTTGGGGAAAAGGTCAAAGTTTCTTCCTGAGTCCTTTGGAACTTGATTGTTTTCAGCTCAAAATAATCCACATACCAAAAAGACACTTTGGGGTGGCAAATTTTGCTCCCCTACAATAGATATAAAAATAAATACAGGTGAAAATGTATATATATATATTTTTTATTCATATATGTATATATCTTTGTAAAGTTGTGTGTACATATATTCCACAACTTTGCCTGCTAAGAGGGTCTCTAATAGCAATCACCACAGCGCAGATTTTATATTCCTGAAACCATTCTCTACCTCTTAAGAAAAATGGCCAATTGCAGGGCTAAGGCAGTGAATTTAGAGGATGAACTTTGTACCAAAAAGCAAGGAAGTGATAGGGACATATCAAAAGGACACAGAAGCCAGGTTCAATCTTGAAATAGATCGTCATCATCATGGACAATAACTTCTTGACTAAAACAGGAAACGAGACTTAAGCTATATAAATACATGGATATACTGGAAGTTTAAGGAAGAATGGGATGCTTGCAAAGAACCTCCCCCACCAAATACGTAACAATGACATGAGACAGAGAAAAAGAGTAACTTCCTAGTGGGAAGGGTGGTAGACACCACCTTTATCAGGTGATCCAAACGAACGAACATCATCAATGGTGGGGAAGACTGAAGCTGTGTGCTCCGGACAGGATGCCACGAAAAGGAGAAAGCAGCACTTGAGAAACCCCTGCCAAAGATAAACTAAATTTTATACCAGACAAAAACAGATGGAGTGATGTCTATAAAATAACAAGCCTGCAACCTTCAAAAGCGTCAGATTCAGAAAAGTCAAGGAAAGGCTGAGGAGCTGGCCACTGCAGATGTGGGGAGACCCAAGTCACTGACAGCTAAAGGCAACAAGGGGTTCTAAGGTGGGTCCTTCATCTACAACGGACTCAGACGATAGATAAGACTTGAATGGGGTCTGCAGTAAACAGCTGGAACTTAACGATGTGAATTTGCAGATCTTAATGAGTGTGTTGTGCTTTTGTAAAAGGACGTCCTTGCTTTTAGGAAACAGCCAGACATATGAGGGTGGGGAGGATACCGTATCATGCAGTCAACTCGCCATCAAACAGTTCAAGGAAAAAAAATTCTTTGTATTGTTCTTACCATTTCTGTGAGTTTAAGATTGCTCAAAACAAAATTCATTTTTAATACAAAATCAGTCATCAGCTTTAAGAGTAAGAACAACAGCAGCAACAGAAAAGGAAGAGAAAAGATTACATCACGTCAAGAGGTTCATGGAGATGACAAAAGGAAAATGCTGAGTCACAGGATTCCACGTGAATTCCTTTCCCAGCAAACAGAATGCCCTTTGCAGCAAGTTACTCAGGTGGAGAACAAAGTAAGGCCACGACCATTCCAAACAAGGCAGCCAGGAAGCTTTTCTTATTCCATAACCACAGACAAGCCCCCACAGAGACGCAACAAAAGCAAGTTCCAGGAAAAAGAAAGGGTCACATTCTCCATCACAGTCATATTGAGAAGGTGATCTGTTTTATTTGTTTTTATAAATGTCACAATTCAATTGGTACATCAGTCTCCTTTCATTTAAAGAAAACTGTCATGAAAAGGTCTGAAACAGGAAAAAGTTTCTTCAAGCATAGCTTTGGAAAACAGAGGAAAATAAAAATTACACCACCTGGACTATTACACACTTTGTGTGCTCCTTTGAGTCCTTTTATGTGCCTCCTTTTAAACAGCTGTAATCCTGGCAGACGACTGTCTTCTGAGTGTAGAACAGAGGTTGTGCACAGGCTCTGAAGCTGACTGACCAGGTTCTGTACGGCCTCTGCCGACTGAGTGGCAGTATGACTTCGTTTGTTTTCTAAAATTCTATAAGCCTCAGTTTCCTCCTGTATCAAGCAGTGTTAATATTCTCCCTTGTCTTGGGGTTTAGGAGAGGATTAAAGATAAGAGATGTAAAGCATTTAGTATGGTGTACTGTATATTTTGTATATTTGGTAAATACCCATTACTGAATTATAACCACTTTTTCACTTTTCAAATTATGGTCATAATTACGATTATTATTGGCCAATCTTAAGGAGATGCTCAAGGGAAGCTCTGGCAGCATCTTTTTCAGTGGGTGGCATGGCAGAATCTGCCCACTGTCCAACACAGTTTCTTTTCTTCCTGAGCATACAACTGGCTGACATCTCCCAGACACCCCTGCAGTTAGCTGTGCCCTGTGACTGAGTTCTAGCAGTCAGATGTGAGAGGAAGTGATGTGTGTCCTTGGTGCTCCCGCAGACAGCAAACCCCATCTCACCAGTATGACTTGAGAAACAGTATTTTGAAAATAGCAGAGCCACCACTTGATGATGTCCTACAGGTCTGTGTAGGGCAGAACCTTCCCCTGACAACCAAAATCCCCATCTTGGACTGTTAATGCATGAGAAATGAACATTTTGTTGTTGTTGTTGTTTTTAATGGAAGTACTGGGGATTGAACCCAGGACCTCGTGCATAATAAGCATGTGCTCTACCCCTGAGCTATGACCTTCCCCCAAGAAATAAACCTTTATTACATTTGAGTTGCTATCTTTTCTTGTTTATCTTTGTTACAGGAGTCAGTCTTACTCTAATATGTATTGTTCAGGCATGGTTCCCAAAGAAGACAGAGAGGAATTCAAAAATCTTTTTAATATCTTGACTATGTTCTGTGAAAAGAAACAACCAGAAAGCCTGTTATCCCGTGGCAGTCTAGAAACTATACACTCTTTCTGGAGCAGGTATCTGAAGTGGTTTACTTACAATGTTAAGCCGTACTTCAGTGCTTTTTAAAGTTCTTTGTGTGATTTTTAGGTCGGTGAAGAAGTGGTGAAGTGGTGGTATCACAGAAAAAGGTCAGATCCTAATTCTGCCATTATTTGGAGTTTCAATTTTCTAGTGCTGTCTGCCTCTTAAGGACTGTGGGGAAGAAACAATGAGGTCATGTACATAAAATGGGTAACACTTGAAAAGATGCTCAACATCGCTAATTATCAGAGAAATGCAAAGCAAAACTACAATGAGGTATCACCTCACACCACTCAGACTAGCCGTAACTAAAAAGTCCACAAACAATAAACGCTGGAGAGGGTGTGGAGAAAAGGGAACCCTCCTACACTTTTGGTGGGAATGCAGTCTAGTGCAGCCGTTATGGGAAAACAGTATGGAGATTCCTTAAAACACTGAAAATAGAATTACTCTACGATTCAGCAATCCCACTTCTGGGCATATATCCAGAGAAAACTGTAATTGGAAAAGATACATGCACCGCAATGTTCATAGCAGCACTATTTACGATAGTCAAGACATGGAAGCTACCTAAATGTCCATGGACAGATGACTGGATAAAGAACTTGTGGTACATGTATAGAATGGAATACTAGTCAGCCATAAAAAATAATAAAAACAATGCCATTTGCAGCAACATGGATGGACCCAGAGATCGGCACACTAAGTGAAGTAAATCAGACAGAGAAAGACAAATATCATGATACGACTTATATGTGGAATCTAAAAAACATGGCACAAATGAACTTATTTATAAAACAGAAAGAGACTCACAGACATAGTAAACTTACTGTTACCAAAGGGGAAAGGGGGAGAGGGATAAATTAGGAGTTTGGGATTAGCAGATACAAACTACTATATATAAAACTGATAAACAACGAGGGAACTATATTCATATTTTATGATAACCTATAATAAAAAAGAATATGAAAAAGAATATATGTGTGCATAAATGAATCACTGTGTTATACAGAAGAAACTAACACAACATTGTAAATCAACTCTACTTCAATTAAAAAAAATAAAAATAAAAAGATAAAAGTAAAATGCATCACAAAGAGCCAGGTCTGGAGGATGGTGTGATACACACATGCTCTTCTAGTTTCACCCCCTGAATGCAAGCTTTTCTGAAGTTCATTCCCAGAAACAACAGTTCCATGATGTGTTCTGTTGAATACTATCTCAAGAAAAAGCTTCATGACCAAAAAACACTGAGACTGCTGAGAAATGTGAGATGCTGTCGCAGTGTTCCCATTAGTAACTGGAAACTAAGAAGTCTTGCAGTAATTTCTTTCACTTTTCTTTGAACCAACTAACCATACAGTCAATTTTTCCACGACACACCTGTTAATATGCTGTACAGTTAATGTTTTGCAGGACATACTTTGAGAAATGGGCACAGTGCTTGGCACATAGTGATAAACAAATGTTTACCAAATGTGTAAAGTCAGTAGATGACCAAAAGGCCTTCCAAAAGGAATAAAGGAGCTCCCTTCGTTCTGTCTGCTCCCTGTTGGAGTGTATAGGGGACTGGGTGCAGGCAAAGTCCTGGCAACTTTCAGAGGCTGGGAGAAGGAACAGATGCAGGTCTCTCCCCATCAGAGGCTGGACAACTGTCTGGACCGCAGTGCAAGAGCACCATGTGGGAACCAGAAAAGAGGGTGTCCTGACGAGAGCGTGGCCAGGGATTTAAACTCGTCCACGTAAATGTGCCCGTTCTTCCCGAGGCACAAGATGCTTGGAAAGTCAGGCAACGACGTGGGCTGAGCTTCCTCTGCTCCCAAATCTGAGTAAATTTCAGAAGATGAAAGGGGGAGAAAACAAGTTCCCTCGGAGCTCCTTAGGAAGAACTGGTACCTGCCTGCCTTTAAACAACAGGGCAACAGAGGTCCAAGTTTTCTGCATGCACCTCCACGTAGGGTGGCCAGACTGCTAGATCTCATCCCCAAGAGCCAACAAAGAAAAATACAACCCACCTGAAGGGACCAACACTAAGTGAGAGAAAGGCCAACGTCAACAAACAGCCCGCACTCAGAGAAACTGCACTGCCATAGGAGAAGACAGCATCTCCAATCTGAAAACAGTTAAGATGCTTAGATTCAAGAGCGGCACACAAAGCACTGTGCTCTCCAAGTGAAGTAACAGAATTTTGGAACCAAAGAAAAATCAGGAAAATAGTGGAAGGACACTGCTGAGCCCAAATTAAACATAGTGCAAGAACACGCCCCGACCACATGCACAACCCCCTGCCTCGCTGCCCTTACACCACACTTCCTTCCCTCTGGTTACCCTGGCGGAAACACAGGTTCCTGATCTCAGATCAACCCTGCCAATTCTGACTAGAGACTCATTAGCTACCTTCCCATCTACACAAAGGCGCTGCTCCAGCCATCGCCTCCATCCTTCCACTGCAGCTTCAATTTTTCTCTCTCCACTGTCTAGATTGTCATAGTCCCCATCTGTAAAAGAAAGATTCTCCATTCACTCCCTCCTGTCGCTGCCCCATTTCTCCACTGCCCTTCACAGTAAAACTGTCCACTTTTCTATACAAATAATCCAAAAGAAATCCCAGAGGACCACCGTGTGTCTTGTACTTGGTTCTGTGAAGTGTGTTTGGGTTGTCTTCAAGAGCTGATTTCTTTAAGTATTTTTAAAATAGTAAGTACTAACTTAAATTAGCACCCATTTTACCTACCAGAGTGTGACTAGGTTTTGGTATTAAGAAATGTAACAGAACTTTTATCTGGAATGCCAATAATAATAATTTTTTGAAAAATTTAATCCCTTGTTCACTTCTCTCTTGAACCTACTCCAATCAAGCTTTCAACACCACCGCAGCCAAACAGTTTTCATCAGCTCTACCAATGCCTTTCATATCGTCAAATCCAAAGGTCTGTCTTCCAACTCAACTTACTCCACCTCTCAGCGCCTCTGACCAAGCTGCGCACTCCCTCCTTCCTGAGGCACTGTCTTCACTGGGCTTTGGGTCGTCCGCCTCTCTTGGTTCTCCTCCTAACTCACAAACTGCCTTCTCTCAGTCTCCTTTGCTTTTCCATCCTCACTTTCCAACTTCAGATCTCTTCCCTAATATACAACACTCATTCCTCAGGTAACCTCATACATGATCATGACTTCTTATTTTTCAGTTTTACTAAGGGATAACTGACAAATAAAATTGTAAACTTTGAAGTGTACATCGTGGTGATTGGATTGATATACACACACACGCTGTGAAAAGATTTCCTCCATCGAGTTAATTAGCATAGACATCGCCTCACATATTTACTTTTTATGGGTGGGGGAACATTTAAGTTCTAGCTCTCAGCAAATTTCAATTACAGAAGAATGTTATCAACTACAGTCACCGTATCACACATCATTAGATCCTCAGAACCTATTCATCTTGTAACTAAAGGTTTCTACTCTTTTACCAACCTCTTCCGATTTCCTCTACCCCTAAATGCCTAGAAACTACTTTTCTACTTTGTGTTTCTATGGGTTTAACTTTTTTTTTTTAGATCCCACATATAAGTGATATTGTATAGTATTCATCTTTCACTGTCTGGCTTATTTCATTTAGAATAATGTCCTTCAAGTTCATCTCTGTTGTCACAAATGACAGAATTTCTGTCTTTTTAAAGGCTGAATAATATTCCACTGTGTGTGTGTGTGTGTGTGTGTGTGTGTACACATATACATGCACGATTTTAAATGTCATCTATCTGCTGTTGATTCTCTAATTTTTCTCTCCAGCCAATACTTTTCCTTTGAATTCCAGCAGAGAGATCCAACTGCTTGTTCAATACTCCCACTAAGATCTCTAATAGAAATTTCACATTTGCCATGTTAAAAACAGAACCCTTAATTTTCTTCCTCAAACTGTTTCCCCTGCAGTCATCTTAAACTCAGTAAATAACTCCATCCTCCCAGTTTCTCCGGACAATAACCTTAGCGTCTTTGGGACTCCTCTTTCTCTCTCCCCGACATTCAATCTAGTGGCAAATCCTCTTCATTCTACCTAATGACTTACAATCCTCCATTATCACAACGGCCCAAACACCTTCACTGTTCACCTCAGTTACTGTAACAGATTTTTAACTAAACCACTCACTTCTAGCCTCATGTCTTTAGAGTCTATGCTATAAAAACCTAGATCAGTCCTTTTAAAATGTAATTCAGAGCTTTGAGGACTTTGCCTTTCTCTCACTCAGCGCCAAATACCTGGTTGCCCTTCTACGTTAAGGTCATCAAGTAACTTCTTCAACTCCTAATGAAACATAAAGAAGGTATTCCTTTGGTGACCATCATTAACTATGACCAATGTGGACCTCACTGTTTGCTGAAGTGATGTGATCACTGAAAAAAAAAAAAAAAAAAAAGCCAGAAAACACTGGGAAGCCATGGATTCAAATAACCAACACAAATATATAACAAAAAATCAACAGTCACAAAAAAGGGCAAAAAACCCAATTAAGAAAATAGACCTACCATTTGAATAAACATTTCTCCAAAGAAAAATAGCCAAGACACACATGAAGAGATGGCCAACATCACGAGTCATTAGGGCATGCAGTACTGTGAGAAATATGCATGTTTAGCCACATTCCAAAAAAACTCCTGAGTCCTAAGAGTAAGGAGAAGATCTTGTAAACTTCCAGACAGAATGGGCAAGTTACCTACAATGGGAAAATAATCAGACAGGCATCCCGTCAGGCCACAACACTGGAAGCCAGAAAACACTGAAATACCACCACGTAGTGGAGAGAAATTCCATACCCAGGAATTATGTCATGCATCTGTGAGAGTGCAAGAAAACATATCGAAGCAGGATATGCAAGCTTTCAGGGAGTGTATCAGAATATCTGTGATGGACTCTATTTGAGGAAAATACTCAGAGAAAGACTAATCAAACATCAAATAAATCGGAATATAACTCTCAGTATATGAAAAGATAAGAAAAGTGATGGGTAAGCACTGAATCTTTATACATGTGTGTATGTGTGTGTGTGTGTGTGTGTGTGTGTGTGTGTGTGTGTATATATATACACACACACACACACATATATATATATATATATATATAAAGAATAGATAGAAAGATTCTGACCAGAAAGAGGTTAGGTAAGTCCAAATGAGGGGTCTTGAAATGAAAGATTTATAAGAATAACTCAAATGACAACCTAGAATTAAAACACTAAATTATATCAGAAAAACCTAGGTGTTAGATGGGAAAGAGGGAAATACAAATGTCTGAAAACTCTTCAGGCAAGAATGTCTACCCTAAATTTTATCTAACCTCTACTTTTATTGAAACTACTCTAAGCTATAGAAAAGGATGAAAAAAAAAAGTCCAATTCATTTTATAAAGTCAAAATAAACCTAATCACCGCTGATAAAGATAAGACAACGTTGAAAATTATAAATAATTTCAAGTATAGATTCAAGAAGTCCAAATAAAACATTAACAAGTAGAATCCAGTCATGTGTCAAAAACAAAAACAAAAACAAAACCCAGATCATGATTTCCTCCACGAAGTCAAGGGTGGTTCAGTACCAGGAAGTCTAAACACAGTCTATTACATCAGCCCTTTGAGGGAGGAAAACCGTGTGATCGTATCTTTAGGTGTATTTAGTAAAAGGGCGCCGTTCCTAACGAGTAAAACAAGAACTAAAGAAATTACAGAAATTAAAGAAATTAGTTAATACAACAAAGGTCATTTACCAAATTGACGGCAGGTAACATCCTAAAGTGCAAAATGCTAAAACCACTTTAATTAAACAGCAACTGTTCAGAGATGCTCACCATCATCATTATGACTAAATACCGACTTACAAGAGACCCCCAAACTCATTAACAAAACAAAATTAAATAACTGACCTAACGCTTCAAAGTGAGAATTAGACTTTTGGTTTTGGCTGATGATGTGACTGTTTTCCTTAAAAAAAAAAAAAAAAAAAATAGAAAAAGAAAACTCAAGAGACTCAGGTAATAAAAGAATTTGGTAACGTGACTGGATAAGCCATAAATATTTTAAAAATCAATCGCTTTTTTCTGTATCTTAACAATAACTGCATAGAAGTAGGAACATGAAAAAATGTTTCATTCATAACAGTAGCAAAATATAAAACATTGCAGACTACCGTTAGAAAAAAAGGAACAAATTTCATATGAACATCTATCCATACAGGCAGCTGTATCAAAGAACATAAAACAAGATCCAAACAAATGCAAAGAGAAACTACGTTCTTGGATAGGAAATGTCAGTTTTCACAAAATCAATATATAAATTCAATGTGACTTCTATCGCAACACTGTATTAGTCTCCTATGGCTCTATAACAAGTAAGGACAAATTTAGTGGCTTAAAACAACATAAAAGTATTGTCTTACTGTTCTGGAGGTCAGAAGTGCAAAATTAGCTTCACGGGGCGAACATCCAAGTTTGGGCGGGCCTGGTTCTATCCGGAGGCTTTGAGGAAAGAACCCATCTCCTTGCTTGCTTCAGCCTCTCGTGGCCACCCATGCTCCTTGACTTGTGGCCCTTTTCTCCATTTCCAAAGTACGTCACTCCTATCTCTGCTTCTGCTGTCACACTGCTTTCTCTTCCGACTCTGACTCCTACGATGCCCCTCATATGAGAATGTTTGTGATGACTCTGGGCCCAGGGGGTAACTCAGGATCACCTCCCCATGTCAAAATCATTCACCTAATCACATCCATCAAAGTCCCTTTTACCAAGTCAAGTCACATTCACAGGTTCCAGGAATTAGGAGGTAGACAAATTTGGGGGAGAGAGGGGGCATTATTCTGTTTACCACAAACATAAATAGGATTCTTAAAATTGTTATGGAAGAATGAATGCCCAGGAATAGCCAAGAATGTATGAAAAAAGAACAGGGAAAAGATATTATAATAACATAGATATAGTTAGTCCTAGAGAGAAATAAAGGGATTGGTAGAACAGAATAGAGCATCCAGAAAGATATCTAATTATATAATTAGGTATCTCTACTAAATTTAACACTTGACAAAAGAAATTTAACACTTGAAAAAATGCTATCACAACTCAAGGAGATAAGAATGGGTTATTTAATAAAGGATGTTAGCACAACTATTAAGTCCCCAAAAGAAAACAGATTTGTATCCCACAAAATACAAAATGGTGCGAACTGCACAAAGAAGGAAGGCTGAAATGCAAACTAAAACGAATAAACAGTGTAAGAAAATGCAGGGCATGGGCAATGTAGAGATGAGGAATGTCTTTTTAACTGGGGCTGGAATCCCAAAAGCTATTTTTTAAAAGACAGATACTTAAACATAAATAAAAGTCTGTATTTGGAAACTGTGCCAGGTAAAAATCAACTGACAAAACAATGTGCAATCCCAAAGCCAAGTTATTAGTGTCTCTAACATACAAAGAGTTCTTGCGGACGGACAGGAGTGAGACAAATAACCCACTAAAACCAGCATGCACTAAAACCGGCCTCCCTGTCAGTTGCTCAATTTTTCCATTTTCCTATCTCTAAGGGAGGTTGACTCATCATTGGGCAGAATTTTCAAAGCTTTAAAATACGATTTTTTTTTTTTATAATTCCGTAGCTGACAGAACCAAGTGAATGATGACTTTGGGGGTGACTAATATGAAAATGGTTATCTGTTCCTGCCAACAAGAGAATTAAATATTTTTTCACTTCTTTCTGACGCTGTTTAAACTGAAAGAAGAATGTCCTTATTCATTTGGTTTCTTTCTTTCTCATTCTATCTGTTGGAGGTCACTTAAAAGTTTCCATGATGAGCTAAGTTTGGGGGTTGTTTTTAATGGACTCAATGTTATTTTCCTTTGTAGAGCGATTCTTCCATCTGAATTTCAGATTTTAAGGTAGGGTATTTTGTTTGTTGCAGTCTGTCAACTTTTCCCCTACTCTTTTATTCAGTAAGCTTACACTGAATTTGAAAAGAGAACAGTAACGACCCAGAGTTGGCAAAATGGCAGGAAAATAGAACCTCATCTTGTGCCTAAGACTGTATGTTCACTTACTTGCTACACCCATAAAAGAACTTTCTATTTTAACTCGAGATTTCTCCCTCTTCTAAAACATGAATCCAGACTGAAGACAATATCTATGTAGTTCAGACAAACCTCTATTGAAATCCAAATCTAGAATCTACAGATATTCCAGATGACACTTGTGGTGAGAAGGGGTCAGAAACAGGTAAAAATTTTCATCAAGGCAACAATACGACGGGAAGAAAAGTAGCATGGAATTCAGAACATCAGCCCTAGAGCCACACGGACCTCAGGCTGAGTTCCTTACCAAGTTCTTTATCCTAAGCCACAGTTTCCTTATCTGTAAAATGGGAAGGAAAAGAGTATCTGCTTCTCAGAGTTGTTTTGGAGAGTCAATTAGATGAGGCACATAATTTAGCCAAAAGCCTGTCATAGAGTAGGATCTCAAATGCTCATTATCATTATTTTGCTCTTAGGTACACGGGCGCTAGATGAGGAGAGTGGCTACGTCTCCAACTCTCTTCTGGGAGGTCACTAGCCTCTGCTACAGAAGGTGGAAACTACGAAGTAGAGGTTTCCAAACTCGGCTCCTCAGAGCCTTGAAACTTCATGGAGGGCCCTTGTGGGCTGGGGAGGCTGTGATGGTGGGTGAAACTCCCAGTCCAGCTTTGCTTCTTTCTGTTTTTATATCAAAGGAGCCTGCCTAAGATTTCACTTTCAAAACCACTAGTCCTCATAATCTGCAAGGCTATTACAATTCTCTCATTCAGTGGGCATTCCTCCTTTTCAAAGTGGCGTTTCCCAACTTTTTGGTAATCCTTTTCTTCATTATCCATCCTTAGCTACCTGATCCCTCCTGAGAGAAAAGCAAAAAACAAAAAAACAAAAAACAAAACACTCGAGAAGCCCCACGTGCTCTAGAATGGGTTACTTTGATGTATTATGCCTTTTAGGAGGTGCTTGCATTTTAAAAGAGTCCAAACAAAGATGGCTTTTCTATTAACAGTAATTCTGGCCCTGCAGGGCAGACACTTGAGGGTAGGGGTGGGGGGAGGCAGATTTTGCAGAACTGCTAAAATGACAGTTCCAATCACTGCCCTAATGAAATAATAATGACTGGCATTTGCAAAGAGAGTCCAGATTTAAACAGCCATTTCATCTCCATTTTCTTGGCTGATTAACACAAGCTTCCTGTAGGTGAGAGGCTACTTTCTTTTTCCCATCTGCATTTCCAGCATGAGGACAGGGAGGCTCTCGGTGGCTGAGTAACTTGCCTTAGTTGGCACAGTCAGGCCCTGACTCGAGTCCTGGGCTCTCTCCCCAGGCTGCTCTGTGGCCTCCGCCCATCAGGGGAGCCAGGCCTGCCGGTTACCCAAAAGGCCCAGACTCTCCAGCGCTGCATTTGCAGAAATGGCACCAGCAGGACGGCTGTTTTTCTGACGCTTCCTCCTAGGGGATAAAGGAATGGCTGTAGCAGGTCTGTCAGCTCTCAATGAGCTCTTTGTGCAAATGAATTCCAGAGTTTTTATGCACGATGATGGCAGTGAGGGCAGCTTTTCCCCCAAGTCGTCAGAAAGTTGATGTTTCAACCGTGCTTGGCATCCCTCCAGCAAACTCTTGGCCATATGCACTGAGCTACAGACTCCTGGATCAGTGAACTTAGGGGACTAGAGGAAAGAAGATATAAAAAGCCTAGGGCAAACCAAGAAGTCTTCATTTTAAAATTTTCTTTCTGTGTCAAAATCCCTGGTGACCCAGTTTTTTAATTTTCAAGAAAGCAAATATAAAAGTCATTAAATCACTAGGAGAAAAGATCGCCTTTCCTATCATATTTACACAGAGCACAGTTTTCTGATTTGTGCTCATATGCTCATATCAAGACTGGATGGTATGAGGGCAGATGTGTAATTAGAGCCTGATACATATTTGTTGAATGAGTGAATAAACGAATATGTCCTTTAATCTGGGGGCCAAGAAGTTATGGTCGCAGAAACAACATGATGACCTCCCCTGGGACTGTCTTTCATTATGACCGACTCCTCAGAAACACCAGCAAGTAACTCAGAAGTTCTCAGTCACTGCATTTAAGGAGACCGTCACTGGACAGAGTCTTAGCTGCGTCTCCGCGGGGCGGGGCCAAGTTACAGTGTGTATGAGGTTTTGAGGTCTAGTTGAAGGCAGGCCTTTCAATGTGATGTAACACTTCAGGATTAGTAGACACAGCAAGGTGATGGTGTTGCAGTAAGTTTTAAAGAGTCTAAGTGAGGAAACGGTCACGTGATGCTCTTTGACGAAAAGCTAAACATTCTAATATTCATTCAATTGGGTTTTTCCAAAGTTGTCTGCAGTTTTTATTATCTTGAGCAAGAATTTCCTGGAATAGAAAAGTCGTGGTAGTGAAGACAATGGAAGAGCAAGGTCACATTAATGAAGACAGCAGACCAGCACAGTCATGTTCGTCCAGAACAGTCTGCAAACTACAACCCAAAGGCTAAATCTGGCCTGTGGCCTGTTTTTGTACGTAACGTTTTATTGGAACATGGCCTCATTCATTCCTTTAAGTACTATCTCTCGCTGTTTTCCTATTACAGATGTAGAGTTAAAATGCTGTGATACAGACTGCGTGGCCACAAAGTCTAAAACAGTTACTCTCTGGCCCTTTACAGAAAAGCTTGTGACCCCCAACACAGACTGTGAACTGTATGGAAGCAGAAGGCTTCATTTCTCATGATATCTATTCAATCATTCATTAAAGCACCTACTGTGTGCAAGGCACTTTTATAGGTGCTGGAAATACAGCACTCAACAAGACAAATGCCTGCCTTTGTGGAAACAAATCAATAAATAATATAAATCAGAGAGTGATACATGCTCTTAAGAAAAATCAAACCTGGAAAGAAGGTAGAGGTATAGGATTGGTAGAGGGGGTGAAAGGGACTCTCGGGGATGCGGTAATCAAGGAAGGCCTCTCTTAAGAGGTAACATTTGAATAAGAATCTAAATGAGGAGGACCAGCTATGTGACGATGTGAGATAGGGCTCTGGGAAGAGACTTCCACGCGAGAGTACAGAACGTGAATATCTGGAACCCGGAACAAGCTTGCTGTGACAGCAGCAGGTCGGTGCAGCTGGAGCAGGTAAGCAAAAGGCAGAGGGGAAAGAGCTGAAACTGGAGAGGCAGCAAGGGCCAGATGAAGTAGCAGAACCTCCTGGGAGATGGCACAGTTGGAATTTTATTCCAAATACGATGAAAAGCTAACTGGGGTTTTTTAAGCAAGTGAGTGGCAGGATATGACTTATATTGTAAAGACTCATTCCAACTGCCATGTAGAGATTTGACCACCAAGGGACAGAGGGCAGGCAGGGATGTGACCATAGGAGAGAACTCGTGCTTACATTACAGGGCAGGGATCAGAGGGGGTGGATGCACATGACTGTGACTTGGGATGAATTTTAAAGGCACAGCTAATAAGCCCTGCTAATGAGTTGAACATCAAGTATAACAGAAAAAGTCAAGAATGATTCTGAGGGTTTAGAATTGTGCCTGAGTGAGTGATGATCCCATGTACTGAGGAGGTGGAAGACTTGGAGGTAAGCAGGGATGGAGTCAAAAGTTCTCCAGTGAGACGGCAGTTTGGAGGGTAGGTACAAGGAAAAATTCTTCTGTGGGAGGAATACAAGAGAGTTGATCAGAAATTTAAAGCTGGAAAGAAATTTGTATGTGGCTCCGAAGGTAAATCTCTGAAACTTAAAAAAAAAAAGTTCTCTTTGTTCTTTTAAAATTTCACATGCCTATTATACATCCAAATGAAGACGAGTTGACAGCTGGATATGAATACGTGCAAATGGGAGGACTGGGCATAAGATCTAATTTGGGATTCATCAGCATGTGGGTGGTATTTAAAGACATGGAATTTGGTGAGATCACCTACAAGGGGAAAAAAAAAAAAAGGCCTGATCACTAAATCCTAGGGCCAGTGGTAAGCTGGAACTGGCTCTAACCTGCTGGTAAGAGCCGACAGTACATCTCTTCCCAGCTCCTCATTCAGTAACATGATGTAATGGCCTGAAATCAGCCACAGTAGAAACATCCGCATCTTGAAAAGCGGCGAACACCACATGTCAGGGCTTTTTTCCCCCACTGAGCCAGATGTTAAACATTTATCAGAACACCACTGCCTGGGACCCTCACATTTAGAGGTCAGGGAAAGCAGGAAGAGACAGTGTGAGAGTCTGAGAAGGGATGGAACATGAATGAGGTGGGAGAAATACCAAGAGTGTGGTGTCCTTGTCCAAGATGATGCAGCTTTTCCAAAGTCTTGTCTAGAAGTCAAGAGACTACTCTCTGGTCTTTTTCTTCTCTCCCTTTACAAAGCTTTCAGCATTTGGTGTGGCTAGAACATATCAATACAGAATATAAATCTTTTTGTTTAGTTCTCCAATCTATTCCTCACCTACTGAGTGTAACTCATCTTGTACCACCTACTGCTTCTGAGAAGGTATTATACGAAGAAATATTTCCATGAATTTTAATAGGAAAAATGATGTGTTCCAGCTGAACCCAAGCAAGATACCTAAGAGAATTCCACAAAGACAAAAACAAGAAACATTGGAAACAAGTTTACATAATAGAGGATAAGTAGAAAGTAAACAGAGATTATATATAAAATGTAAATTAAACATAGATTTACATAAAATGTAAATAAAAGTAAACAGAGATTACAAAAAAATGTACATTAGTCAAAGTCTACTCTAGTCATCAATTGAGGAAAATGTCTTGAGGGTGGGGGGTGGGTGGTAGAAAGTAAATGGGAACTAAATTTGGGGATGTGTATCTTTTTTTTTAATCATTTTTTTCACACTTTTTTCAACTTCTGTGGCTCGTTATTTTATACTCAAAATGCACTCATGATTATAACACAGAAAAACACACTTAGAGCTAAAGAGAGTCTAAACACAAGGTTGCTTTGAAACATACGGTAACAATATACATGCATAACAGGACTTGGCAGCCCTAGAAAATGCTACCCATTCATCCTTCTCTGGCTCACATATGCAAAGCAAAATGCCTGGGTTCACCTGACCACAGTGCACAATGATGCATTAAGTGAATTAGGGGGTGCATCTTTGCCCCAAACCATAATGCCAAAATAGCAGTTCTGACAATGTATATAGTTACTGTGTTTCAGGGTGCAAACTTCTGTTACATCAAAAAAAAAAAAAAAATGGAATTGTCCAAACAGTGGCAAAAGTTTTCAACACCACTGTATTGAGAAAGTCATCAACAGGACAGTGGTTGTGGAAGATAACCCTGTTTTTGATTTTGCTGTCCAAGGAGAAACCTCGCTCTGTTGTTCAGAAAGCAGTCCCTGTCCATTCTGTAAGTAGGTTAGTAAGTTCTGCTTTTGAAAGACTTCGGTCTCACAGAACCCCTATTAGAATTATTATCATTATTATAGCTGTTTATTTAGAACCTACTACATGCAAAACAAAGTAAAAATTATCCTCCATTGTACAGAAGAAGCTGAGTATCATAGGAAAACAATCATGCAAGCGGGGTGACTAAAGCAGTGTCTTCTGAGCATCCAAAATTAGAAGGAGAAATATTTGAAAGAATATATTTGTTTAATCGTGCCATGAAAAAGCTTGTTCATATGCTTCTTGTCCGCATACACACTGCTCCAGCAGCCAGGAAACAACAGAGCAGAACATACGTGTAGTAGGAATAACTCTTGAAAATAGGAAGTGACCACGAGGTGCACTGTTAGTGAAATCCACCTATGAACCACGTATCAATGACAATGGCACTTTGAGGGCACAGCTTATACTGTTTTTCTGGAGCACCCAAAAGGCCTGCCCAGGGATGCCAAGGGGCTTACGAAAACATACAAGAAAACACAAAATCAGTGCTTGATAAAGTAGAAATTCAAACACAGCTGTCTGTGGCACCAAAACTTATTTACTTTCCACCCAACAGGCAGCCTCTTGCTTTCTTTGCACAACCCAACCCCAGAGCTTTGTCTCTCCCCTGATGGCAGCTACGGCATTTCCCAAGCCAGAATCCCCAGCCCCCTCTGGCACCTTCTCCTCCTCTGCCACACTCTCTCTTCCACCTTCACATTCTGGCTTAGAAAAAAGCTCAGCAAACTTTCAGAAATCTCTACATTCCACTCCATGGAATTCTCAACAGAGAACTGGAACGTTACCCGCTTGGGTACAGAAAACTTGAAGAGAAAGCAGACACCACGGTTCTCTGGCTTCCAGCAACAAGGATCACTGTTACTACTGTTATTATATCTGCCCACTTGGGGCCTGGGCTTCTGCTCTGACAAAAGAATAATCCAGCCCCTCTCAATGTTAACGTCTCCCTCTGCACGGTGTGACTGGCCCTTCTCCTCCCACCCTCTAATTCTCAGCAAGCGGAGAGGACTGCTGACGAACAGCAGTTGCACAAGAAAAAGGAAACCTGCATGTTCATGCTATTTCAAAATTTTGGGTCATCTTGTGGGCTCCCTAGGTTTGGGGTTGACACTTCATTTTCTTCTCTCCGCTCTCACCAGCAACTTGCTCCCCTGTGCTGCAATGCCCAATTTACCACGTTCTCTGCAATAGGAGACTCAGAGGTGGCAGCACAAGGCTTTCTACGAGGGAATGCCTCGAAGACGCCCTGACAGAATTAAAGGCAGAGTTAGCAGGTGGGAGCAGCTGTCCATTGACCTTGGCAGCCTCACCCACTGGAAGAGGAGCCCTGGAGGGAGCCCTCTGCACAGAAACCAGGGTGCTGGGAAGATAGCCATTCCTACCCTGTGAGAATGCTATGGAACGTGGCAGAAACAGAGTAAGAGGATGGATGGCAAGGTCTGAAAGATACACATTTTAATCCTACCTTTTTCAGTTTAATACATTCCTTCACTCATTCATTCAAATAAATATTTACTGAAGACCCTACGTGTAAATTTTGAACATATAATGAACAATAAAACTCCTCCACCCTTGAGAAGCCTAAGATAAAGAATATACTTGATGAGTGACGTTGGCCAATTTCTTTAACCTCTCAACTATTTGAAGAATAACACTTACCTCACAGCTAAAGATTAATATTAAAATGAAAGAACCATATCACAATAAAGGTGTTAAAAAAAAGTCAAGACCAAAAAAAAAGATGAATATTAAAATGAAATAATATATGTAAAAATTTGTCTGGTGCTGGGGACATGATACGCAGGGAATAAAGCGTAGCCATTATTATGATATATATACCCCTGACCCATCCTCCTAGTTCCCAAGTTCCTCCTTCAGCGAAGCCAAACACGCCTAAAAATGCCTTCACCTCTGACAAATAATGGTATTCCAAACTTGGTGTTTGTGATTCTGTGATTTTAAAGGCAGAGGCACCTACCGGAACTGGGTTGGAAGCATTATTTAACACTTGAGCCTGAGGTGCACTGAGGCTACGCTTCAAACCTCCCACCCACGGAGAAAAACAACAGCAAGCGGAGGAGGTTGGAAAGGAGTTTAAATTGTTAGGGGGGAAGATGTCGTTACGCTGCAAATGCCGGTGTGCCCAAAGCCAACTCTGACAGCAGGTGTTTACAGCAAAGTTAAGGGTATTTATATGCAGGGCACCAAGCAAGGGGAACAGGCAGCTCATGCTCAAAAGACCCAAACTTTCCGATGGCTTTCAGGGAAGGATTTTTTAAGACAGTGTTAGGGGAAAGGGTCTTAGGATGTGCGGTCACTTTGTGGACCTTCTTCTGATTGGTTGATGGTGAGATAACAAGGTGATGTTTCCGGAATCTCAATCATCCATCAACCTTCTGGTTCCAGCCAGTCTGGGGTCTACATGCTTGTGCTCGGCCTGTAGTCACCATCCTCCACCTGTGATGGGGGGGTGTCTTAATTTCTATAGGACAACTCAAAGATTGTTCCTCCAGGAGGAGCCAGGAGCCCTGTGACTCTACTGTCCTCATCATTAATCGCTTGAGCTTGCTCTTTGAACTTAGGGAAGGTCTAGGAGACTAAAGCCTTTTTTTTTTTTTTTTTTTTTTTTCCAAACAAGAAACTAGGGACACAGCGGAGTTTTATACCTGGGAAGACCCAGAAAGGTCCTGCCCGGTTTCAGTCTCTTCTTTCTTTTGATATTCCTCAGTCCTGAGGGGAACAGGGGCAGGACAAGAAAGGGAATACACTTTTGGATAGAGAGATTAATCAGAAAGTCAGTAGGGAACTCAGTTTCAGTAAGACTCAGCTTCAATATCATGAAATTCGACTAGGGTAATGTAGTTATTCAAATGCCTCAAACATACAGGATAATCTAGAAGACAGACACTGTATACTAGTATAATATCCTCAGGCTGTGTTTTAAGTCATTTAAAATAATAAGCCCTTTAGATTTACTACAAAATCCAGCAAATGCTTAGTTAGCAGCTGTGCCCATCAAAGATGGAATTTCCTCTACTAAGTTGTGGCATGACCTTAAGTTTAAGTAAATGTTTATGTGTAAGTTTCCAAAAGTTAGCTGGCATGGAAATTAATCTGGAAGGAGAAAAGGGGGATTTTCATTCTAAGCAAAAAAAAAAAAAAAAAACAACAAAAACAAACAGATCCTGGAGTTGGTTGTTTTGTTTTCGGTTTTACCCCTGCCCCTACACTACTTCTTTAAACATTCCTGGTTATAGTTGTGAAACAAACATGCCTTTATATCTACCAATTGAGTAATCTGCTCTTCAGCCAAAAATGTAACTGGCTCCTAATAACCAGGTATGATGTAAAGAATGTACCTGAAATGTTATTCTACACAAATATATCAATGGGGTGGTTGTGTGAGTCCCATGAATTTTCCACTAAAGAAAACAACCAAGGGGATAAAAAGTTTTTTTGCCGAAACCTCTGACCAATTTCAGAACAAATCAATTTGATAGTACTTTCATCTGGGGAACTGTCCAGTCAAATCCAGTCTATTGCTATTCCATGAGGGGCTGTAAGGTACATCACTCAGGACATGCTTGTTCTAAAGGGAACACAGGGCAGAAGGCGAGATCCTCTTCATGTGTCAGGAGGTCACACAACCCCACAGACCAGGATCTGTGAACTGACGTTTACCTCTAGGTTTACTTGTAAATGTTTTAAAATGCAGTTCCTGTTTCTCAGGTGTGTGAAATGTCTTCATTCCCTGACATTTAGAAGTGATTCCTGTACCCAAATCATGAATTGTAAGTTGACAGAAACTGAATCTGTTCATTGTTTCGGAGGCTTAAGAACCTGGTATAACAGGACAAGTGCCAAGAAACAGTATTCGGCAACAAAATTCCTCGCTTATCTTCAAAGGTTTTGATTCTGAGAATCCATCAAACTACATTCAGAGACCTTTGGCTTATGGCCCACAGAACCAATTAGCTGGGACCTAGTATAAGTTTAAAATTTTAAACAGTGCCAGGTGATGCTATTGCACTGATGGGTATACGTATTCTCTTTGTTTTGTCAGATTAACTGCCGGCTAATGTCCACCTGAAATGCAGAACTGACTTCTTTGTTCTAAGTCTAGCAATTGTTTTCGGGGATCGTTGTTCTGATTTCCACTGCCTATCTCCAAAAAAGAACCAGTAGTTTGTCTTTTTTCTTTTATTTCCTTCTAATTGGACAGCAATTGAAGATTTATGTTTGCAGAATATCTGTATTCCTTCAACGTGGGCAAAGTGGCCTGTTTTCATTAACTGCAGTCTGAACGTATGGAGAGACAGGATTCATTGCGAAGAAAAAAAGTGTTAGGAGAGGGAGGAAGCTCTGCTGCTTGTTACTCAACATCTAGCCTTTCTTCCTAACAGACCCACATTTTGTTCAGGTCTCTACCCATCAGAGAGGGTGGCTCTACCCTCAGCTCAGAATTAAATCTGAGACTAAAAACTTTTTAGACTGTAACTCAGAGTGAAAAACAAATTTCACATGGCAACCCAGGACAGTCATGCATTCTATGTAATTTTTATAGAAAACTGAAAAGAAAGATTAATAAAACAATATCCACTCTTATAATGTGCATTGTGCTTTGATATGTTTCTTATACTATATTTCTTTAAAATGATAACTTTGACCTACTAAATTTGATTTCCCAACCCACTAATAGGTCCTGAGGCAAATTTCAAAACACTGGTCTACCTGTCATGTCAATCCTGCTCCTCTTGGCAATGAGTAGCTTTCAGCTTAGTGACCTACTCAAGCTCACGAGACAGGAGGGAAGTATTCCTGGGACTTTTCTTGAAAAAGTGCCTCACTCTTAGAACTGAAAGGGTGCACTATACTGAGTTCATGGGTTGGAAGAACTTGATATTGTTAAAACGTCAATTTTTTCCAAATTGATCTATAGATTCAACACAACTTTAATCAAAATACCTGAAAGATAGTTTGTAAAGGTTGAGAAGCTGATTCTAAAAGATGACAGACTCATTCTACCTGACTTCAAGATTTACTATGATGAAGCCACAGTAATAAAAACAATTTTGTATTGGTGAGAGAAGAGACACCAAGATGAGGGGAACCGAATACAGAATCCAGAAACAGAGCCACACAGATGAAGTCTATTGATTTTGACCAAGGGACAAAGGCAATTCAAAGAAAAAGGATAGGGCTTTCAATAAACAGGTGCTGAAAAACTGGACATCCATATGCAAAAAAAAAAAAAAGGAAGCTCAAACTGTGCCTCACACTTTGTACAAAAACTAACTTAAAATGGATCCCAAATCTAAATGGGAAACTATAGAACTTTTAGAAGAAAATATAAGAGAAAATCTTTGTGAACATGGATTATGCAAAAACTTCTTAGGTAGGACACCGAAAGTACAATCAATGAAAGAAAAAATGATAAGTTGGACTCCATCAAAATTAAAATCTTTTGTTTCACAAAAGATAGCAAATAGGAGAACGAAATGACAATCTGCAGGCTTTGGAGGATATATTGGCAAAACACGTAGACAACACAGAACTTGTATCCAGAATATACAAAAGACTCTTAAAACTCAATAGTAAGAATAAAAACACAATAAAGACATGGGCAAAAGATTTGAACAGAATCTTCACTAAAGACGATATACAGATGGCAAATAAGCACATGAAAAGATTCTAAACTCACTATGCTTTAGGGAATTGCACACTAAAACCAAAATGATACACCACCACACATATTAGCATGACCAGGACAAAAGAAATCAGTGGTTGCTGGAGTAAGGGATGGGGGAAGGGTCGCTTACAAAGGGGCAGCACAAAAGGATTTAGGGGTTAATGGGACTATTCTGTACCTTAATTATGGGGGTGGTTACATGACTATGTTTTTGTCAGAACCCAAAGAACTATATAATATGAATTTTATGTAAACTTAAATTGTTTTTAAAAAAAACACAAAGGAAGAGATGATTTTTTTTTGCTCAGTGATGTACTAGATGTGACTTCTGGAAGCAGGGTAGCCATTCTGTCACCATGGGTGAGCCAGAGTGAAGAAAAAACTAATACATGCAGGAGGCTGGGTGGAAAAGATAAAAGAATTCAAGTATTTAAATTGAGCCAACTGGTTATCTAAACTTGAAACCAACCCACCTTGAGTCTTACTGTACAAAATAATGATAATTTTCTTTCTGTGTAAACTATTTTGAACTGGGTCTTCTGTTATTTACAGCCCAAAGTATTCCTGTACAGGAAGTCTCAATGATTTTGTTTCAAAAATTACATCATCCTCAAATAAACAAATGGGACCTAATTAAACATATAACCTTTTACACAGCAAAGGAAACCATAAATAAAACAAAAAGACAACCTACAGAATGGGAGAAAATATTTACAAAAGATGAGACTGACAAGGGCTTAATTTTAAGACTATATAAACAGCTCATACAACTTAATAAGAAAAACACAAACAACCCAATCCAAAAATGGGCAGAAGATCTAAACAAGCAATTCTCCAATGAACACATACAAATGGCCAATAGGCACATGAAAAAATGCTCAATATTGCTAATTACCAAAGAAATGCAAATCAAAACTACAATGAGGTATCATCTCACACTAGTCAGAATGGCCATCATTCAGAAGTCCACAAATGATAAATGCTAGAGAGTGTGTGGAGGAAAGTGAACCCTCCTACATTATTGGTGGGAATGTAGTTTGGTGCAGACGTTACGGAAAACAGTATGGAGATTCCTCAAAAGACTAAAAATAGACTTACCGTTTGATCCAGCAATCCCACTCCTTGGCATATATCCAGAGAGAACCTTAATTTAAAAAGATATATGCACCACAATGTTCATAGCAGCACTATTTACAATAGCCAAGACATGGAAACAACCTAAATGCCCATCAACAGATGACTGGATAAAGAAGCTGTGGCATATTTACACAATGGAATACTACCCAGCCATAAAAAATAAAATAAAATAATGCCATTTGCAGCAATATGGATGGACCTGGAGAATGTCATTCTAAGTGAAGTAAGCCAGAAAGAGAAAGAAAAATACCATACAATATCACTTATTTGTGAAATCTGAAAAAAAAAAAAAAAGACAAATGAACTTACTTACAAAACAGAAACAGACTCTCAGACATAGAGAACAAACCTGTGGTTACCAGGAGGGGAGGGGGTGGGAGGGGATAAACTGGGAGTTAGAGATTTGCAGATACTAACTGATATATATAGAATAGATAAGCAACCAGTTCATGTTGTATAGTGAAAGGAACTATATTTGGTATCTTGTAATAATTTATGGTGAAAAAGATTATGAAAATGAATATATATATGTTCATGTATGATGGAAGCATTGTACTGTACACCAGAAACTGACACATTTTAAAATGACTATATGTCTCTCTCTCTCTCTCTCTCTCTCTCTATATATATATATATACACACACACACACACACAAAAGATAGTAATTTTTTTAAAAAAAGCAGCATGGATGATCAATGTTCTAAGAAATTATGGGCTTTACAATTATTTCTGCAGAACCTTGAGATTAGAACTAACCAAAGATCATCTGACCAGCCCTCAAAAGTCAAGACAGCCATGACGAGCCAGAACCCTCCAGTGTTGTCCATTTCCTGCTGGTCTAACCCCCATGCTGTTTCTTAATTATGTCTACTCTAATGTACCCACTAAGAGTTTGTCTAATAGAAGATTTGAAGACTTTCTAAAGTTGTCCATTCTATTTGGGGGCAGATTTAACTATTAAAAACAGTTTTTTACACTGAAAAAATTAAATCATCCCCATCATTAGGAAAGAAATAGAGTTCATGAGTCTTCTGAATGTTTTGAGAAACCTGAGACTATGTTCAGGACCAACATACACATCACCATTTCTATTAGGAAAAAGATACATGAGCTTTCACAGACATATCCCCTCAACTTACATAAAGAACTTTTAAACAGTGGTATTTACTTAGATTTCTATAAAAGATTATCCTGTAATTTTTGAAATACAATCTGAGTGACATGTGTGTTAGGACTGGCATGTGCCACAAACTGGAAGGAGGTGGTCAAACCCAACCCACAGTTATCTATTTCTCTTCACAAGTACTTTATGCACTTTCTTAACTTTTTTTTTTTTTTTACCAGAGTCAAAGTGCATTCCTCATTAAAAAAAAAAAAAAAAGAATGATGTTCTATTTGAACTTAAATTTGAATAACTTTGGAACCAAAGAGAAAATGAATTTCAAAATATTTCCTTGGTATAAACTTAACGTCAGGCTCTTTGTAGTAATCAATGCCAGCAGTGTCCTTATTGAGTTAGGTAGGATAAAGAGATGTTAAACAGGTCATTGCAAATGTGACAAGTGCTATAAACAAAAGAAAGGACAAGACATAGGAACAACTAACGAGAGTATGGAAATCACCTTGGACATCCCAAGAATGCCCCTAGGAAGCAGCATTTAGGCTGAAATCTGAGGCAGAAGTCATCAAGGCAATTGGTGGGAAGTTCATGAGTTCATGATGCTTTATTTTAAAATATAAGTGGAGACAGAAAAAACAGGAAAGGCTATTTCGGTCCAAGTGACCCAGCACATCAGTGACTAGGCAGAAGCAAAGATGTTCTGAGGCAGCCATCTTGACATGGTTCTTTCCATTCAGGGAATATTTTCAAACCAGAATTTTGACAAAGGTATCTTGATTTTAAAACGAATCTCTTTATTACCAATTATGTGTGCAATACAGCTGCCTTACCCTAACCCTGTAGTTCTCAATCAGTGGAAGTTTTGCCCCTCAGGGGACAGCTGACCAAGGCTGGAGACATTCTGAAAACTGAAAGGGGGGTGCTACTGGAATCTGGTGGGTGGGGGTCAGGGATGCTGCTTGACATCCTACAATGCAGAGGACAGCCCCCACAACAAAGATTTATCCAACCCCCAAAGGTCATTAGTGTTGAGGCTGAGGAACCCATCTCCAAGTGCCTTCTTTTGTATAATTTTCTACTTAGGAATTGAAATTATTATTTTCAATTGTATTATGTTTGGTGTTGTTTCAATGATTTATGAATGGATATGCAGTACTTTAAAAGGATAGTTAGAATTTTTCAAAAATCTACTAAAACTGATTCCGCTTCTAAAAATATGTCACTTGTTTTTCAAAAAAACCATTATAAAAGTTTATGAAAAAAAATTGTCACTATATGCAGATGATATGATACTATATATATAAAACCCTAAAAATTCCACACAAAACTACTAGAACTAATAAAAGAATTCAGGAAGGTAGCAGGATACAAGATTAATGTACAAAATCAATTGCATTTCTTTACACTAACGATGAATCAATAGGAAAAGAAAGTGAAGACGCAATCCCTTTTAAAATAGCACCCAAATTAATAAAATACCTAGGAATAAATCTAACCAAGGAGGTGAAAGACTTACACATGGAGAAATATAAAACATTGATTAAGGAAATTAAAGACGACTTTAAAAAAAATGGAAAGATATCCCATGCTGCTGGATTGGAAGAATCAATATTGTTAAAATGGCCATACTACCCAAGGCAATATACAGATTCAATGCAATCCCTATCAAATTACCAATGACATTTTTCACAGAGTTGGAACAAAAAAAAATGTTAAAATTTGTATAAAAACACAAAAGTCCCTGAATAGCCAAAACAGTCTTGAAAAAGGAGAACAAGTTGGGGGAATCACACTCCCTGACTTCAGACTATACTACAAACCTACAGTAATCAAAACAGTATGGTACTGGCACAAAAACAGACACATAGGTCAATGGGATAGGATCAATGGAACAGGATAGAAAGTCCAGAAATAAACCCACACACTTAAGGTCAATTAATCTACAACAAAGGAGGCAAGAATATACAATAGAGAAAGACAATCTCTTCAAAAATTGGTGCTGGGAAAACTGGGCAGCTACCTGTAAAAGACTGAAATTAGAACATTCTCTAACACCATAAACAAAAATAACCTCAAAAAGGATTAAAGACCTAAATGTAAGACCAGATACTATAAAACTCCCAGAGGAAAACATAAGCAGAGCACTCTGACATAAATCACAGAATTTTTTTTTTCCAAATCACTCTTTAAAGTAATGGAAATAAAAGCAAAAATAAACAAATGAGGTCTAATTAAACTTCAACACTTTTGCACAGTTAAGGATACCATCAACAAAACAAAAAGACAACCTACAGAATGGGAGAAAATATTTGCAAATGATTCAACCAACAAGGGACTAATTTCCAAAATATACAAACAGCTCATACACCTTAATATCAAAAAAACCAAGCAACCCAATTAAAAAATGGGCAGAAGACCTAAATAGACATCTCTCCAAAGAAGACATCCATATTGTCAACAGGCACATGAAAAGATGCTCAACATCACTAATTGTTAGAGAAATGCAAATCAAAACTACAATGAGATATCACCTCACACCAGTCAGAATGGCCATCATTAAAAAGTCTACAAATGATAAATGCTGGAGAGGGTGTGGAGAAAAAGGAAACCTCCTACCCTCCTGTTGGTAGATGCAGCTACTAGGGAGGACAGTATGGAGGTTCCTTAAAAAACTAAAAATAGACTTACCATATGATCTACCAATCCCACTCCTGGGCATATATCTGGAGAAAAATATAATTCAAAAAGACACATGCACCTCAATGTTCACAGCAGCACTATTTACAATAGCCAAGACATGGAAACAAACCAAATGTCCATCGACAGATGACTGGATAAAGAATGTACGTAGTACAATGGAATACTACTTAGCCATAAAAAATAAAATAATGCCATTTGCAGCAACATGGATGGACCTGGAGATTGTCATTCTAAGGGAAGTAAACCAGAAAGAGAAAGAAAAATACCATACGATATCCCTTATATGAGGAATCTTTAAAAAAAAAAAAAGAAGACACATAAATTTATCTACAAAACAGAAACAGACTCAGACACAGAGAACAAACTATGGTTACCAGGGGGTAAAAGGAGTGGGAAGGGATAAATTGGGAATTCAAAATTTACACCTCTTGGAGAGTGATGGAAATGTTACCTATCTTGATTATACTGATGGTTTCATTGGTGTATACATCTATTAAAATTCATCAAATAGTACATCTGAAATATGTGTAGTTTACTTTACAGGAATCATACAACAAAGGTGCTAAAAATAATAATTTTTTTAAAAATAATGTGCAATTAATTTAAAAATACTGCATTGCTAAAAAATGCTGTCACCTGGGCCTTCAGCAAGTCATAATCTTTTTGCTGGTGGAGGGTCTTGCCTTAGTGTTGATGGCTGCTGACTGATTAGGGTGGTGATTAATGAAGGCTGGGGTGACCATGGCAATTACTTAAATTAAGATAACAATGAAGTTTGCCACGTTGATTGACTCTTCCTTTCATGAATTGTTTCTCTGGAGCATGCAGTGCTGTTTGATGGCATTATACCCACAGTGGAATGTCTTTCAAAATTAGAGTCCATCCTCTCAAACCCTGCTGCTCCTTTATCAACTGTCTATGTAGTATTCTAAATCCTTTGCTGTCAGTTCAACAATCTTCATGGCATCTTCACCTGGAGTAGATTCTATCTCCAGAAACTACTTTGCTCATCCATAAGAAGCAACTTATTTATTCAAGTTTTATCATGAGATTGCAGCAATTCAGTCCCATCTTCAGGCTCCACTTCAAATTCTAGTTCTCTTGCCATTTCCACCACATCTGCAGTTACTTCCTCCACTTAAGCCTTGAACCCTTCAAAGTTGTCCATGAGAGTTGGAATCAACTTCTTCCAAATTCCTGTTAATGTTGGTATTTTGACTTCTTCCCATGAATTATGAATGCTCCCAATGCCATCTAGAATGGTGACTTTTCTCCAGAAGGTTTTCAATTGACCTTGCCCAGATCCAAGAGGAATCGCTATCTATGGCAGCTACAGCTTTGAGAAATGTATTTCTCCATTAATAATATGGCTTTAAAGTCAAAGTGACCCCTTGATGCACAGGCTGCGAAATGTATATAGTGTTGGAAGGCATGCAAACAACATTAATCTCACTGTACCTCTCTCCATGGGAGCTCTTGGGTGACCAGGTACATTTTCAATAAGCACTAACAATTTGAAAGGAATCATTGTTTTCTGATCAGATCTCAACAGTAAGCTTAAAATCTTTCCTGTGAACCATGGTGTTAACAGATGTGCTGTCATCCAGGCTTTGTTGTTCCATTTATAGAACATAAGTAGAACAGAGTTAGCATCATTCTTAAGGGCCCCAGGATTTTCAAACTTGAAAATGAGCACTGGTTTCAACTTCCAGTCACCAGCTGCATTAGCCCCTAACAAGAGAGTCAGCCTGTCCTTTGAAGCCAGGCACTGGACACCTGTTTCTAGATATGAAGTGTAAGTCTACAATGAAAATCTGCTGTTCAGTGTAGCCACCTTCACTCATTATCACAGATCTCCTGGATAACTTGCTGCAGCTTCTACATCAGGACTTGCTGCTTCACCTTGCACTTCTAGGTTATGGAGGTGCCTTCCGTCCTTAAACCTCATGAACCAACCGCTGCTAGCTTCACACTTATCTCCTGCAGCTTCCTCACCTCTCTCAGCCTTCAAAGAATTGAAGAGACTTAGGGCTTTGCTCTGGATTAGGCTTTGGTTTACAGGAGTATTGTGGCTGGTCTGACCTCTCCAGACCACTGACACTTTCTCCATATCAGCAATCAGGCTGTTTTGCTTCCTTATCATTCATGTGTTCAATGGAGTAGCACTTTTCATTTCCTTCAAGAACATTTCCTTTGCTTTACCGATGGGGCTGTTTGGCACAAGAGGCCTAGCCTTCAGCCTGTCTCGGCTTCTGACAGCCTTCCTCACGGAGCTTCATCATTTCTAGCTTTTGATCTAAAGTGAGAGATGTGTGACTCAAACTTAGAGATCACTGTAGGGTTATGAATTGGCCGAATTTCAATGTTGCTGTGTCTCAGGAAACAGGCCCGAGGAGAGAGAGACAGAGAGAGAGAGAGAGATGGGGAAACGGCCAGTGAAGCAGTCAGAACACACACATTCGTTAAGTTCACCACCATATATAGATGCAGTTCGTGCACCCCAAAACAATGATAATAATACCAAAAATTACTAATCACAGATCACATAACAAAAAAAAAATGAAAAATTTGAAATACTGTGAGAATTACCAAAATATGACCCAGAGACACAAAGTAAGCAAATGCTGTTGGAAAAATGGCACTGACAGATTTGCCCGATGCAGGGTTGTCGGAACCGTTCAATTTGTTTAAAAAGCGCAGTATCTATGAAGCACAATAAAATGAGGTCTGTTCATATATGAAAGCTATTTTTAAGATAAAAGTTTGTAATTTCGTATTTCTATTTAATATAAAAAGAAGAAAAAGGAATTAACTTGTAACTTCAAATAAATGTTTCCTTACAATAAAGTATAGTCTTTCCCAAAAGATCCTTCTGAGCTCAGTGAAAACATGATATAAAGCCATTAAGATGCTGGAGTCACCACAGGTTTTTCTTTTTCCTTTTTTTTTTTTTTGACTTGTTTCAACCTGAGACAGAATCAACTTCCTATTATGAGAGAGAAATTAGCACAGTACATGACCTCTTGACCCCCCGCTCTCTTTTCACATGGTTATAGTTTTACATTGCTAAGGTTTATAAGACGGACATGAGATGCTGAATTATAACTTCCACAGTTGTTTCCTTGTAATTTCATATATAAATATAGTCTGTGCTCATTACTGTTTCTTTTAAAAGCCTCCTGTATTTCTGACCTCAATTTTGATTCTTCTCTTCATTGGCTGGATTTTGTCAACAATTTTTTTTTTAAATCCTCCAATAATTTTTTTTTTTCATGAAAGGTTCACGAGTGCTGTAGACACAGTAACTAACCATCCTCGTTTATCTCGGACTATCGGGTATTAGCACTGAAAGTCCTGTGTCCGAGGTAACCCCTCTGTCCCAGGCAAATGGGGAGAGTCGGACGTGCAGAGCACCTGGGGTTAATGCTTCCCCGAGTACTCGGTAAACACCGCATTGCTAGTTTCTGGTACAGCAGGTGTAAAGTATTTCTACATACTTGTTTTGTCTGCTTTGAAACCCATCAGATTCTATCTTTAGTGTTGACATTCAGCAACTTTTCTTCTCTCGGTTTTTTTCTAAAGGCAGGTGTACTTTCTCAACATACAGACTAAATTTTTTCATCCCAAGTAAGTATTCGTTCTTGTTTTACATCTTTGAATGGTTTTTCCCTTTCCATCCTTTTCTCCATCTCCTAGGACTCCAGCCATGTGTATTTCCACTCTTTATCTGTGTTTCGTTCGGCGTGAATTCCTAAGTCCTGCCCTGCCTTCTCAGTTCCGTTCCTTGCAGTGTTTCCCTAGGCAGATTACAGGTGTCAGGCGAGCCATGATGTTAGTAACCATCGGTGTCCCCTTCTCCGTCACCCCCGTTGTGAAAGCTTACCCAGCACTTGCAGTGGGCCAGGCACAGGGCAGGACACTCTATATGCTTTATCTTATTTCATCTTCATAAAAACCCCATGAGATAAGTTCCACTATGACCCCCATTTTATTATTTTTTTAATTGAAAGATAGTCAATTCACAATGTTGCGTTAGTCTCTAGTGTACAGCATGGTGACTCAGTTACACACACACACATCTATATGTATATATATTCTATTATGACCCGCATTTTAAAGATAAGGAGACCAAAAAGCAGAGACAGTTACCTACTCAAAGCTACACAGCCAACAGGGGACACAGCGGGCACTCACACCTTGCTTCTCTGACCAGGGTCTGAGATTCATCCCCTACAGCTCACTGCTCTCCTGTGCACTCTTTCATTACATTTGATTTGTGCCCCTTGAAGCTTCAAACAGTGAGGGAAGGTTGAAGTGACTTCATTCAGTTCCTGTTCATTAAATCACTCATTTGGCCCCTTTACTGAACACCTACTACATGTCGACTATTATGCCAGATGTTATACCAAAAAAATGTATAAAATAGTATCACTGCCCTCAAGTCAATTTGAATCTGGTGGGGTGGGGAAAAAAAGATAAACAGATTAAGTGCAATTTTCCTTGGCAGGTGCCGCAGGATCACAGTGGCTGGAGAGGCATGCGAACTGCCAGGAAGGAGGAGGAGATGCTCAGAGGAGTGTCAGGGAGAGGGCACATTCCAGGCAAAGGGAGGGACACATGTGCCACTGAGTTGAAAGAGAGCATATTCTTAAGCTCAAGAAATAATGAAAAATTTGAGGCAGCTGGAGCACAGGGGAGCCATGCAACTGGAGAGGTAAGTTAGGGACACATGACTGCCATTCTGTTCGTAATTATCACTTGAACCCTAGAAAAGGATGATGATGAGTTTAAAAGTTCTTGGGAGGCTCACATAGGCTCGGGTCAGACTTTCCACACTGCACTCTGTGTCTTCTGTCAGTAACTGGTTTCCTCTGGTTCATCTTCGATAGTTCTGACAGAAGAGAAGACATTCCTCTACGCTTGGTTTTCTCCCTCCATCGTGGACGAGAACTAGGGGTGGGCTGCTGTCCCCTCTCCCAGAGAAATCAATCTGACCCATGAAACTTCTCTCAGTATAACATGAGCAACATGGAGAGCAGAAGGGACAGGCACAGAAATCTAAGGAAATCAGTCTTTTCTGAGAACACAGTGGGTTTTTAATTTGTTTGGTTTTTCATCTGAGAGCCAACTTTTCGGCAGCCCTTTTCCCAGCAAGGGGGTCACTCAAGGGTGGGTTGGCAGGAAGGTTAAGTGTGTTGACTTAGGTGAAGGCGGTGTTTCTGAGCACAGTACTGCACTCCCTGGTCCCAGGACCCACACAAACAACCTGGGTTTGGGATTTAGGGGGGAAAGAAAAAAAAAAAAAACCTGAAAGTTTTTAGGATTGATGTACATGTCCCTATAGGAAACAACAACTCCCTGCTTTTAAGAAAAATCATTTCGAGAGTATTATATATTTTTTCCAAAATAGAAAATCCATTTTAGAAAACAACAATCTGGTAACTTAATAGGTGTGGGTTTTTTTTTAATTGAATTATCTGGAAAATGATTAAGCCATAGCCAACTTACAGTCAGTTTTCTGGTCTCAGTGAAAAGGCCAATTTGGATAGAGATCAATGAAGCAGTCAGAAGGGGCCATAAGTGAGGGAAGAGGAGAGCAGCTGGAAAAAAAACCAGAGGAAAGCGGTTACCAGGGACCACGTATCGATTAGTCACCACAGGCAAAGTGCCCGGGGCACACAGTGCTTTCAGCGGCCCGCAAAAATGATTTAATTTTTATCTCTTTCAAAATCAAAAGAAAAAAATGAAGATATTATAATGAATCCAGCCTGGATTATATTCATCTTTATACGAATGCACTTGTAAAATGTAGTTGTTAATTTTATTTATTTATTTTTTATGGTGGAGAGAGCTCACAAAAGCAAAAAGGCTGAGAGGGGCCATGAGAGTCAACGTGGAGCTGGTGGTTACTAATACGTTGGCTCTCAGGCCTGAGAAAACAGAACCCTGTCTTCCGTTCCATTACCAATGATCATGCTCACATTTTGCTGGCTGGGTGGGTCCCGTCCACGGAGCCACGGGCTGGCGGCACACCTATCAGTTTCCCCAGCTCTTCCTGGAGCCCCTCCCACTTGCTCAGCAGTAAGGCTAGACCCCTTTGGGCTGCCGTTTTATTAATTTCCATCACCAAGGAGCCAGCCAGGAGATGCCCCACCACCAATGATACCTAAAGCGGCACAGACTTTCGCTTTTCTAGCTGGGTGCTGTTCCCAAAATCTCAACCCTTCCTGGTGCCCAACTGTCGTGTCTTTTATCCTAGTCCGGTGTGAAAGCCGCACTGCGTCCACCCAGGATGGGGAGACTCCCGAGTCCACAGATCTTCTAGATTGTTTGTGCTGGAAAATAGTAGCCACGAAGGCCACTGAACTCTACTTTAGAGACGTTAAAGTTTGAGGACGTGAGAGTTACCCTCATGCTCATAATCCATCAGGTTACAGGGAAAGCAACCACAGGCCAAATTCTGCCACCCCTACCGATGTTTGTTACACACATCTTCATTAGTGGTCATCGGGGGTGGTCACCACCATCTCCCGTTAGCTCAATGAGATTCTAGCTCTGTTCCCTCTCAGGTGGTCCAACACACACTGCAGGAAATGTTCACAGGCGGCCAACACTTCAGAAGCAAGAGTCCACGCCTGCTAGCTGGCACGATTCAGAAACCCTCCTACACCAACAGCTGGGCAAAGGACCATTTATTAGGGATCAAGCCAGATTTCAGGTTTCCTTAAAGTCTTACACCCTCAGTTCATACAAGAGCAAGGAGTCTCTTTAAGGTATTTTTAGCCAGTCCTCATATTTTTGAATACCTTTAACATCAATCAGTGAGACCTCATTTCTAAGCAATCACCATGCTAAGTGATTAAGTTTATTAACAAACTAACTTTCTAGTTTCTCCAGTAAAATCCCCTTTCTCACATTCACTATGCTGATTAGCAAAGTATTGTCTGGATGAAGCCACAGCTGGACTACAAACTTTTCTGATTTAATCCTAGCTAATCACTCTTTGACTCTGCATTCTGGATTACTAACCTAAAAACAGATACAAAATATCACAACGTTTATGCTGAGTGTTTTTAAAGAAATTCTAGCCACCATAACACGGTGGCATCTTCATGGGTCCCAACGCTATGATCTGCACAAGCAGATTATCCTGCAGATTTCCACGACTTAGGACACCCTGGGTCTCCTACAAATGCCACATCAGGAGCCAGAGGCCAGCACACGACTAAGAAAGACTCAGAAGCACAGTGACTCCTTCCTCACTCTCTATTGGCAATGGCATAAGAATCCAGGAATTTAGAACCAATTGAGAGGGAAGGAGATGTGGAAGAAAAACCCTGGAAAAAGGCATCCCTTTAATGGAATAGCTGCTAGATTCTGAATAATCCAAAAAAACAAGAGCTTGGGCAATTAACAGAATGAAAAAATTTATTAACAGAATTAACAAAATTAAATGTTTCTTTCAGCTAGAAATGGGAGTCATGATCTTCTACATAAAGCTGACTTATTTCAAAGTAAAGTTATGTTTTTGCAAACCTGAATTCTGTGGACTGATGTGACGATAGAGTTACACCTGTTACATAGCAATTGTGTATTTATGCACGTCAAGCCCACACAAGTGCAAGCTCCCTAAAAGTCAGAGTCATGCAGGAGGCACGGGTTCATCGATCATGCCTGACACGAGCCCCGCCAGCCACTTGGGGGAAATGCAACCTTCAGATGTGAAGCTGGGACTGCAGCTTCAGAAGAAATCTGGGTGAGCCGGTGTTTACAAAGATATCCTGTTCTGATAGTCAGAATATAGAAACATCTCATGTCAAATACAAAATGGAAAAAGGAACAGGTAGCTGTGCTAGGATCTGAAATTTATGTTGCTCATACTTTCTGGCTTATTCATCTTGGGTTATCTTTTAGTATGTTTGGCAAGATGTTTTTAAAAATTCCAGCCATGCTAAGGGAAGTCAAAGCAATTTTGTTTCTGTCTGATTGAGTGATTTAGAAGGAAATGGTGCTCCCCAGGTACCAGTTTGTTGACGGCAGCAGGAATGAAGAGATTCCTCACGTGGGGAGGGAAACTCAGGAGCACAGATGGGTCCTTCTCGTCTGCCAAATCTTTCCAAATGGAGAATATTTATTTTGCTCTATCTTAAAATTACATAAGTAACCTGTATTCACTGTAGAAACATTAGGAAGTTTAAAAAATAAAATGTTTTAAAAAATGAAATCACTTGGGATTTCCTCACCCAGTGACAAATATTGTCAACATTTTAATGTACATCTTTACAGATGTTCCTATATATTCATGTATGTATGAATATTTCAAAACTAGAATCATGCTGTATATACTTTTTGTAAACTGTTTTTTATATTGTGGACCACTTTTCATGTTGATAAATGTTTGTCTCCTGTAGTGGTTCTCAAACTTGAGCATGCACTTGAAGAGCTCAGTACAACACAAGTTTCTTTGGTCTTCACCTAGCCAGTCACGGGGTCCAGACTTCAGTAGCTGGGAGGCTGGAGGTAAGAATTTGCATTTCTAACGAGTTGATGTTGATACTACTGATCTGGGGAGCTCATTTTGAAAACTGTGGTCTAAACCATCACATTTATGACTGCTGAATATCTCATCACATGGATGAATGAATCATCATTTAAAAAGTAGACAGTATTAAACCTATAATAGTATTGTTAGGAATCCTATGGATGTGTTTTAAACTGTTTCCCAAAATATACAAAGATATTCACTGAAGCATTATCTATTATAGGAAAAGACTGGAAACAACCTAAATATCCTTTAACTGGAGAGTCTCTTTAACTAAATTATAATTCATCCATGCTACATAGCCCTTAAAAACAATGATGTTTTACACTGATACCTAAATATATACAAGTTTATCAATAAGTGAAAAGAACAAGGTGGAGAACACTTTGCAAAGTATAATTCCTTCTGTGTAAACAAATAAAAGCATATATGTTTACATGGAAGTACATGCAAAAGGAAATTTCTCAAAAGGAACCCCCCAAATTGTTCATTGTCATTATCTTTTCCAGGTGAGGAGACAGAGGAATACCAAATATGGACATGGGAGAGCAAAAGCCCAAATCACTGATACTCACAGGGGTGGGGGAAGACTTCTCGGTTCAGGGGGGCATAGTTGATCCAAATCTTAACAGATGAACCAAATTTCAAAGTCTTCTACAGTGCCTGAGAACATGGTTCCATTTTTTAATGATCTATTAAAAACTTCTAATGTTTACAGATATGTTCATAGCAGGTTTATTCATAATGGCACCAGAATGGAAACAAGCCAAATGTCCATCAGAGGGAGCATGGATAAAAGAATTCAATGGAATTCTATACAGTAACTTAAAAAAAAAAAAAAAAAGAATAAACCACTGCTGCCTGCATCATGTCATGTTCAGCCTGTATCCCCAGGGCATCCAAGTTCCTCAGGGAGTCACTGCCATCTCTCTTTTCCACGCTGAAGACTGAACCGGCTTCAAATGAGTGAGTTATGAGGAAAGGATGGGGGATTCTCAAAGTGAGAATCCTCCATCCCAAAGCAGGCAGGCAAAGGCATGTTACTGAGGCCGAGGCTGTGTGCTGCTGAGAAGGTTGACAGGTGGGAGTTGGTACTATGGAATTTTCTCTCTGTTACGTTCCTTCTGGTGGGGAGAAAGGTCTGTGCTATATAACAATGATCAAGGTAGGAGGACTGCCATGCATTCTGGAAATCACCAAGATCATCGTCCAGGATGCAGAGTAAAAAATCCCCAACTCTAAAATATAAGTGCAGAAGCTCTTCCCATAGTGTCTGCATGGAGTTCTGAAATTGGGGAAGAGCTTATAAGGGTGCACTTTGTGTGTATGCGTGTTCATTTGTGACTAGTGAGAGACAAGTTTGTGTTCACAAATTCCCTAGATATTTACAGTGACCACTACTTACCCAACACCAACCAGTGGCCTGAAAAGAAGCCCTAGGAGGATGGAGTAGCTCTTTCCTTTCTGTCCAGAATTCTTTCCTTTCAAATATCCACACCCTGAACACAGGAGTGGACACACAGCCCAGGGAGGGTCACTCATGGTACCCTAGCCACAGTGACTGGTCCAGGAATGGGCACATGACCCCAGCCTAACCAATCAGGAGCCATCTCCAGGATGTTTCTGGAGAAGCTCAAGTAGAGTCTCTCTTTTCTCACATGGCAGGAGCTGTGTGATGTGACCTGGTAATGGCCAGCAGCCATGTTCCCAGTCAAGCAAGGAAACCTGAAGGCACAAAGTTCCAGGGAAGTCTTGTGAGCTGCAGAGCCCTGACTGTGTATGAGTCACAAGCCACTTCTGGGCTCATTCACACATGAGGCCAGCTCCACCCTTCCTGAGGTCCGGTTTCGGAAGCTAGAATTTTACCTTTCACTGTTTGATTAATTGAACTTTGTGTTTCTATCCACTGGAATGAAAGACAGGTGCTGCCCTCAGAGGAATTATGATTCATATGGAAAGAATTACAGATGAAAACACAAGTTAAAATGTATCTAAGCATTATGCTGTACTTACTTCCCATATACCTAAAGAGTGAATAATTCTATTGTCACATGTAGAAAGAATGTGCTGGAGTGAACATTTGAATGGTTTAAGATAATGCCCATTCTTCAGTTCCCCTCAGGACTCAGAATTTTCTGGCCCTTGTTTGGAACAATTTCACATTCTGCAGGATAGTGGAGCGGAGAGGAAAGCACGCAGACTTAAAAAGCCAGATGTGGGAAAAAATCTGGGCTTGCCACTTCCCAGCTACCTGATTATGTCACTGTGGATGTCTTCATCTGGAAATACTACCAACGTGCCTAAAGCAATGAAATTTACTTCCCAATCTGCCAAGTCCAGAGGTGGCATAACTTTGGGGCTAGTTAATTCAGTGGCCTAATCGTGTCATCACAGACCCTGGTTCTTCAGCCTCTCCGTTTGCCATGTCAGGTCACAAGATGACTGGAGTTATTCCAGGTATCATACCCAGGAAGCATCAAATCCAGAGATTCTGCCTTTTCCAATGTCCCCTCAGAAATTCTAAATCTTTTTCAGGACAGCCGACCCCCAGCATTAGTGAGAACTGAGTCACATGTCTCAGATACCATCAATCCTCATTATTCATGGATTTTGCATTTGCAAATTCACATACTCGGTACAATGTATTCCGGACCCCAAAATCATTACTTGTGGCACTTTTACACTCACTCACCGACACGTACCGAGAGGTGAAAAATCTCAGTCATCCAATATGTACATTCTTAGCTGAGGTAGAACAAGGTGGGGCTCTGCTGTCTTGTTTCAGCTCTTATACTATAAACAAGTATCCCTTTCACGGTCTATTCAGTGTCATGCTTTTTGCTTTTTGCATTTTTATGCTTTTTGTTGGCAATTTCACTGTTAAAATGCCACCACCACCAACTCGGCCCCACCACTCCACGAGTCCCCCCAGCAGTGCTCAAGTGCTGTCTAGTGAGGTGCCAGAAGGCTGGGGTATGCCTCACAGAGAAAATGCATGTTAGAGAAGCTTGGTTCAGGCACAAGTTACAGCGCTGTTGGCCCTGAGTCCAATGTTAATGAATCAACATCCAGGAAAGGAAGGGAAAATTTGTTGACCTGTGTGTGAGGCCACTCCAGAAAATGCTAAAGCAACACCTGTAGCACATGATGAAGCTATGGAAAGGATGGAAAAGTGGCTAAATTTTTGGATTGAGATGATGACAGATTTAAAAAAAAAAGAGTGGATACCATTATTGTGAGGGTGAAAGCAAAAGAAACTTGTGGTCATATTAGCCAGGATTAAGAAACGCTAAACCCTGTATAAAATAAATAAACTACAAGGGCACACTGTACAACATGGGAAATAAAATCAGTATTTTATAATAATTATAAATGGAGAACCACCTTTAAAAATTGTGATTCACTAAATTGTACACCTGAAACTTATACAATAGTGCACATCAATTAAACCTTAATTAAAAAAAAAAAAACAGACTAAAAAGTCACTAGTTATATGGCCTTAAAAAAAGAAAGAAAGAAATGCTATGCCTTTTCCGGCTACTGCTGGCAGCCTCACACAGCTCAAAAGAGGAAAACACAGGGGAAATATAAACTTGCAACAGAGTCTGGTTCTACAGGTCAGGAGGCTTTGAAATAATTTTTTTAAATTTGTAAGTGTTTTTACAGGAAAAGGTTATGCAGAAGAGCAGATTTGAAATGATGAGACTGGCTTGTTTTACAAGCTAGTTGGCAGACAACCTATGTAACACAATGGCATCTCATTTAATGAAAATGTTGCGACCAGAGGTTCCTGGGAACATAACCCCGTATATCTCCTGGGAGCAGCAGTCCAGCACTCGCTGATTTAGCGTTTGCAGTGACTTTATAGAACATAACTACCACGGGGAAACAAGAACCAATGGTACCTGGTTCACCCTCATAGATTCTGAATCATAAGGTGGGGCCCAGATATCTGCATTTTTATCAACCTTTTCATTCGCCTCTGAAGCACTTTAGTATTTGAGTCATTAATACAACTAGTTCCCTCATACTTCAGAAACCCTATCATGTTTTCAGTAGGTATCTTTGCTTCCGGGTTATTGGGGTCTGATTGTTGACGACTTGATCTGCATTCACACAAGGATTGCTTTTACCTCTCATGACTGGCTAGGAAGGAAGTAGCTTGGGTTACTTTAAAAACAAAGAAACAAAAACCACTGGTTGATTACTAACAGAAATCGTATCTACCTACTGAGACAGCCAACATCCATCCATCCATCAGATTTAAGCGTCATGGGCAATGACCACGAATACGTGGTTAACCAGAGTAAATCAAATACCTAGCCAGTGATGTTTCACATAATACACACTCTTCCCATGCACTGTGATGGGAACTGAATTCTTCCTATAAAGCGGTGGCTCTCAATGGCGATTCTGCCTCCCAGGGGACATCTGGCACTATCTGGAGATGTCTTTGGCTGTCACAACTGGGGAGGGAGACTGCTGCTGGCAGCTAGTGCGTAGTGGCTAGGGACACTACGAAGCACCCTACAATGCACAGAACAGACTCCGCCCCCACAACAAAGAATCATCAGGCCCAGAATGTCAATAGCGCCCAGGTTGAGGCAAATCTGCTTACATAGATACAATAATCACAATCACAGCCAATTTCTCATCCTCGGACGCTGAACCTCTGCCAGATTCTACAGCTAAAATGACACAGCACCGAATCATGTCGCTCCCCGCAGCCTGCCTACCAGGCAGGGGTCATGTGGAAAGATTCCTGGGGAAGGCTTTTATCTCTCCTGTCCCACTGGTTTGTTGTGGCTCATCCTAAGTCGAGAATGCATGTAATTTTTTTGCCCCAAGTTTTTAGACACGTTTCTTCCCTATTCTCATTACCCATCCCTATTTCCTTCTTTGCATCTCGTACAAAGTGCAGTCCAGCTTCATAGGAAACAGGTGTACCCTGACCCCCTTTGTGGACGGTTTGTAAAGGGCTTGGGGAAAAAAATATATCCAGGGGCCCACAAATATGCATTCCTCCTCCCTTCTCCTCCCCTAGGGAACAAGAGGAACTCGACCTGCCAGAGACCCAGACTCTGGGAATGCACACCTGGGATCCGACCTGCTCGCCAGTCCCTCAGTCACGTGATCAGGCAGGGAAAAAACACCAGGTTCCTAAAGATCAAATTTCCTCAACAGAATATTTGTAGGCAGAAAAGAAAATGACAGAATGCTTGAATTCAGGTGCAGCATTTAGTTTTCAGTAACATTTCATTTCACAGAGAAAACAAAGACAAGCGAAATTAAGCTGAATATTAGATGTTGTGAGTAAATCCATATATTATTTGCCCTTCTACTATTATAGTTTCTATTTGAGAGGAAAAAATGTATCTAAAAGGAAGGGTTTTTTTTTTTTTCCTTAAGAGAGATTAATCAAGATTAAGTGAATTAACATTTACCACATATTTAATGAGAACTTACTGTATATCATGCTCTGTGCCAGGCCTGGAAATACAAAAATGAAAGTGCACAGTCCCTGCTGCCAAGGAGCTATATCAGCTATTAATTTAATGTTTTAACATGCATTTTTATATTAAAACATGCAGTCACAGGCTGAGAGAAAATATATGCAAAAGACATACCTGATAAAGGACTGTCATCCCAAGTGTACAAAGGCCTCTTAAAAGTCAACAAGAAAATCAACAACCTGATTTTTAAAACGGGCAAAAGATCTGAACAGACACCTCATCAAAGAAGACATGCAGATGGCAAATGAGCATATGAAAAGGTGTTCCACATCACACATCATTATGGAATTGCAAAGTTAAAACAATGAAAAACTACTACATACCTATTAGAATGACCAAACTCCAGAACAGTGACATCGTCAACCGCTGGTGAGGATGTAGAGCAACAGGAACTCTCCTTCACTGCAGGTGGGAATGCAAAATGGTACAGCCACTTCAGTAAACAGTTTGGAACTATCTTGCAAAACTAAACATACCCTTACAATCCAGCAATCATGCTCCTTGGTATTTACCCAAAGGAATTAAAAACTAACATCCACACAAAAACATGAACACAGATTGTTTATAGTAGTTTTATTCATAACTTCTGAAACCTGGAAGCAACCAAGGTGTCCTTCAGTAGGTGAAGGGATAAATCAACTGCAGTATATGCAGACAATGCAATATTATTCAGTGCTAAAAAGAATTACCAACCCAACTAAGCTTATCAGGCTACAAAAGGACACAGAGGAAACTTAAATGCATATCACTAAGTAAAAGGGACCAATCTGAAAAGGTTGCATACTGTATGATTGCAACCATAAGACATTTTGGAAGAAGCAAAAACTATGGAGATAGTGAAAAGATCAGTGGTCACCCGGGGTGGGAGGAGAGGAATGAATAGGCAGAACACAGAGGATTTGTAGAGCAGTGGAACCATTCCGCTATGATACTCTAATGGTGGATACATGTCATTACACACTTCTCAAAACCCAAAGACTACACACCAAGAGGGAACCATAATGCAAACTACAGATCTGGGGTGATAATGATGTATCAATGCAGGTTCATCTATTATAACAAATGAACCACTCTGGTTTGGGATGTTGATAGTGGGGAAGGCTGTGTGGGGTTGGGGCAGGAGGTATGGGGAAACTCTGTCCTCAGTTTCGCTGTGGACCTAAAACTGCCCTTAAAGTCTACTTTTTAAAAATATATACACCCAAATGCACATGCAAGTATATGAGTAATTTCAATAGTTAATTTTTGATGGTGGTGATAAACTCTACATAAGATACGTGGAAGCCAGAGATCAGAGTGGTCATTTTCCTAAGCCAGAAGGGAAAAAGTGATGGTCAGGAAGGGCCATATAATAGAGAAGATGATGCCTGAGTTGAGTGTCAACAGGTGAGGGTTTCTGCTCTGAAAGCCTGGAAAATGTATTCTAGCAGCATATAGTATGAATGAGGACCGCTTCTGATGCAAGTGCTTTAAAAAAAAAAAAAAGCTCAATCTCTCTTAAACAATAAAAGTCAGAATTTACTGGATCCTCTGAGTGAACAGCCCGGGGCTCAGCTTGCTCCAGGATTCAAAGGGCAGCCCCACAATCTATATCTCTTTCTCCACCTGCTTCCTCGACATTTGATAACCTTCCTGATTCCTGTAAGATGGATGCAGAAACCCAAGCACCCTCTTACTCTCAGTCCGTGTTAAGAGGGGAGAAAACACACAGGCTGAAAGTGAGAGAAGAGCTGGTTTCTCCAGACCACTGTTTATCAGCTGCATGCTGAGTAGACGGTACCAGGGGACAAAAACCCCAGAGAAGTCCTATTCAAGGAGACATGAAACAGCGTCACGTGTTTAGAAAACCACATGTGGTCCAAATGGATGGAGTACCATGTGCAAAAAAGGCTGGAGAGGGAGGCAGGGGCCAGATCCAGGAGGGTCTCATGTGCCATGTGAAGAAATCAGTATTTTATCTTTTAGGCAACTGGGCATCATGGAAAGGGGGTAAGGAAAAGTGTGAAATGACTAAATTTTCATTTCTGATAAATCACTCTGACAGTGGACATGCTGTGTGACTTAGCTAAGCAACCTGACCTCCCTGAGCTGCTTTATTCTTATATTTACAGAATGTGGACAATGGGTGTGCACACCATAAAATGGTGGTGAGGGGTAAACGAGCTTATATTTGTAAACTGCTTAGGTCAGTGCTTGGCACGTTGGGTTAAGTATTTGCTGCTACTGTCTGCTGGCAGTGCTCCAGGTGAGAGAGGATGAGGGACTGAACAGCCTGATGACAAGAGAGGAGCATTTGGGTAGAAGCACCATTAAGAACAGAAACCCTAGGGATTGCCTGGGGGCAGAGAGGCCACACCAGGATGGACACCTGAGTAACGGGGTAGATCACAGAAGGGTTTTCCAAAGGAGAGCCTGCAGTTTGGTGGGTGTAATTCAGGACACACACTGACACATCATAACTGGAACCAGCTTCGCTGGGCTCATTTTGAGTTCTACCCATCCACGAGCCCTGCCCACAAAGACCCCTCCAGAGGTGGGAGGGCCTGGATACACACAGTTTGACTTAAGCTTCTCAGGTTCCGGAAGTGGATGCCACCCTCACGCCCTGCTTGGTTATAATTCTCTCCTCAGTAAGAATTAGGGATTTGACTCCGGTTACCTGTGGGCCCCTGTTTTCTCATACCTGCCTCCACACTAATTCCTGAATTGTTAATGCCCAGAAAGCATACAATCCACTCACAAAGCACTGGTGGGGATTTTCCTGAAGATTCGCAGGGAAAGACAAGGAAAGTGTGACCAACTCCTCTTGGTGTGAGCACCCCAGGAATTGCCTCAGTACCGGGCAGAGCAGGATGGCGGGTCACTGGAGACCCAGGAGAAGGTGAAGACCACTCCCTTCACGAGCTCCCCTTACCCTCAAATTCTTCTCCATAGGCTGCAGGCCCCCCACTGTCCAGCCCCAACTGTCCTTTCTGGCCTTCCTGGCTGGTACCTCCGGCCCTCACATTCCTTTGCCAAATCCATCAGTTTGTATAGTTTCCTCAGCAACACAAAAGCCAGCAAACGGGGCTGAGCCAAACACAAATTACCTGTGGTTCCTCACATCTCCAGGGCCACCCTTCTTTGGAGGTGCAAAGGCATATTTACTGCATTAGCTGGAGAAACAGTGGTCAACCGCAAGCGAGTATTCTCAAACGGAGACCGTCCCTGGAAATTTGGAGGTTGGCACTTCTCATTAATTTGATGCCCAGACATCTCCCTGTCAAATCTCTCAGGCTTTCAAGTGTTAAGACCAATGGCACGTGAAACTATTCCCCTTTGTGGCTTCGAGACTCTTCTTTCCCTCCTTTCCTCCTACCTTTAAGTCAACGATAGCTCAGGGTTCCCTGCCCGCCTCTCCTTCAGTCACCCTCATCAAACTCACGCCCTTTCTCTCCTCTCCCTCCACACACTTTCTGAGGGCTGATTTCAGCAAGACTCAAAGATTAATTCTTTTGGTGTCCACCCTTTTTTCTTTCTCAATGCATTGGCTTGTTTTTAAAAAAAAATTGAATACTACACTCAGGGCAGGACAGGGTCTGGGGAAGGAGATGGGAGAATTGAGATGGTAGAAAGGAGGTGAATGGACTGGAGGGGAACATTTTGGTAAAAGATACGCCATTTGTTACAGAGTCACGTACTTCTCTGCCCTCTTTGCAAACTGGGCCAATAGTGGCATCTGCTCCCAAGGTTGCCCTGAAGGGAAAGGAGGTGGTAAAATACAAAGCGCTTAGAACGTGCAAAGAGGAAACGCTCGCCAAATACTAGCCGTGGTCGTTATTACCTCAATGCGCTTTTAAGTAGTTTCTTTGAAGGGGTGTTCTTCTTTGGAAAGAAGTAGGGAAAACACGCCCCGAGGGAAAACTTGTCTCCTTTGAACCAAGTTAAATGAAGGCATTATAACTGGGTCAGGAAGTTTACTAATAAGTCTGAAGACTAAGAAGATACATGAGATACACCCAACGTATACCCAGTAACGTTACAACTAATGATCAGCTCTGCAGAAGTAAATCCTTCTAAAAAGAAAAAAAGTTGTGTTTTTCTGTTGTTGTTTTTTTAAAGAAAGCATCGGCTTCTGTTCCTTAGCTAATATTAGAGGTAGTGAGCCCTCATATGAAAGGGCACAAAAATCTGGATTTAAACCGGATCCTCCTCCCACCCCAAGACTGTTCACCCAAGTGACTCCCACGCTGCCCATGTGAATATTTTCACGTCCTCCTGCTGAAGGGGAACATCTGTTCTGCGCTGGCATGCAGCTGAGAGAAACGGACCACCCTCGCCTAGTTAGTAATTATCATTTACCTGGCATCAGAAAATGAGTTCCAGTAACAGATTCTAAGGAGCTAGAGGCAAAACAGCTGCTGATCAGAGCACCCTGGGGCCCTGAAGCCAGGGTGACAGTACCTTGCGGGATTGGTTCTCCTCCCCCTAGGGTATACAACTGCAGTATCTCACAGGGTTTCCCAGAGTATAAGGCCTCAAGACATGCTGCAAAGCACCAAAACTTAAATCTCAAAACATGTCTGTGGGTAAAAGAGGAGTGCCCCAAGAGAGCGGGGCTCCTCCCCCGCTATCCACCAAGCAAAGGCTGGGGGTGAGGAGTCTTCGTAAGACTCCCTAAGGCAAACCATATGTGGAAAATGCTCCAAATAAATATCTGGCACGCAACAATTTTATAGAGCTGGAAGGAATAGTTCTCAAAATATCAAGATGTGGTATTTCAAGGAAATTCTAAATGCTCCTTTTTGTTCAATATCATTCTCTTACATAACTGAGATCACATTATATGAAGTGTTCCTGTTTGTTTACTTCCTTTAACCTACAGTGATTTTCCATGACATCAGACATACTGTAATATTCCATAATACATCACCCTATGAATACTTTTAAAGTACATAATTATTCCTCTATCGCTGGAGATTTATGTCTTTTTGCATTTCACCATAAATAAGGATATAACAAACACTGGGTTTAAATGCAGATCCAGACCTCTCATTAGTCCCCTAGGATATTTTCCAAGAAGTGAATTATTGATTAAAGAATTTGTTCTTATAGTCTCTCCATGGCAAGTTTTAACAATCACCCCTGTGATATGAGCATGTGTTCCTCAATATAGTCTCATTAAAAAAAAAAAAAAAAACACAAAATTCTCCAAAACAAACAAACAAAAAATCACCCTAATTTGGGGTTATAAAAATTGTTTTCATTTGGATTTTTAATTGAATTTCAGATTTTTATATTAGCCATTTGTAGTCCCCTCATTTTATCTTCTGCGAATTTTACATCCTTTGCTCCTTCTACTCTTGGCGTTTTAATGCTTTTAAAAAATGTATTAGTATAAGGGGATTGAAAAGTAATGGGGAGTGACCATGGAAGAGTACACAATTTCTTTGGGGGTGATGAAAACGCTCTCAACCTGATTGTGATGTTATACTAAAAACCACTGAATTGGAAACTTAAAATGGGTGAACTGTATGGTACCTGAATTATAGGCCAGTAAAGCTGTTTTTTTTTTTTTAAAGCATAAATAATTTCCATATTAAGATATTCAGCCTCCTTCTTTCAAAATCTGTTGGTGAATTTTCCAATTCTAATTGTCTTTTGCTTTCTCATATCCAGGAATACTTTCAGCTAAATCTGTTATCTGTTCTCTACTGAATCCTCCCACTGCTTTTATTCAGAAAACTCCATCACATGCAAAGATAGCCATCGACATGCTCTTCCAGTTTATTGTCATTCTCAAACCGTCTGGGTTTTGGTGCACATTACAAAGCTATAATTTAATGTTCTCCAAACAGGTAATTATTAAGTATACCCTTCCCCTCCTCACTACATTCTGATGGTTCCTTTGCAATATTTTACATATACTAACTTCTATTTCTGGGCTATCACTGTTAGCAAACTGAGAGTTCAAAAACAAACTTGTAGTATTCTTTAATATTTTTTACCTTTAAAATATGGCTTCATTCTATTTTTTTTTTTTAATTCTTTAAAAAAAGAAAGGGGAGAGGGTATAGTTCAGTAGTAAGGTTGCATGCTTAGTATGCACAAGGTCCTGGGTTCAATCCCCTGTACCTCCATTACAAAAAAAAAAAAAATTAAAATATGGTTTCATATCTAGTATTACACAACTCCATTAATCTCCTCTTTCAAAGCATTCCTAGCTATTCTTGAACTTTTTTTTTCTTTTGGATGAAATTTAGAACAATTCTGTCAACCCTTTAAAAATATGATTGGGCTTATATTTGACTGATGAACTGATCTAGGAAGGATCGTGTTTAAAATATTTACCAGCTAGGAGCACAATTTTTTTTAATCTATAGTAGTCTTTTATTCAGATAGATCCCACACGTATCTTAAATTGTCTACATTTTACACAGCTTATTGCCATGATGAAAGATAACCTATTCCCCTATATCTTAAAACATCTCTTTTGCTTGAATATGGTTAAACTATTAATTTTGAGATATCTGGCAGTACTTGCCAAATTTTTATCAATTTGGAGACAAGATTCCTGGGCTTTCTACTTGGACAATCGTTATCATCTGCACTAATGAAAACAGTCTTTCCTTTCTCAAGTTATAATTCACTTCTAGTTGGGATTTTATTACACTGAAAAATACTAAATCAATATTCTGATGACAAGCCCTGAAAACTTGAAGCACATATTAAAATTAAATCTTGGACAAGCAGGTTTCTAAAGGATATGTAAAGCTCTCAAGCTTTTGAGAAAACCTGAGGTCAGTCCATGTTGCCCCTTTCTAGAGTCTGTTTCATCTAAAATGGGGCGAAAGAACACCCAGCAGGGTTTAACAGGTCAGGTGAGAAGACATCCGGAGCAGACATTCAATATTCCAGGGGAGGGGGCTGCCCTTTTCCCTCAGGTGTGCCCTCCACCTTCAAACCACAGCAAGTCACAGACCTTGTCAGAATGTGTGGCCCCGGTTCCTCAGTGGACACCAGCTGAAGTCAGTAATGCCCAGAAAGCAATACTATTAAATTGCACTCGTTTTTAATCCTCTGTCCAGGTCCTTCTGCATAATCTGGGTTACAGTTTCTCCCACTGACACATCCTCTGTCTCTCAGGCATTTCTGCCTAGAGAATTAATCTTCTGTTTTTAATCACTCCTCACACAGAACTCTTTGTTGGTTACAAACTATCACATCCAACTACTAAATCTAATATTGAGGTGCTGGCAGCTAAAAAGTAAGAGTAACTTGTGGACACAAGGCATTCGTTTCTAAATAGCTCATTTGAATGGTGATACGACTAGTTCAAATGTTTTCAGTTGTGTCCACATTCGAGAGGAAAACTTACGGTAACCACACTTGCCATGAAAGTATTGCATTTTTTTTTTATGTTTACCAAAATGAAAAATGAGTATTTTTCTAAGCCAACTAAAAAAGTTTAGTCCAGTTGACTCTACAGATGAAATGAAGTAAAACATGGCTTCCTCTTCCTCAAATGAAGACAGAACAAAGTCCATTTATTTCATTAAAGTGACTTGTACTTGATGAATGATACAAATACGCGTCTAGAGACAAGAACGTTTTGCATTTCCAAGGCTGAATGGCTGTTTACCATGGTCGGGGAAGAGCCTAGGTCACTGCCTATAAAGGAAGAACTATTTTTGTTAACTCTTGTCCTTTGTAAGTAATATGTGAATCCCAATCAGTAAGCACTTCATTGACTAGAATCCTTCCATTACAAAACTGCAGTTGATGTACATTCAAGGATTTATTTGGGAATACGATTTCCAGTAATTCCCTATAAAAGACCTTAAATGACAGTAAAAAGAAATTAGTGTTTAATAACTGACATATAGGAAGTAATTTAAATGACGTATCTTTCCCAAAGAACTTATGACATTTTTGCTTTTTCTAAATCGAGTATAGGTTTCCTTTTGAAATCATCTTGATTCTTCAAGTTGCTTGGCTGAATAGGATGAATTTCATTTGTGTTAAGTTATGCTGAGAAGTACAAAATTAATGAGTTCTCACGCCTATATGATCCCTGAAAGAGCCATTAACAATAGGGTGATATTCAGACACATCTCAACAAGTGCCGTACTAGAAAGACGAGATATACAGCTGCATAAAAGATGGTCAGGCCACACTTTGAGTCTGGGGCTTGGGGAAATTATTTTGAAAATCCTGTTTTTATATATATAGTGGAGAAAAAAATCCCTCAAAAACTGCCAATTTAAATATCAATTGGATTCAGTCACGCTACAATAAGAGCACTTCGATTAATGATAACTTCGGTTGTTTGTAAATTTTTTTCAATTTTCAATTTTGCTAAATTCAAAGATCCATTCAACTGAAAGCAAATGGGCACGATATTAACAAACAATGTCTCCAGATGATGGTTATATGGTGTTTACTGTACTATTATTTTTAATTTTCCTATAGATTTGCAAATGTTCAAAATAAAATGGAAAAAGTCTATGGTATAGTATTTCAGACACCATGAATGAAGTTTAAAAACACAAAGCACAGACACAAATATGTCAGTGAAAATCACTGGTTTTAGAATTAAAAAAAAAAAAAAAAAAAAGAGCCCTAACTCTTTCTTCTGAAAGTTATCATGGAGAAACATGTGACATGCATGAAAAGGACAAACTGGTTTAGAAACCAACAGAGACAAAACACTCTGCATACAATGCTCTCATTGACATCATCTCTTGAATTTTCAAAGAAGTTTTTTTCTTCCTTTTTTGGTCCAACACTGGCTGCCATATTAAATCATGCAAACCATAGCAATCCACTGGCTTGCACATTTACAAATGAAACTTTCCAAAAATGTGAAACTCTCATTCAGGAGGGTCAGTGTAACAAGCCTCTCCATAAAATGAAAATTTCCTAACCCTGAGGAAGAAAAAACAGTTTTCTCAGTTGAATGTTTGAAAACTGTCTGATACGAATTTCTAATATACAATTTAAGTTGGCTAAGTTTTAAAAATAAAGCACATGGATTTGATTCTTATTTAGAGTCTCAGATAAAAGATAAAGCTTCACACTTCCTCTTACATCTTTTGTTGAACAGTATCAGCTTATCAAAAAGGCAAGTTGTTTGCTTTTTTTAAATCTTCACTTACTTTGCGATATGAGACAGCACAATAGCAACCTCAAATCATTTGTCTTTCAGTGAAAAGTAGAGTAAAAACCATATGCTGAGAATAGTATCAATACTGACACAATTTGCTCCAAACCTAATGTTCCCTTTAGGATTCCCAAGCCTTCAAGCATGCCTTTCCCCTATTTATAGGTTCTGGGAGAGAAGGAAACTTACAATGCAAGAGCTAAGGAACAACCAATGAGCAGGTTAACATGAAAAAGGACAGAGGAAGTCAGTTGTTTTCAAAAGGAGACACAGGTGACAGTAGGACACAATAGCCTGGAAGGATGGACACAAGCAGGTCCAAAAGCCACAGCCGTGATTTCTGTACAAATTGCTGGTTTTATCACTCATCATAAGCCTTAGAAATTGTCCAAATATGACGACTCCTCCCTTCTGCCACACCTACTTCGCCCTTTCTATCTTAGCTCTCCATGCTAATTACTGCCAGTCAGATCACAGAAGAGAACTGAGGCTGTAATATGGGGAATAATGAAAATAAGTTTATATACAGCTTAATATCAGGGTGAGGGGAGACTGGAGAGAGGAGTAGATAGACAACTACTTGAAAAAATTGAGTTACTTTGTAGACACTACGACAATAAACAAAGACACCTTAACTTTTTAAATAATCTAAGATGATATCTTTTCTAATAATCTAAGATGATTCACAGAATCAACTAAACTAGTAATTGTGCTTTTTTTTTCTTTTAAAAAAACATGTACATTGTTAAATGAAAAATATTCACGTGCAATCAAGCCCGTTTTTTCAAGTTCCCTGAGATGGCACAGATACACAACAGCGCAATGTTACAGCAGAGGGTAAATCATTTACAATGTTCATTTAAAGTCACATTTCTCTTTCAACAAATATAACCTACAAGATAAATAACCTCCTGTTGGTTGTTGCTATAAATTTATTAAAATCAGGAAAATCATCATATTTAAAGCTCTCCAAGTAATTTTGGCACAGGTCAAGTCTTAGGGTTTTTTGTTAAGTCCCTGAGCTCTTTTAGTAGGCTAGATTGTATTCAGCCTCCTCTCCAGTCACCCGGGCCACCTTTCCTTACAATGCATTGCAACGTGCCCTGGTCTCACATTAAGTCTAAGTCAAGGCTTAAAACTGCAATCTTTCTAACCGACTGTGCTCTGCAGAAACCTCAAAGCTTCTCTGACATAAAGAGTTAGATTCTGTAGGCAGAAGAATCAAATGGGGGTACATCTCATGCATCCTTCTTCTTATTTCTAAAACTGCCACCAACGGTTAGTGTTTTAATGTCTCCAGGGCTTTATGCCGCAGATGCTCGTCCAAACACTGGATGGCAAAGAAGTCTATGTCTGTGTCAAACTTATTGGCAAACAGGTGGTGCACGTGCAGCATCCAGTTCAAGTCACCGGCTCCGAAAACACATACAGAGCGCACGTGGATGCCGCTGCACGGCGGGTAGGGGGCGCCCTTGGAAACGTCACCTTCAAAGTACTGCCACTTAACAAACCTGGCAATAGAGTGCATGTCTGACATGTCGTACTTAGAACTTAAGGACAGTGAGCCTGGGACTTCAGGCATCCTCTGAATAGTGGCCCAGAGATACTCGTCTGGGCTGTATGTATCTTTTGCCCACTCCATAAACTTCTGGATTTTTTCATTCTCAAGCACATAGCCCACATACTTCCTACTGACCACAAAATAGGCGCTGCCTGAAAACAGCGGCGTTTCAAGAGGAGGATGTATTTTGTCAGTCCCCATGTTTGTCAGCTTTCCATTAACCACTGTATAGTGCTTTTTCCACCTTTCTTTTTTATGGGCGGGCATTTTCTCGGTTTCTAGGTTGTTCTCGCCCATTAACGACTTGAGCTTCCTGACAATTTCCAGGTTGGTTTTAATCGGAAAATCCATACCGCAGAGATTGATCAAGTACTTCCAGTCCGCACTCATTTTGTAGAGGTCCTGCATGCAGTTGATGTCAGCCTGAACCCGGCTCCACGAGGCATACACCACACTCTCCAGTTGCCTGGCCACAAAAACGTTACTGAAACAAGACGCAATGCCAATCACTGCAGCCAAAAAGGATTCCTCGGATTTTTTGTCCACGTGAATGCAGTAGAAATTCTGAGGCATATAGATGGCTCTCAGGAGCCTGTCGAGCATTTCGATTTTGTGATGAACCACTATAGAATATGCTATTGGAAACTCTGCCTCTTCTTTACTAAGGGGTTCTACAATGTATTTGCGCTTCTTGATGAAAGCAGCACAATCACTGGTCATGTTGACGTAGTTGTAGGTTGTCCATCGAGGGCGCTTCCTAAATTCCACTGTTAGACTCTCAAGCTTTACCTTTTGGATTTCATCTACATCACCCTGTAAAACTTTGGTGCAATTAATATTACGACTAGGGTTCTCTTCTGCCAGCTGCAAGTGTCTGAAACTTACAAGTTCAGGCTTTTGATGAATTCTTAAAACAGAGAAGGTGACTAGGGAAAAAACAAGAAGTAAGAAGTAGTATTTAGTGGGATAAGAAAAAAGTCTCCTCCTCCACAACTTCCTCAGCATTTCAACAACTGAGGGCTTGGCTTTATTAAGAGCAGTTTCCCAGGCTTCAAGCAGTAATGATTTCCCCTCGATCGTGGCCTGGAGGTTTGTCAGTTTGCATGTTTCAGAAGTGCAAAGGCATCTTGAAATGGAGAATAGCACTAAAAGAAAAATAGAAAGGATATGTGTGCATAAGTACAGTCTTTCACGACATCCTGTGAGGTTCAAAAACTGCCCTCTTTGCTATGAGGTGAGATGTTTAAGACAAAAATAGAGTGGGTCAGCCAGAGGAAAGGAAGCAGGGTTACAGGAAACCCACTGTAAAAAAATACTGAGTGCAAGGATATACTAGAATATCCTGCAATCAACATTTTACCTCTCAGGTATATTGAGGTGCAAAACACAGTTGAAGACCTAGACCATAATCACTGAATTCTCCATAGCTAGTGAGTTTTTGATCCTATGCCAGTGCTAATTAGTACCCCTACCCTTGACATCATGACTATTTTGGGTTCTCCTGACATATCCATTCATGTCCATCAGTTGGCATCAGCGGCCCCAAATATTTGAAGAGATCAGATCCATTCTGCTCTTCGCCAATTTAGGATTGGAGGTGCACTTAAGAAGGTATTCCGAAATGGCTGTGACTTTTAAGAACCTCTGAAGGAAAAGCAGGTCAACTGGATTTTCAAATGGGACCAGAAAGTCTCAGGTGAAATCAAGTCAGATTTGGGACTGTTTTGGGTTGACGTCACTTTGTTCAGCTCCCAACAGTGAGCACCATAGGAAGAGAAGACTTACACAACCCGAAAGAAACAGCTTTGCATTTTCTGCATTAATTATAATAAGTTATAATAATTAAGACTTGCTGAGGAACACTGCTTGTACACAAATTGTAATTTATGGAAGACCCTTCTATATTCAAATTCCATCAACCTAACCCAGTTTTATTATGTAATATATTTACAAATTTACAATTATTGTTTTGTTTTCAAAAGCCAACTTTATAACATGGCAATTGTTCTAATAAAGAAAGTCAAATACCATCAATTATCTCAATACCAGATTTATAGAGATTTAAAAATTTTTCAACAACAGAATTAGCACCAGAACTTTTAAATACTAGGAAATAAATTGTGAATATTACTAATACAAATAAAAATAAATAACTGACTATGATTAGTGTAGAATAATGTTACCAAAAGTACTTAGACTTTTTACCATTAAAAATCAAGAAAAGTTTGGCTCATTTAGTTCTCTGATTCCAGGTTTAGTTCTCTGATTCTCCTGTGCCAATGGAGAGTGCTTCTCATGCAGTCAGGTTTCTTAAAGGTACCAGGCATCCAGCAATGCTGTTATGTTCCATGAGTCTTTTTAAAAAAAAAAAAACAAATATGTGAAACAAAAAGAGAAATGTATGAAAAGATATATATGCATACATAAGTATACATACACGCTCAGAAAGCATACTGGTGAACTAATTCGACATATTCACTTTTTTCTTCAAAATGATAGCTGGTCATATTCGACATATTCACTTTTTTCTTCAAACTGATGGCTGGTTGATTTCTCTCTTTTAAAATTTCCTTCTCTCCAGTCCTTCCCCCCCCCCAATTCTATGTTTGCAGATTGCTAAAGGTTTGCAGACATCCTGCAATTTAGGCTAAACTTTTCTGAAAACTCTAACAGCATCTCCCAAAGTATGTGCCAAGGAATAGTTTGATCGTCTTCTATGATTGGAAAATCCAACATGTCCTATCCTCACTGTGAGGATTCTCAGTGCTCACTGGCTCACTAAGGACAATTCTGCAATTGAATTAGCTGCTTATCTCATCTTCCTCCAACTATCTGGCCTACCATCCCACTCCAAACCTCTACTGGAAGGCAAACACTGGGAGATTCTGCTAAAATACTTAAGCATCTTAACCATTAAAACATCCCTAAACAAAAGTATATCCTTAAGCAATTTCTGCTTAAGGCATTTAAGGAAATCTGACTAATCATCAGTCAATTTCTAAGCTAACTGAAGAGAGACTTAAATTGCCTCATGCAACAAAGAATATAGATTTAGAAAATTAACTCTGGTAGGTCACTAAATAAATGACAACAACAAACCATGGTCAGGGTTTACCCCTAGTAATTACCAAATAACTGCTGCTCTATTTCCTTGTCTTGCACAACATATCCTTGTTGTTTATTTATTTTACAAATGGTACTTTGTGTCTCTTAATCCCAAACCCCTATCTTGCCCCTCTTCCTCTGCCCTTTCCCTACTGGTAACCACTAGTTTGTTCTCTGTATCTGTGAGCCTGTTTCTGTTTTATTATGTACAGTCGCTTTATTTTCCAGAATCCACATATCACTAATAACAGAGTACTTGTCTTTCTCTGTCTTATTTCATTAATCATAACACTCCCTAGGTCCATCCACATTGTTGCAAATGGCAGAAGTTACCTTTTTATGGTTGAGTAATATTCCACTGCATATATATATTTTTTTCTCTCTCTCTCTCCATATATATATATATATATTTCACATCTTCTTTATTCATTCATCTGTTGATGAACAATTTAGGTTGCCTCCAGATCTTTCCTATTGTAAATAATGTTGCTATGAACACTGGGGTGCATGTATCTTTTTGAATTAGCGTTTTCATTTTCTTCTGATGCATTCCCAGCAGTGGAACTGCTGGATCATATAGTAGCTCTATTTTTAGTTTTTTGAGGAATCTCCATACTGTTTTCCATAGTGGCTGCACCAATTTACATTCCCACCAACAGCGTATTAGGGTTCCCTTTTCTCCACATCCTCACCAACATTTGTTATTTGTAGACTTTTTGATGACAGTCATTTTAACAGGTGTGAGGTGGTATCTCATTGTGGTTTTGGTTTACATTTGTCTGATGATACAAAAATGCTGAGCATTTTTTCTTATGGCTCTTGACCATCTGCATATTTTCTCTGGAAAATGCTATTCATGTCTTCTGCCCATTTTTGTATTGCTTTTTTTTTTTTTTGATATTGAGTTGTATGAGCTGTTTATATATTTTAGGTTAGAACCCCTTATCAGTCATATCATTTACAAATATTTTCTCCCATTCAGTAGGTTATCTTTTTGTTTCATCCAATGGTTTCCTTTGCCGTGCAAAAAGCTTTTAAGTTTAAAAGTAGGTCTCATTGTTTATTTTTGCTTTTATTTCCTTTGCCTTAGGAGACAGTTCAAAAAAACTACTGTCACAATTTATGTCAGAGTGTTCTTCTTATATCCTTGTCTAGGAGTTTTATGGCTTCAGGTCTCACATTTAGGTCTTTAATCTATTTTGAGTTTATTTTTGTATATGATGTGAGGAAATGTTCTAATCTTGTTCTTTTACACTTAGCTGTCCAGTTTTCCCAACACTACTTACTGAAGATACTATCTTTTCTCCACTGTATATTCTTGCCTCCTTTGTCATAGATTAATTGGCCGGAAGTGTATGGGTTTATTTCTAGGCTGTCTATTCTGTTCCACTGATTTATATGTCCGTTTCTTTGCCTGTACCATGCTGTTTTGATTACTGTAGCTTTGTAGTGTATTTTGAAGTCAGGGAGTACACTATCTCCAGAAAAAAAAATTGAATAATGGCTGAAACTTCCCCAAATTTACTTTAAAAAATTAATCTTCACATCCAAGAGGCTCAACAAGCTCCAAGAATGCAAAAGGGACAATCATTTTGGCAGACAGTTTGGCAGTTTCTTACAAAGCTACTTACAGGCTAATCATTCAACCCAGCAATCACACTCATAGCTATTTATTCAAACTGAATACATATGTAGACACAAAAACAGGCATGTGAATGTTTATAGCAGCTTTATTCATAATTGCCCAAAACTAGAAGCAAGAATGATGTCATTTAATAGGTGAATGGATAAACAAATTATGGTACAATTATAACATGGAATATTCAGTGATTTTAAAAAAATGAGCTACCAAGCCATGAAAAGACATAGAGAAAGCTTAAATGCACATTACTAAGTGAAAGAAGCCAATCTGAAAAGACTACAAACTGTATGAGTTTAACTATGTGATATTCTGGAAAAGGTAAAAGCTAGAGAGACAATAAAAGATCAGTGTTTGCTAGGAGTTTGGAGAAAGGAAGGAACCAATGAATAGGTACAGAACAGGGCATTTTTGGGGGTGGTAAAACTATTCTGTAGGACATTGTAATGGTGATTAAAGGATATTATGAATTTGTCAAAATCCATAGACTTGTACAACACAAAGACTGACCCCTCTTAATTATAATTAACTAATAATGTATCAATATTGTTTCATCAATTGTAACAAATGTAACACACTTGTGCAAAACACTAATAAGAAAAACAGTGTGAGCAGGTTAATGGGAACTCTGTGTAATTTTTCTGTAAACTTAAAACTTCTCTAAAAAAGTAACCTATGAAAATTGAAAAAAACAAACAAACAAAACAAAGCTAAACTGGATATTCAAGAAGCTCAGTGACTTCCAAGATGATTAACTCAAATAAATTCACATCTTGATACTTAAACTGTTGAAAACAACTTGAAACGACACTTCTAGAAAAATGAAAACTAAGAGAATTCATCACTAGCAGACCTGCCCAAAGTAAATACTAAATGGAGTCCCTGAGGATGAAATGAAAGGATGCTACACAGTAACTCAAATTCACATGAAGAAATAAAAAGCAACCATAAAAGTACATACACATGAAATGTAATTTTCTATGAACACTTTTCCCATCTGATTTAAAAGATAACTACATAAAGCAGTAATTATAACACTGTGTTGACAGGCTTATAATGTATAAAGATGTAATTTATATACTAATAATAGTATAAAGGAGGGAAGGAGGACGGAACTATACTGGACCAAAGTTTTTACATACTATTGAAATTAAGTTGATGTTAATTTCAAATAGAATATTTTAAGTTAAGAAGGTTTTTTGTTCGTTTGTTTTGTTTTTTGGTAATTCCCAGGTCAATCACTAAAAATAGTAACTAGAGAACATATAGTAAAGGAAACATCAAGGGAGTTAAAATAGCACAGTGGAAAACAAAAGAATATAGTAATTGAGGAAGAGAGGAACAACAAAAGACATAAGACACACACACACACACACACACACACAAAACAAATAGCAAAATGGCAGATGTAAATCCTATCTTATCTGTAATTATAATAAATATAAGTGGACTAAGACTCCAATCAAAAGGCAGAGATTGGCAACATTTTTAGTTTTAAAGATTCAACTATATGATGTCTACAAAAGACATGGCTTTGATTGAGAGACACAATTAGGTTGAAGTAAAAGAATGTAAATAGATATACTATGCAAATAATACCTAAAAAAGAGCTACAGTAACTATACTAATCTGACAAAATCGACTTTAAGACAAAAATTATTAGACAAAGAAGGATTTTTTATAATTATAAAATGAACAGAAAGAAGGTCAACAAGGAAACAGTCAACTTGAGCAACATAATAAACTAACTAGACCTACAGAACACTTCACCCAACAGCAAAATACACATTCTTCTGAAGAACACATGGAACATTCTCCAGGTGGGCCATAGGCTAGGCCATCAAACAGACCTCATTAAATTTAAAAAGACAGAAATTATGGCATATATGTCCTTCACTACAAAAGAATGAAATTAGAAATCAACAACAGTAGAAAATTTGAGAAGTTCACAAATATGTGGAAATTAAACTACACATTCCTAAAAAAAAGCAATGGATCAAAGAAGAAATACCTAGAGAAATCAGAAAACAGTTTGATAAAAATGAAATGAAAACAAATACAAAAACAAAAAGACCTTACAGGATGAAGCAAAAACAGTGTTTGAGAGAAATTATATCTGTAAACACTTACATTTTTAAGATCTCAAATCAATAATCTAATCTTCCACCTTAACATGAAAAATGAGGGCAAATCAAACCCAAAGCAAGCAGAAAATATTAGAGCAGAAGTAAATGAAACTGAATAACACACACACACACACACACACACACCCCCCAATGAAACCAGAAGTTGGCTCCTTGAAAAGATTAGATAAACAAATCTTCAGCTAGATTGACCAAGAAAAAAAAGAGAAGATTCATTACTAAAATCAGGAATGAAAGACGAGACATCACTACCAACCTTACACAAATAAAAAGGATTATAAGGGGATACTATGAAAAATCATATTCCAATAAAATTAGATGACCTAGATAAAAGGACAAATTCTTAGACAAACACGAACTCCCAAAAGTAATTCAAGAGGAAATAAAAAATCTGAACAAAGTTGTAACAAGAAGATGTACAGAACAATGGAATAGAGCCTATTTGTGGTCAATTGATTTCTTTTTCCAGAAGAAAATAGGTTTTATTGGTTCACCGCAGAGAATATATGACAAAACTAATGTATTTTACATGTATAGACAGCAACTTACAATCAATCACAGAAAACAGGACTTACAGCAAAAGCCTAAAGATACTACTATGTTGTCAATCTACTTCATTTTTGTTTCAAACCTTTGCACTTACAATCTCACATTTAAGCATGTACTATTAATATGAAATACTATTATACAGAATACTGTATTAACTCATACTGTATTATTCTCAAAGAATACTGTATTAACTCATATTATACTGTATTATTCTCATAAAGATCTTTACAGGCAGAGTGACTTTTACATATGGTCAACTGATTTTTGGCATGGGTACCAAGAGAATTAACGAGGAAAGAACAGTGTTTTAAGTAAACGGTGCTGGTACAACTGGATATCCACACCCAAAAGAATGAAATTGTATCTTTACCTCACAACATATACAAAGTTGGATATACAAAATGGCATATGCCCAAAAAATGGATAAAATACCTAAATATAAGAGCTAAAACTGTAATAAAAAGAAAACAGGAGTAAATCCGCATGCCCTAGAATCTGGCAATGGATTCTTACATATGACACCAAAAGCCCAAGTGATAGAGATAGAGAAAGAGTAAGAGAAAGAGAAAGAGAAAGAATGAGAAAGAGAAAGAGAAAGAGAAGGAGAAAGAAGAGAAGAGAAGAGAAGAGAAGAGAAGAAGAAAAGAAAAAGAAAAGAAAAGAAAAGAAAAGAAAAGAAAAGAAAAGAAAAGAAAGAAAGGAAGAAAGAAAGAAACAAACAAACAAACTTTACCAAAATTTAAAACTTTTGTGGTTCAAAGAACACCATCAAAAAAGTGAAAACACAACCTACAGGATAAGAGAAAATGTTTTCTAATCATTTATTTGATAAATAGCCAGAATATGTAAAGAACTCTTACAACTAACTCAACAAAGAAAAGAACCCAACTGTGGCACCGGTGGAGTTTTTTAAATAAGAAGTAGATGAACTATTCTCCTAAACAGACTTTTCTAAGGATGTGAGTACATAAGGAGTCACCTAAAATTCATACAGAATATACAAAGTTCCTAACCAAAAATTGGATCTCACCTCTTTTAAAAAGGCACAGGTCTTTACCATTCTCATCCATATCCTCAATGTCTACCACGCTTTGAAAAATGATTTTTAAAATATAAAATCACTAGTCTTAGGTTTTAACAAGATGGGTAAGTGTCGATAAAATAGGTAAGTGTGAGAGAAAACAAGACCACACATGGGGACCCCAGTCAACAATCCCAGCTGAACTCAGTCTGCAATCCATCCCAGCCCAGGTGCCAGCCATGTGACTCAGGAAGCCACTAGATGACTCCAGAACCTAGACACTCAAGTCTTAACTGAATCCTGAACCACAGAATGTGTGAGCAAAAAATAAGACGGCAATGTTTTGTGTTACTACATCTGGGGGTGGTTTGCCTCATGGCAATGAGTAGAACAAGTAAGAAACCACATAAACAGAACAGTTGGCAAATAAAAAAGCTCTTAAAAATTAATGACATGACAGCAAAAACACAAAAACTCAATAGAAGCATTGGAAAATAAAGTTGAGGAAAACTCTCAGGGAGTTAAGCAAATAGGCAAGCCAAGTGATGGAAAGATTAGAGAAAAAAAATATAGTAATTTAGAGCACCAGACCAGGAGATTCACCATCTGAACTGAACCTCCAGAAAAGAAAAGAAAAGAAACCTCCAGAAAAGAGAAAACAGAAAACATGGAAGCCTTTAATTAAATAATTCAAGTCTATTTCTCAAAACAAAGGAATGGTTTCCACATTGAGAATCCCTTGGAATTACCAGTACAACAAATGAAAAGAGACCCACACCAAGACATATTCATTAATCATGAAATGCCAGAACATCAGGGGGAAAGAGTTATCACATAGGTTTCTAGAGAGGGGGGAAAATAAGCCACATGAAAAAGACTGAAAAGCAGAATGTCTCCATACTTCACAAAAACCAACCAAAGAAGTCAGATGATAATAGAGCAAGGCCTCCAAAGTGCTAAAGGAAATCGAATTCCAGACGAGAAGTCTTATAACCAGATGAACTAAGTAAATTACGGCTAAAATGAAAACATTTTACATATTGAGAGGCAAGGTTTCAAAACAGTTACCTTTACACATCCCTTTACAGGAAGCTACTGGAGGATGAGCTCCATCAAAATTAAAGAAGAAACCAAGAAAGGGGAGAACATAAGAGTCAGAAAGGGTATCATACATAACACAAGAAGGAAGAAAAGGAAATACCAGGATGACAGGAGACGGACATCCTAGGCTGTGTGTAACAGGCCAACAGACAAACATAGCAGACAGAGGCTGGGCAGAGGCCCGGAGAGAGACGTCTTCAAGAGGATGAAACTGACTGAAACAACTGGAGGGTTCAGGGATGAATCTGGAATACCCACACTGAAAACAAAGCAGATGAAGGGAGTTGGGGAGGTAATTATTGCCTCCAAAGAAATCAGGTCTGCAATGATGACAAAAGCTATCACACTGCAGCCCTTAGCTTAGCTCGGAGGAGCATCAGTCCTCTGGCATAAACACTGGTTTTCCACTCGAGACTCAGTAAAACTCGATTAGGAGCACAGAGCAATGGGAGAGATGGCTGCTGAAGGAGGCTGCGTACTTTGCCCAGCATCACATAACCGACCATGGCGGGTGTTCTGAATAACGCTGCTCTCACTATACACACATGGACGTGCACACCTCCTAGAACAATCAGGATTTTCCTGTTCAGGCTCTCGTTACACCAGAGACTCCTAGACAAGGCGATAGGAAGGGCTTTGTTAGCCTTTACTGAGGCTAAACCTGGAGTATGTAACTGTCAACTGTAATAAAGGGGTAGAATTCAAAAAAGTAAACTCTTTTCTTCAACAATTTCCACCAAAGTAATTCTGGTTTAAGTGCAAATAAAATGATTATAGATAAGAATAACTTTCTTAGTGCTTATTGTCCCATTCTTTTAAGTAAAGGAAATATTCTTTCTCCAAAAAAATGCCTACACACACACACGTGTGCACATACACTGTGTATCTGTGTAAACAAATAGCTGGGTGGATAAATCAGGGGCCACAACCCATTGCTCTTCTGCAGCAGGAAGCTAAGTTCAGTTGGTCTCTAGTCCCATCAAATACTCCTCACAGGTTCAATTTTACTGACTCTCCAAGGCCTATTATTCTGAGCAAAATATCCACTACTGCATTGATGCCCAGGCCACACAAGTATCTCAGAGGATCGTGACTCAAGCAGGGTGTGCAAATGCCACCCCAAACCAGGCCAAGGGAAGGACTGGGAAGTAGGTAAGATCCGAAGGCAGAGACCCTGCCAATCAGGGTGGGGTTCTTTCTGCCCACTCTGCACCTCCATGGCCTCATCTTACCGGCACGTACCCAGTCTCTGTTCCCGCAAAGGCTTGCAGGGCCTGGAGGGTGGTCTCTGCTGTCCGTGACTCACAGCGGTGAGCTGCCTAGCTTCTCTGAGGTCTCACATTAAAACACAATCCAGAGACCCCAACTGTGCCTGCCTCCTCCAGGCCAGGAAGAGCTCTTAAGGTCCCCAATCCTTAGCACCAGGCTCCACAGTTTAGGCCACTGCTGCCCAGAATCCATCCCAGAGTTTTCTCAGGCTCCAGCCAAGGAAACAGAGGCAACAGCGGACCTTCTATAATCAGCACTGGACCACGGCTCCTAACTCTCTCCAGGAAAGGGCACTTTCTACACAAACTAAAGTCAGATGGTGCGATGAAGGGAGGAGAGGGTCCACAACCCTCTTCTCAAGACCCCCACGTCCCAGAGCCAGGCATAGATCTGGCCCAGAGAATCGCTCAGTTATGTTTGCTGAATGAATAAAACTCAGATGAGGCCCACATTCCTCTGCTAAAAGTTTAACATCTATCCTCTCTCCCTTGTGAGTATCAAAGAAGAGTTCTGTCTCCAGGTCTCTCTACCTGCAGCAAGGACTGTCCTGTTCCAAAGAGTGTATCTAAAAGAACGCACTGCTTCAAGATGAAGTGATAATAAATGATGAAACCCTTCAAACATGAAAAACTGAAGAAGTGGCATCAAAATGTTGAAAGCTAGCAGGGATGAATGTTAACTGACCTGAAGATCTCAGAAAGCTGACCCCTGAAGCAGGCACTGGAATGCAATTTACAGCACGGCTCCTCCCACCCTTTCCCTTCCCTCCCCACCACCAACCACCCACTCCTGCTCCAAAGGTTCCAGATCCCACAACACAGCTCCTCTGGAAGCAGCAGTGAAGTGGAGTTATACCCCACTGCGTGGAATCTACTTAAGAGTCAGCCAGAACTCCCAGATCCCTCCCTCTAGTCTTCATAACCCAGTAAATACCCTCCTGGCCCCAGCAGAAAACTCTGGAAAATCTAAAACAGAGTGTATCTGATCTGGAGGGCAGGAGTACTGACTTAAAATGAGGCAATTAAGTCAAAGGTCCTCATTTCCAAATACTGGCAGGCAGGTGTACACCTTCCAGGCTTCAGCCTCAGAGAACAGAGGACTACCAGATATCCAAGAAAAGCTCATGACACAAAAGAGATCAAAACAAACAGAGAAAAACAGAGGAGGGTATCAGTTAACTAATTCTATATAATCAACTACAATCCTTAGTGACTTAAAACAAAACCAATTTATGTATTTTTTTTCCTTACACCAATTTATTATTATTTCTCACTACTTACTGAATTGGTGGGGCAGTTCTTCTGATTTTACTGGGGCTCACCTAGGCAGCTGCATTCAGATGGAGGACTGCCTGGCTTGGAGGGGTCCATATAGTTCACTCATGGTACTGGATATTAGCTGGGGAGACTCTCGTCTAGTAGGCTACATGAGCTTCCTTACTTGGCAGCCTCAGGGCAGTGTTACAAGAGAACACAGCAGCTCCAAAGCTTCCTAAAGCCTAAGCCCCAGAACATGCACAACATTACTTCTGTCACATTCTATCTATCAATCAGAGAAAGTCACTAGGCCAGCCGTGATTCCAAGATACATAACGTCTACCTCAGGATAGAAAGAGAAGCAAAATCACATTGCAAGGGGGCATGTATACTGCAATGGAAGGAATCTGTAACCACTAAATATTTGGTCACATGGAGAAATTAAGATCAAGCAAAGAGATGAAAATGTCAACATTTTTGGCAGAGGCAGAAGAGAAACTATTGCAGCCATAAAATAGCAGAACAAGAGACAATGAGAAAGGAACAGAGAATAAAAATGAGCTTTTAGAAATCAAAACTATGATAGCTGAAATGAAAAGTTCAACTGAAGAATCAGAAACTAAAGTTAAGGAAAGCCCCAAGAAAGTAGAACAGAAAGATAAATAAATGGAAAATAGGAAAAAGAGGAGATTGATATGGGAGATCTGACATTCAAGTAACAGAAGACCCACAGAGAAAGAAGAAATGAAGGGGAGAAACTCATCAAAGACAGAAGTGATAGAAATGAAGGACACAGGTTTTATCAGACTGGAAGAGCCTTACTGGTGCCCAGCACAGCAGACTAAACACAGTCCTAACTAAGAAAATATCTTATGAGATTTCAGAACACTGGGAAAAAGAAAATCCAAGCCTTGAGAGAGGTGATGTTAATAAAAACCAAAAGATCAAGAATTTAAAATGGCATCAGACTTCTTAACAGCAACACTGAAAGCTACAATAAAATAGTTTAATGCAATAGAATAAAATTTAACATCTATCCTCTCTCCATTCTGAATGCCAAAAGAATTCAAGACTAAGTTCAAAATTCCAAAGGAAGACTATTTCAATCTATAATTCTAAATAACCTGCCAGGCTGCTGGTCAAATGTGACACAGACTACAGGCATTTTCACATGCGAAGTCGCATGTACGTTTTCTCAACAGGCTACTGCAAGAAACACACCACCAAGACATAAAGTACTCCAGTAACTATAAGAACAGTAACAACCATAACACTATTTTGGAGTGCTTAATGTGTGCTGGGAGCTCTTCTTAGTGGTCTCCCTAAATAACTCATCGAAGCATCACGGTAAGAAGGCATTATTATTACACAGAATGTACTATCTTCCAGATGAGGAAACTGAGGCATGAAGGGGTTAAATAACTAACAAAATCACTAAAGGAGTTCTTAGGCCAAATTCCAATGGAGTGGGGGTGGGGTGGGTACATCAACAAATAATGCTCCAGATACCAGCTGGATATCCCACAATTTAACTCAATTCTTACACTGTCTAGCCAGAGACTGTCAGATTCCATGGGTTGAGAGTTTAGTCCCACAAGACTGACCTCCACCCACTTGGGCACAGGCTCAAGCGCAGGCTCCGTGCCAGAAGCGGGCGAGATGACCGAGCATGTGCAGATGATAAATCACAGTATCCTGGCCACATAGCTAGTGAGAGGAAGAGCTGACACACACACCTGCGCAGTCTGGCCCCCAGGTTTGAACTATGCAGTCAGCCCTCCATTTCTGCGGGTTCCATATCCCTGAATTCAATTAACCACAAATCAAAGATATTTGTAGAAAAAATTCCAGGAAGTTCCAAAAAGCAAAACTCGAATTGGCGATGCTCCAGCAACTATTTACGTTGTATTTACAACTATTTACATACCATGTACATCGTATTAGCTGTTTTAAATTGCCTACAGATGATTTAAAGTATACAGGAGGATGTGTGTAGGTTACACACAAACACTGCACCATTTTATTAGACTTGAGCATTTGCAGATTTTGGTATCCTCGGGAGTTCTGGAACCAATCCCCCACTGATACTGAGGGACGATTGCACTGCACTGAATCAAGGGACCTGATACAAAAGAGAGCAAACAAATTCCCAGGATTATTGGGGAAAAGAGATCCTAGGGTATGTAGGGGTCCTAGGAAGAAACCAGTCTTCACTGAACCAAGTCAAATGGCTACAGAAGAGATCTAAGACAAAAGGGAGAGAATCCCTACTGGAAATGACTGTATTTTGAAGAGATTTTGACAACTAAGATAGAGTTGAACCAGTGAAATGTACATAGTTAAAAAACAAAACAAAACAAAACAAAACAAAAATACATACACGCACACACACACACATATGGAAACAAGATATTATCTCCAGGGAAAACAAAAAAGTGCAATTAAAAAACCATGGTATGCTACTATAGCTCAGCTTATACATGGCCATAATGATATAAATATAGAGTCATGGTCTAGTAAAGATTATGATAATATATGGCAGATCTCCAAACTATTTTCAAAATAATACTAGGACATCACTCATCTGTTTTACTTCCATTTTCTTACTTTAGGTATACCGTGTGGTTTTCCAGAGACTACATGATATGTGATTTGTCAACAGACTGAGTACAGAAGTAAGTATTTTCTGGTTTCTAGTAGGCTGTTTTCTATTAAGCCAAACATTAAAGAGACTTGCAAAAATATTAAATGTTTTTATTCTTCTAATTTTTATGAAAGGGTTTTTCATTTAAAAAAAATTACTAATGAAAATACGCCAAGGGCTGATCATTGCTACTGTCATACAAATAATATTTAATGATTTTTCTCAGTTTTAGCTTCTAATACGATAAATGCCAATAAACAAATTGCACAGAAACAGAAACTCTTTGTGATCTTCCATAATTTTTAAGAGCATAAAACAAGTTTTCAGAACTATTGATTGCAAGGATGGGAAACAGGGCTGGGAAGTGAATAATGGGGGAGTGTTTGGAGATTAAAGAGAATCAAATCTTCTTTAATAGTAGAAAGTCAATAGGAAGACTCTAAAATTGAAAAATCTGGAAACAGTATAAGCAGGATATTTAAAGATATGGAACTACAGACTCAAAGAAATATGTAAAAGGTTGAAAATGGTTACCTCTAGGGCTATGCTGTCCAATACGGTAGCCACTAGTCACATGGGGCTATTAAGTAACTGAAATGTACTTAGCCTGACTGAGAAAATAAATTTATTTTAATGAATTAAAATTAACTTTTAAAACTTGAAGTAGTGTAAAATGTCTTTACATTAAACATAATGTTATTCTTTCGGTAGGACTCATTTTCCTTTGATGGCTGCATTGTGTAAGATAGTGCTGGTCGTACTGCAGCACTCATACTGGACACTGACATCATTTTAATATCTCATGAAAACTTTTTTATACTGCTTATCTATTAAAATGATACCATTCTGGATATACTGCAATGCATATATCAAAATTAATATTATATGTTTCTTTTTGCTTTTTTAATGCAGCTACTAGACAATTACACGTGGCTCACATCATATTTCCATTGGACGACGTGGTCCTGGGGAGTAAGACGTTCTAGCGGGGCACTGGGAGAGGACTGCTGTTTTTCATAGCTACAGCTCTTTGTTGGAAGTCCATTCTTCTTGGGTCCCTTTCATTTCTGCACATCTTGCGAGTGAGGCCCTAACTGGGTCATTTTTTTTTTAAGGCTACTTGTATAGCAAACAGCCTTAACAGACAGAGACAGTGCTCTCCTCCCTAGCTGAGGGCAAGTGGGCTTGTTGCTGGGATAGAAAGATAGTATCTCCAGGAGCAAAGGGAAGGCATGATTACTGCCACCATTAAGAATTCGGGTTCCCAAATCTCAGGGTGCCTTCCCTGTAAGCAGCCCACTGCTTGTGCAGGTGTCATCTGGCTCTGTTCACATTGCCCTGCGGGAAATGGGGCTCAGGCACCTACGTAAAAAGGTAATAAACTGTCCTTTGTCCTTGGCCCACAAGTCTTATGTCTTCTGCCAGCACCCACGAAAACTGTGACAGACTTGTTAGCTTTCAAGCAGCGTAAAATCTAAGACCTTTGATAGTTCTTGGCACATTTGTGAAAATATCTGCTTTTTCAAGCAATGTACATTTATAACTTTGATGAAAATAAAGGCTACATTTTTCTAGTCTTAAAGGCAGTGATAAAACCAAGAGCTATGAACATCGTTAATTAGCTTTTAAACATAACTAATATAACATAACCAGTATTTTCAAGCCTTGGTAAGCAGAATGGATATTAAAATTTCCTCTCTTCCATTTTCCCTTTCTTTTCACATTCCTATTACCTGTTTAATCCCATGCTAAAGCATATTTAATAATTATATAAAAATGTTTTAAACATAGTAAATATGACTAATGAAAGTCTCTATATATGTATGTGTATGTATAACTGAATCCCTTTGCTGTACACTTGAAACTAACATTATAAATCAACTACACTTCAATAAAAAAAAAATTTTTTTAAATAGTCAAATTAAAAAAAACTCTCAATGACCTGTCCCTAATTTTAAATGAAATGAAACTAAATAACACTAGCTTTCATCTGTGTGGTCACGTACAAAAGGAAAAAAAAAAAAAGAAAAAATAAGTAAAAAGTTTTCCATGCCTGAATTAATGGCATGAAAAGTTCTATAGAATTTTTTTTTCACTCTCATTACATTACTGTGGAACAAAATGCCATTTAAATAACTAACACTTGCATTTCATTCATGACTGGAAATAGTATTTATTCTTCTCAGGAACTACCGCTTTCTCCCCTGAGGCCCAGCCAGGGACACAGGGCAGCTGATGGCCTAAAAGAGGAATTGAAACCTATGGTTTCTGCCTTGGCCGGCTTGGCAGGACCCCTGAAACACACTCCAGTCCGCACTACAGAGCAGAAAGCTGCAAGTCCACCTAGAGGAAAAGAAAGGCTCCAAGAAGGTTTCCTCAATTACAACTGACCTGAATCTTGAAAAATGGGTAGGACTGAGCTATTAGGAAACTGGAATGAAAAGCATCCTTACTTTCTCTGCACGTTGACGGAGTGAAAGTCTTAAGGAAAGGAAGCCGGGAAGGAAGACAAGGTTGCGATGTGTAACAAAAGCTGTTTTAAAAAGAGGAGGAAGGTGAGTAAGAGGTAATGGCTGTTGACCACTCCTGTTTCATGACCCCAGAGGCTTCCCTGCATACTCACGATAAACAGGGGACACACACGCCCCAAATGATGAAAATTGTCACTCATCATGAAAAGCTCTTCTGAGAAGCAGCTGGAAGGCTGTAGAAAGGTCCTGCACAGCAGCAGTGGTGGTGGCCGGGCTCCAGGGCCAGCTCTGCCCTCCCTGGGATGCCCCTCTTCCATCAAACGTGCTGAGTAATAATGAAAATGCCCGAACCACGCCCAGACAGGAAGGGAACTGGGAGGAATCAAGACACTGTTCTGGAAATTTCCTTTGCAAAGGGAAGGCAAACCATAAGCACACAGAGCCCAGAGAGTAGGCTCGATCTGTTTGTTCTCTGAATGCCTTTTTTTCCTTGTCCGCCCCTTTTACACACACACCCCGAATGTCTGTGTTTAAAGACCAATGCTCTTCATCAAGACCTCTCTTTAAATACTCAATGATCGCTCAAATGGGTGAAAGATTCAATAATTGGCCTGGGTTAGTCCCTTTTCCAAGAACCTAGACATATACATTAACGGAGTCAAAAAAGAAAGGTAGGGGAGGGGACAAGGCACCAGCAGGGCCAGACACGATGCACTAAAATGGATGGGCTCAGGGACTCTACCGTCCACCCCGCCGAGCTGTCTGTGTCCTTTGGCCATCTGAGCAGGGCCCATGGGCAAGAAGCAGGGTTTGAAGATACCAGCTCCAGCTCACAAGGAGATGCGGGGACACGGCTGGTTAAGTCACACAGAATTCTACAATTCTGTGTCCCTTAAGACTTACCACTTGTGTTTCCTACAGCTAAAAAGGTCCTACTAATCCCACTACTGTTAGTTCCAGTGTTTTCTCAATATCCTTCACTCAACTTCATTTCAAATTTACAATTTAGTGCTAGAAATACATATGGATTTACCCATACAAGTTGTATCCATTCCCTTAGAAGCCAAAAGAAATGCCCATGACTGTACTGAAATATCAGAAGTAAGGCGTTATATTACTAGTCAGGAAAAGGAAATGATTAACAAAATGGGGTATATGCATACAATGGAGCATTCTTCAGACTTAAAAAGTAATGAAATTCTGACACAAGCTACAACATACAAGAACCTTGAAGACATTATGCTAAGTAAATAAGCCAGTTGCAAAAACACAAATACTGTATGATTCCACTTACAGGAGGTACCCGGAGTAATTAAATTCAGAGAGATGGAGAGTGTAATAGAGGTAACCAAGGCGGAGTGAGGGAGAAAGACATTACTGTTTGATGGGTACAGAGTTCCTGTTTGGGATGATGAAAAGTTCTGCAAATGGATACTGAAGATGGATGAACAGCACTGTGAACATACTTAATGCCACTGAATTTTCCCTGACTCCATTAGTGACACAGTCTTAACCTTGAGGGTTATTATTCTTTTAACCTCTTTGCTGTGATTTTTAAAAAGATGCCGCTGGCTTTTAACTTGATTAGACACCTTCAGAGTAGGTATGTTGAGGCAAACAACGCTACTTAGAAAAGGATTTTTAAATTAAGAGCAGACAGACATTGAAGGAACTATATTAGGAGTATAGGCAGGTCTGCTCAAACACACAAAGAAGGAGGGACCTCTTCAAGTCTGGTGTCATGAAAATTTGGGGACAAAGAACAAAGATCATCTGTCCGGTTCCCTCTCAAAGACCAGTGTGTTTTTTATTGCCAACGCGGCTTTAGTGCTACCCGAGTATGAGTAATGGCTAACTTAACTTCAAAATGGGAAAAAAAGAAAAACCTGTCCTCTTAGGCAGTAGAGTTCATTCGCAGAGGTTGACCTTGATAGACTTGAACAGAAATACATCTGTTTATGTGTGCGCGCACACCAACACACACACACAGTTTGTGTTTTGAAGGAATCTTCAACCTTGTTACCGCTAGAGGCCAAGATGGGTATAAATGATCTCATTGTTCACTTCAAAATTCCAGACTGAAGAGTAATAAACTTTTCTTTCCTTTTTTTTTTTTTTTGTAAATCTAATACTAGGTAGCTTATAATACTGAACAGAACACCATAGTTTTATGGAAATAGAATTTTAGATTTGAAAGGTACTTTAAAGTTCATTTTGCCCACTCTTAATTGTAAAGATGAGAAAACTAGGGCACAGAGCGTATGTGGTTGACAAGGCCACAAATTAAAAAAAAATTTTTAAACAGAGACATCTTAACAGGGGCCATGGTTTCTGTCCCACCCACTCATCATGCAGCCCACAGGTCCTGGGTTTTCTGAACAACCTCAGTTTTAGATATGCCAGGATTAGAATGCTTCCTAGGTTCCAAAAATTCTAGTTCTAAAATACTAAATTCCCTTCTGTTTTTAGAGGAAGTCCCAAAATTCCAGGTGATACCACGTGTTTGGATTTTTGGCTTGCTAAACCTAATTGTCAGAACAAATACTCTCCATCTCTGTGGAAAAATATCCAGTTAACCATTAGCAAGAATGGTTGCCCAATTTCCTTCAACATGTTAAAATCCAGCCCAACCTCTTGCACGTGGTCCCTCTTAACTAAAATGATTGCCCCTGGTTTGAAATTAAACATTGTTCATGATTAGAAACCACAGAGCAAAACAACAGTGTGAAGTCAAACACAAGTATATATAAACCCTACCTATGCCACATCCTAATGAGTGGCTTCAACACATCCCCCAACCTCTCTAAGCCTTAGTTTCTGCATCTGAAAAGTGAAGCTTATAATACCCTTATTTGATTGGTGGTGATTATTTTTTTAAAAAACTATAAAGCAACTAATATACCGATTGGTATGGAGCAGTTGCTCAATAAACAAATGTTATCACCGTCATCTCACTTAATTCTACATAACCCCAGCTCTGAGCTGATCCAAGATGTGCTTGGTCAGCTCCTAGTAATCAGGGTCCAGTCTCAGCCTTCTTTCCTTCTCATCTTTACTCACACTGTTCCCTGGGCCTTGTAGAGGCTTATTCAACTGATAAGGACTCAAAAAAGTTTTAAACAAACAAGTCTAAATGTTCAAAATCCATTCCCCTTCATCCAAAAAAGGTAGGGCAGTATCTTGGATGCTTTTTGTTAAATGTGCCTTCTAACTCAGTCTTTTCCAGATAAAGAAACTAAAATACAGTGCTTAAATGCTCCAAATTATAGTCTGTCAGTAAGTGTAACATGAATTCACAGCACTCTGTTTTGGGTCTTACAGATGAATATCTAGAAGGAAATTCCAAAGGACTGCCTCATGCTGGGTGGCTCTTATCCTGTCTTCAGGATTAACCTACCTTTCTAAACTTCTCTGTACTTCAGTCTCCTCATCTGTGCACAAGAGCAGATGAGTTTCGTTAGGTGTCTCCTCCTCCTGAGTGAGAAAGCACTTTGCTGTTCCCTAGCAGATGGATGATGGTGAGGGACGGGAAGGCTGCAGTAAAGCAGAGGATGACAGGGAAGTCCCACCACCAGACAAAATCTTAATCAGACTGTATTCCCCCAAGTCTGAGAACTTATTTTTTCCCCACATTGACAGTTTTGAAATTGACAGGCATTTGATGCACTTATCCATGATGTGTTCATTACTGTGGTGGTCTCTTTTTTATAATTTCCTTAAAAACTGATTATTAAATTGATAGTGCTCTTACAATCATAGTTATTGCAGAATTAAGGAAATAGTTAATGTTAAGAGGTAGCAAGTTCTGTTTACATACTTTTTCTCTTTAATTCTCACAACCACCCTGTATGTAGCCACTTTTATTCTCACTTAACAATTAAGGAAACTGAGGTTTTAGCTGCTCTGATGACCAACTGCTGGTCATGTGCTCTGTCTCACCAGCAGGAAAGAGGTGAGGTGGGGCTCAACCCACAGCTGACTCCCCAGAGGACAGAGGGAGCAGAACAGTCTCACATTCCAGCCAAGAACAACACTGAATCCAGTTATTAACAGCTTCGAATTATACCTCACCCTACCTCTTAACCTTACAAGGAGCCCCAGAACCTTCCAATTCTTCCCGTGGGTGTAAATAGGACAAACTCTCCTCCTGAAGACTTCAGACCAAAAGTACATCAGAGCAACCTCTTCAACCCTCAGAGACCCACTTGTGATCTGACTTCTGAATGTTCTCTTTAAGAAGCTTCACAAACCTGAGGGGCAAACTTCATCCAACATTTTCATTTTATCTAAATGACATTTAGCTATAGTTGTTGAATTTGAAATTATTGCCAAACCAGTGATGAAGGAATTCTCTGTGGAACGACATAGAGAAAGGTTTTTGAGATGAACTGGCATTCAGAGATGAGTTACACTTTAGTCTGCACAGAATTAGCCCATTTAAAAAAAAAAAAAGAAAAAAAAAAAAAAAAAACCAAGCCTCCAAATAGATTGTAAATGTGCACTGGAAAGTTTGAGAAGCACACACCCAAAATTATTCAGTGACCATCTTTCTGATGGGAGGGGGGTGTAGGGGGAAAATATTTATTCAAACACTTTTGTAACGTCTGAATTTTTTAATTTTCACCTTTTTAAAATTGTAAATTGAGATTAAAAGGCCCCAGTGCTCCAACATAAGCTCCAGTCAAATATGCTTGCAAAGCATTACGGTAAAGGTAATTTCCAAACAAACAAAAACCTATTTACAGTCTCAGTCCAGTTACATGATCCCTTCTGATGCCTGTCCAGGGGCACCACTGGTTTACAGTTGTGCTCAGAAGTGACAGCAGCTGAGATTCAGTTCTCTATTCTGCTTTTTTCATTTAATGGATATCAAAATGTCTTCATTGTTTCTGCCACAATTAGTGTGTGCCATGTGGTTGGACACTAGCAGTATTTCCAAATCATACTGACACAAACATGAGCAATGAACATGTTTGAATATACTCACGTCTTTGTTTTCTCTTAGTTTATCCTAAGGATGAATTCCAGAAGGACTCTTCGGTCAAAATGTATAAATTTCTTTGTTGACTGTCTTTCAAATGAACCATCTGCCACCAGTAATAACCGGAGTACTATATTCTCTGTATTTACAATTATCTTAATTATGTACCATATATTCATATCCTATATAATTATTTTTGTCAATATTGCAACTGTAAAATGATATGTCAGAGAGGTTTCATTCCGTATTTCTTTAATTATCAGTGGCTCAATACTTTCTCTTGAGTAACATGTGAGAGAAAAGAGGGGTTTCAACTCTAGAGCCAGACTACCCAGTTCAAAAACTGGGTACCATCATCCACCAACCCAGACTTCTGTCAGCCCTTAACCTCTCCAAGTTTCAGCTCCTTCACTTAAAAAAATAAGAAATCTTAAGCAATTTAATTGGGTTAAGAATTATACACACACACACACACACACACACACATTACATATGTATCAGTTTTTATAAAGAATAAGTGAGCCAACCTGTAATGTGTTTATACTATATTTGATACATAATGAGCCTTTAATGAACATTAGCAATTTATTCACTATTATTGTTTATATTTTCCCTTGTGGACACTGTTCAAATCTTTAATTCATGTCTAAGGGTAACTTTTTTCAGACATCTCCTCCCAAATGAGAAATTGTTTCAAGTTTATTAACAAATACTTGAATACACTCAATCTAATTCCACACAAACAGCTATTATACAAAACAGAATCCTAGGTTCTTGGGGTAAAACACAATCATACATAATGCATGTCCCTGGTCTCAAAGAATTCACACAAATGTTATTTGCTAGGCTTTTGGGGAAAATTATAGGCTTGGTCAATATACTTAAAAACTATTTTGAAAACAATGCATTCATTGTGGAGCTGAAAGAAACCTGAGACAGCATCTAGTCCTGCTAGAAACACCAGCTCTGGGGGCAGTTACTGGGTCATGGGGGATGGCGTGGACTCTGTGGCCCAATAAATTAAGAGATATGTGGTCATAAACAAAGTTAGACATGATGCTGTACTCCTGGACTTCCTCCTTCTCATGGTCCTTAAGATAGTAATGCTCACCATGAATATTTAAAGACAGGGACAAGGGACATGGTACTCAGCATTTCTCAAACCTATCTGACCAAGAACAAATTTCAGAGGGGCACATTACCAGACTATAAGGAAAAACTCCAGCTAGTAGTTTCAAGTCCCATGCTCCTCTTTAACTCATGAAGAAGCTGGAACTCAGGGGACAAGTGACTTTCTAAGGGTCAATAATGAGTGGAAGGCTGGAGGCTCACCCTGAACGTCACCCTGTTGCAATGTGCCCTTTCACATGCTACTGTTTACCTCAACTCATTTTGGTGGGGGAGCGTGGGGGAGGGGAGACAGGAGGGCTGCCCAAGGGGGCCCAGGTGGGAAATCTAATTCCTGCAAGGTCAATGGCCATCAAACATTGCTTCCTTTTTTTTTTTCATCTCCTTTTAATACAGATCAAATTTCATAACCAAAAAAAGAAAGAAAATCTCTGTATGAGTCAAAACAAGAAATCTAGTGTATGTTTTCTTACACTTACACTTTATTTTTAACCTCCCCACCCAAAAAATAACAATAATTGCTATTACCAAGCATGGTCAATCTACCAGACAAGGCTAACTTTCACCATGCTTCAAAATCACATCTATCATCAAACACTGGTCCCCTTCAGCACAGAGAACAATCCTCAAAATGGCCAGAAACATTATGGATGTTACCAAAGTAGACTTGGGTCCACCAGCCCATGCACAGTAAAGCCAATCTACTAACACTGGGTTGTGGGGAAGGAAAGTGCAGCCTTTACTGTAAGGTGCCAGACAAGGAGCTCACGACCGCAGATGCTCAAAAAAACAAAAACAAAAACAAAAAAACCCCAACTCAATCAATAATTTTCGGCAAACAGTTCTTAGAGGCAAAATTTGGGGGGAGGTCTGTAGGGTGGCGTTCCAAGAATCTCAAATCATCAGCCTTTTGGTTCCAACCTGTCTGGGGTCCACATTCTTGTGCTCAATGTGAAGTGAACATACTCCACCTGGATGGAGGCCTTAGTCCCCAGAGAAGAGCTCAGATCTCCCTTTTGGAGGAACCAGGACCTTGTCCCTCTACATACGTGTTCAAATTTGAGTAAATAGCTAAGCATGTGATTGCTGGGTTGAATAGCCTGTAAGTTGCTTTGTAAGAAACGCGAAACTGTCTGCCAAAGTGACTGTCCCATCTTGTATATCTGGAGCTCAATGAGCCTCTTGGATGTGAAGATTAATTTTTTAAAGTCAAATTAGGGAAGTTTCAGCCATTATTCAAATTCTTTTCTGGAGATGGCGTACTCCCTGACTTCAGAATATACTACAAAGCTACTGTTTCTTGACTGCCTTTCCTTTCTTTCTGCATTCCCTCACCCCTCTAATTAGTAACTATTTGAAACTCAGGAGAGGTTCGGGCGGATAAAATCTTTTTTCTACAAGCAAGCATTGGGGACATAGAAAGGCTTTGTACTTGGGAGGGTCCCAGGGGGTCCTGCTTGGTTTCATGGATACCAAACAAGGTGTTTAAAAGGCATTCATTTTGATGTGAGCATGTGTTTGAAAATCTTGTATTTTTACAGCCATGTCTTCTACCTTCAGGGAACTCCTAAGTTCTCTGATAAAAGGCAACCAACACAATATTGTTAGGCGGACTGTAGTGTACTTGTAAAATACTTCAGCCTAGCCAGTAAGATGTAAAAGTGTTGGTTTTCACCTCTACCCTGGCAGCTGGGGAGGGGAGAGCCCAGAGCAGGGTCATTCCTGGGACAGCCGCACTCTAGCTGCAGCTACTACATGTGCTTCAGGTAGGCTCATTGCAAACCACAGGTTTTGCTCATTAGCGGAAGGAGCATTAGAACTGCATCTTCCCAGGTGAGCCTAATGATTCTGATTCACATAGCATGCGAGAAGAGAGTGAACAAAGATTGAGATGGGGTGCACCATCTGTGTGGATGGATTCACGTCGAACAGCCCGGGATGGTGCCCTACATGCATTCCTGGGTCTAGCTGCTGGTTGCAGAAAATTTGTGATTACTTGACTGCAGCCGCAATGGTCAGCTGAATCTGATGGTCAGCTGAATCCTGCTGGAATGTTGACACACATGCCTCAAGTGAACCTTTTGTGGGAGATGCAGTAAGAGCTCCAAGACAGGACACAGCTGACCTGAGACTGGCTTTTTAACCCTCAGCTGCCCAGAGAACTGCAGCCTTCAACCAACCTCAGCTCACCTAAAATACCCAAACTGGCATGTACGGGTTCATGGACAATGGCACTCTCCTGGCCAGAGAATAAAGGAATGGTAAACCCCATGGCCTATGTTTAAATAACGTAAGGCATTTATGTGTCCCAGAGCAAAGGAGACCCCAAGATTTCTGGAAGTTCCATGGTTTTTTTGATTTGCCTTTTAAAGTGTTCAAAGTGGCTTCTTTAAAGGAAGTTTAATATACGTATTTCAAGAGAAACAAGATACGGTGTTCATTACTTTTCAGAGTTTGAGCACTTACTTTTACTCTAATAGCAATTTCACTTTCCACTGAATGAACTTCGGGAGCCTATCACAGGAAAGAGGCAGTTTTAGATTAAAGTTTACAAGGAAAGCAAATTTTCAGACTATCGTGTGTGTGTGTGTGTGTGTGTGTGTGTAGAGAGCAGTTTGACTCAAGAGTTCAATAAGCTTGCAAAATTTTTAGTACAAACACTAGGGGTAAAAGCTTCAGTAAGTAACTTCAATATGTGTATATTTCTTTAAAAATTATCTGTACTACTGTACATATGTACTCTTACATGATGTGTATTACAAGACAAAAAGATGGGAGGAAGGAGGAAATAAAACCTATCAGCTTAATCACTTATGGCACAAAACTTGCTCACTACAAATCTGTTATTAATATTTGTAATGAAAGCAATATGTTAAATATGTTTCATTATTTTTGAAAACTCCTGGTTAATGACTTTGTGATTGAGCACTTTGAAGGGAGGCTTCAAGCTCAGTGTACTGTAATATTTTGCTTTAATGGCTGGGGGAACAAGAGAACACTCTTAGCTCTGCTTCCTAAATCTCATACTTAGTTTTCAACCTATTCACCAATTATACCAAGCTTCTTGATGAAATTCAACTGGTAAGTGTTAATCAAATATCCTTGCAAATTAGTCACTAGGGGTCAGATTTTTATAAATTTCACATAAATAGATTCAAAACTCATTGATATTCTTCACTTAAAGGATTTTAACAGGTAGCCAATTCTGTTTCCGAGTTTTTAAAGTTTTTCGGGGGAGAGAGTTTTGATAACTCACAAATCTACCATACTTCTTGTTAACCTATTCACATTGTAATGAGAACATTTCCAAGTAGTTATTTCCAAATGTCTCCATAGCACAAATTTTCCTTGAAAATCAATTTATCTTGGACTGTTCTCCGAAGTATCTGCAACTATTGACAGGCATAGCAAGACTGGGAAAGGGCAGCAAATCTGGAACCCGTAATTTCCTTGTTAAAGAGAGCACAGATATCTGTGAACTCACCCGCCCTCAGGTGTGTGCCTATAAGAGAGCTAGGGAAGCTCAGCAGTGTAGAGATGATCACACCCCACCCCCCACCCCCCACCCCCCACGCCCCACGAGCATGACAGAGGGGTATAAAGCCTCTACTCTCTGGATCGGAGATCCTTCTTCTGCCTGGACACGTCCAAAAACGTCACTGGCTGAAGGGAGAAAGCTGAGAATCAAATCGAATCTCAGGACACCTGTAACACACTCAGGGCTAAGTCTCGCACACCATTCGAGAAATGCCCCGATTTAAAGCCTTTGTGTTTGTAAAACTAAACTGCTCAGTGATACGCTGTTACCTGCCCACCGCAATACTTCACAGTATGCTTAGCAGCCATGTGAGGAGGGTCCTGCCTGGACAAGGAACCCCCACCTCCTCCTCCTCCTTAGGAAATCACACTTCCCTCCCCGTACAGGACACTAGACTGAGAAGGCACCACTGGCAATACAGACTTTAAACAGCAATTCAGCTTGATTTCTTTCTTAAATGTTCACAAAATTATAAATAAAAGGTCTTATACTTTCCTTTGGCACCCCAAAGAATTGTCATTTGCATCCTGCTTTGGATGCCAATCTATCTGGTTCATAACGGTCTCAACCTAATTTTTTTATACACAATCAGCAAATACAGTCAATTCTAGGTGACAGACTGGAGCGCCACAGGGCAGAATGGCTTTAACCAGTCTGGGTGCCACCGGGTCAGTGGTTCTCAACCTCGGCTGTACACGTATTAGAACTACCAGGGAGGTTGCAAAGAATACCAATTCCTCTGCCAGAGATTTGATGCAATCGGTCTGGAGTCTGACCTGAGGGGCAGGAATTTTAAAAGCTCCCAGGTGTTCCCTAATGCATGGCCATCGCTGGGACCCTGGAGAACCTGGGCCTGCACACTGAGGAGGGAACTGGAGAAGGCCCTTCCCCTCCAGAAGCCTTACCTCCCCCCCCTTGGGGGGGCCTTGATGTCCATCAGGAATAAACTCTCAGGTGAGCATTATCGCCTTTAGCCACCAAGCATAAGGTCAAAGGCAGGAAGTAACGTGGAGGAAAGGTGGCAAGAGGCCACTTCAGGTACACAGGGCTAAGCGTGAGCTGCTTTTACAAACCTCTGGTGGGGGATTGGTGTTCTGACACCAAATGTGGGGGCGTTTTCCTTGTGACACCAACCAATTCTGACACCACTTGGGTACCCAACCATTCAAATTAATTCTGTCACTAACTAGCTGGAGTTAGCCCAGACCCCACAGATTAAGGGCTCAACCCCACCAGACTGCCCTCACTTCTGAAGCCACTGCAAATGGGGTGCCCAGACCAATTACAAATTTGAGAGTTCCCATGGCCCCACCTCCCACCCCAGGTTCAAAAATTTGCTAGCACAATTTGCTAGAATTCCAGAAAGCACTTAACTTACTACTACCATTTATTAAAAAGGGTACAACTCAGGAACAGCCAAATAGAAAAGATCCACAGGGCAGAGTGGGTGGTAAGGGTGCAGAGCTTCCTGGCAGGCCACCCCTCCCTGCTTAGCACCTTGATGGGTTCATCAACCAGAAACTCTTTAAACAGCATTGTTAAAGTGTTTTTATAACCCAATCCCTAGGTACCTCCTCCCCTTCCCAAAGGTCAGTCTAATACCTTGGTCTTTCTGGTGACCAGTCCCATCCTGAGGCTACCTAGGGCCTCCCCCAGCACTACCCTCCATACACACACCTAAGCCACCTCATTAGCATAAGCCCAGGTGTGGAAAGGAGGTCTTCTGGGAATAACAAAAGATGTTTTTATCATCCTTATCTCTCAGGAAATGCCAAGGGTTTTAGAAACTCTGTGTCAGGAACTAGAGACAATTTCTTACTGTATCACAAGGGCCAAAACTAATGGTAACAACAGCATTCCTAACACCATCCAGAGAGCCTACCACGGTGTGCGGCACTAGAAAACGCTCACCAAGTCCGGGAGGGGAAAGCTCAGTGGCAGCGCCTGTACTTAGCATGCACGAGGTGCTAGGTTCAATCCCCAGTACCTCCATTAAATAAACAAACAAACAAACAAGTAAACATAATTACCTCCTCTCAAAAAAAAAAGTAAATAAATAAATGAGTGTCACTTTAAAAAAAAAAGAAAAAGCTCAATAAATATTGGCGTGACAAAATCTCTCACTTCACAAACAAGTACACCGAACCTGGCAGATGGTTTTGCCTCCTTCTCCAGGGAAAAGTGAAGTCCTCACAATTCTGGTCCCCAAATCTAAGGCCCCTTTATCCATCTCCACCACCCCCCCCCACTTTCCAGCAAAGCCCAATTTCCAGGCCTGTGCTCTGGAATCCACCCTTTCATCTTGTCTGAAATCTGGCCCTAGCATTCATCCCTCACTTCCACATCTGTAGCCTCTCCCTCTTAACCAGAAACTTCCCAACAGCATTAGAACATAGTCAAGTCCCTCCAATCTCAATTAGAAAAAAACAAATCAAAAAGAAAAAGAAAAAGAGCCACAGATCTCACATTTTCTCCCTAACCTGCATGTGCATCTGGCTTCCCAGTAGTCTTCAACAGCTTCTCCTCTTCCTCCAAGCACAATGCTCAAACTCTGCAGGGCCAGCCCCATTCTCTTCCCATTCCATACCCCTCTTTGGATGATCTTTTTTAAGCATCTCATGATCTTACAGACTGAGGTAGGTGAGCAATGGATGATTTTTCTCACATGCAATGATTATTTATTTGCAACACCTCCCAAATAGCTATTTCCACCCCAGATCTCTTTCAGGAGTTCCCATTGCCTACTTCCCGACTCCACCTGGATGTCTCACAAGCAAACACATTCAAATGGAATTATCTTCCCTCCCCAGCCTCGTGTGAACCCACTCCTTCTCTAGTGTCCTTTGTCCATAAATGGTTTCACCATCCTATCCCACTTGGTTATTTATGCCAAACTTTGAAATCATCCTTGATATCACCCTCTCCACCAACTATATATATTACCTTTGTACTGGTTTCAACTACAAAGTCAGTCTCTCTTTCCCCCTGTTCCCCTGCTCCCTCTCTATCCTTGGGTGACTGCAAAAGCCTTTTGGACCACCATACCCCATTCCCCGCTCCCCAGGGTGCCCACGCACAGTGACTGGCTCAGGGGGCTGCCTCTGGCCTGACCTAGTGGGACAAGCAGTGCATCTTTTCTAACTGGTCTACCCAGAAGGGAAGCCTCTTTCTGGTTTGCCCAAAGGCACCATATGTGCCAACAGAGCCCACCCCTCCAAACACAGCAGTGACAATGATCGTTTTTAATCCAAATCTAAGCATCTCATCTCCCATTGAAAAGTTTTCAATAAGTTCCCACTACCTTTTGACTAAAGTCCATTGTCCGAAAAAGTGGCCCACAGGCCTCATCCTAAGTCACATTCCTTCCTTGGTCTCAACCATCCAGTCTGGAACTTCAAATCCTAATTCACCAGACTACATTCTACTCATTTTTAAGGCCTCATTTTAAGTATCTCTTTTTAGGGGAACCAACCCTTCCCCTAAACTAGGTTAGGTCCCCAGGTTAAATGGTCTCCGGACATCTGTGCTTTTCTGAAGTACCACATATGACTGTGAGGGCCTAATGACCATGTGCGTGTCTGTCCCCACTCCTTGAGCCACTAGACTAAATGGTTCATAAAGGCAGGGACTACCCCCTCCCCCCACACACACACCTAATTCACAACCATAGCCCCAGAGCTGGCACTGCCAGGTATCTAACAGGTGCTCAGTAAGTAGTTGTTTAATGAATAAACAGGTCACTCAGGTACCCAGGATCCTCACTAACAATTTGGCCCCCTCCTTAGTAAAAGAAAAATTAACCATGGGATGAAGTTCTTAGTAAACTGAGTGCACTGATTATCAGATACATGTAGACTTCTGATTGGAAACATCAGGACAATCAATGAATCAGAAACTCTGGGCACTTCATAGCAGCAGGAACACTTCCTTCTTTGGATTTGCATTTGTGACCCAATCCTCTTTTGAGCTATGGACAGAGTTTGACCAGGGCCAGCTTCCTGGGTGCGCTTTGCTTAATGCTCAGCTGCCTGTTGCCATCTTCAAATTCTTCATCATGTTTAAACAAGGGGCCCCACAAATTACGTAGCCAGTCCCAAGTCTTACCAATGAGCCTGATTTCTGGAGGGGGCCCAATGAATAGCCAATCCCTAGTTAAGGATACATTGTTTGTAACTACAGCAATGTTTTCAACCTCCCAAGGTAAGATCTAAAAAAGATAAGTTTTCTTCTGATAAGTTATATCAATATAATGTAGAGTTCTCTTTCATAAAGTTAAGATTTCTCAGTCTACAGAAATATATGGTTGTCTTGGTTACTGCTGTGAGGTAAAAAGGTTTTAATTTCTTTTAAAACTAAATTCTACTCTGAACATGATTTACACTGCATCTCATTATTAAAATTTTGCTTAGAATTTTTTGTTTGGCATTTTAATAACAGGGATTGTGTCAATTTTTCCAAATCAATAACCATGGTCCACTAATCCTCCATCACCTTAAAAAAAATTGAAAGACATCGAGTATACTAAAAACAGAAAAATGAAAACCACTGCAGAATTTCTTTTTAGCTTCCACATTTTAAACTTTAGAAATTTACAGCTGCATCAAACTCATGAAATTTCTTTGGAGGTAAAACCTGGCAGGACACACAGGGCCACTGACGAAGAACATCAGTTAGTCACCTTTATTACAAAAATATTTTAAATGTCAGATGTTTCAACTTTACAAACAGCTTCTCTAGTCATCAGAAGTTTAAAGTTAATTGTGTTTAGTTTACAGGTTAGTTAATAAATGTCTAGAGCATTTTAAATACTGGCTCATTTTTTTTTCTCAATTGGGTGACTCTCTTCCCCAGGGGACATGTGGCACTGTCTGGAGACATTTTTGGTTGTTATAACTAGAGGGAGGGGACTAATGGCATGTAGTAGGTCAAGCCAGGGACACTACTACACATCTTACAGTGCCCAGGACAATCCCCACAACAGCAAATTACCTGGCCAAAAATGTCAAAAGTGCCAAAGTTGAGAAACTCTGGTCTAATCATACATGCATTTGCCACAGATAGACAACAAGGATATATGACAACCCTAAGCCACACCTCTTGTGTCAAAGCCACCATGGTTCAGAATACAGACAGGCCCCAGGAGAAACACACCTGATGTATAAGAATAGTCATTTGGGAACTCCCTTTTTAAGGCAGGGAGTTAGGTGTCTGACATGCTGAGTTAGACCTATGAATAGTGACATACATCCTTGGTTGGACCATAAAAAGACTACTCAGTGAACTAATGTACACTTCATAGAAAACAGAAATTGAGAATCATAAGAAATCATTCTCAATAGTATTAATTTGCTTCCTACCATCCTCTTTCATGAAAAATGTACAATATTTATATCATAGGTCAGATTTTTTTTTATTCACTTGAGAATGTAATCACTAGGTATAGCAGTTTCTAAAAAATCTGAAAATAGATGACAGATGAACCGGATTTGGTTTCATCCTTTGTGTTTAAAAAGAAAAAAAAGCCAGTGTTTAAAATCAGGCTTCACTTTTTTTAAAAAAATAAAATTTTTCAGCTCGCTGGGGGTGAGGGTGGGGCAGGGGAGAGGCACTCTGGCCACACTGGGCCAGAATTCCTGCACAGTTATGGGGAAAGAATGGCTGACACCCACTCAGATGATGGCAGGTCCTCTGTGGGTCATCTGGGAACCAACCAAGGTCCATCTCGCTCTCCCACGCATTACCTGTTCAGTCCCTACGGATCTGTAGAGTTGGTATCATAGATGATTGTTCTCAAGGAAAACATTTTTCAGTGTTAAGCAACTAAATTGCAAGTGGAAAAGCAACCTGTGACTTGAAGCAGTCCTCTAGCCAATCAAGGATGAACTACAATTAATGACGGATGGAATCCAGTGCATATTTGGGGCCAAGGCTAAGAAGGTTCTTTCCAGGGTCAGGCTGAAGGAAGGGCAGAGATGCTGACAGGCAACCTTTAAATCCTCACCAGGAAATGGGGGGGGGGGGGGGGGGAGCCCACCGACTTCTTTCATCTACCAGTAAAACTTTGTAAAAGTAAATTCACCATATGTTACATTGTTTTGAACAGAGGAGTTCGCCATTTCTAAGAACTCAAAAGTCTCCCACAGCTACCATCCTGAAGACCTCCAAAAATCCACTAAGCAATAGCAGATATCCACAGAGCTTGGTTTTCCTTCTTGCCATAACTGAAATCTGTTACCAAAACCTCTGGCAGGAACGGCGGGTTGGGGGCATCTGGAACTGCCTGGGCTCCTAGCAGGTAATTTACAATGATCTTGAAAAACCATTCAGCCCTCCTTCTCCCCTCTATAAAACAAACCTGCCTTTCAGACAGCTCTAAAAGGGGGGTCAGAGTGCCCAGAGTGGCATACAAGTCCCTAACCGGGTGCCCCGCTTACCACTCACCAAATACAGACCACAAAAAGCTGTGGCCTTTTTCTCATCTCAAGGCACCATGCTTTCCCTGCACAAGGTGCATCCTCCCAATTTGCCTTTTGTTCTACTATTTGTAAAATGAAGACTCTCTTCTCTTCAGAAAGAAACAAACCCAAGGGTGTGTGGGATGCCAAGTGACTACAAAACTCACCTCCAACCGGGAAGTCCGCAAAGCCCAGCCTGGATCTACAGGCGACCTCATCCACCGGGAAAGACAGGAGTGTGTGGCGGGCAAGGGTCTCTGGGTTTTCCTCCGCATCGAGAGAAAGGGCTGCAAGGAGGGGGTAAAGAGTTGTGAGCGAGAGCTTCTTCCACCTTGAAAAGCTAATAAACAAAAATTGGAAAAATTTAAATCAGAAATTGGGTGCTAACAGGGTAGGGGATAGCTCAGTGGTAGAGTGCCTGCCTAGCATGCAGAAGCTCTTGGGTTCAATCCCCAGTACTTCCACTTAAATAAGTAAATAACTAAACCTAATTACCTTCCCGTAAAAGAAAAAAAAGAGAGAGAGAGAGACAAAAACAGAAATTGCGTGCTAACAAGACAAAACCAAAAAGAAACCCAGGAAGGGAGCAGGAGCAGAGGTAGTCTTTAAGAAGAATCACCTGTGTCATCACAGCCCAGCAGCGCGCGCTCCCCAGACTTGCACGTGAGGGATGGAGAGGGACCAGGAAGAGAGGTAGACGCCTGAGGGTTTCGGAGCCACTCGACTAGCGTCTTTTTTCAGTGCTTTGCCCCAGGGTGAGTCATTTATCATCCTGGCGTGGGCTTTTTTATCAATAAAATGGAGTCGTAAGTGCCTCTCCGCAGGGCTATAGTTAGGATTAAATGAAGTTAAAGCCTCTGGGCCCGTGGGCCCAGAGTAACAGTTTGCTCCCTGCCTCTCCACGCCCTCAGCCGCCAACTCCAATTCTTAAGCTTCTACTCGCTGTGTGGACCAGCAGAAAGAAGACCAGAAAAAGTGGCTTCCAGGTGACACTGGGAACGAGACTCCTGGCCCCTGGCTCCCCTGACCCGACGGAAGAGTAGGGTTGAGGCAGGGCACCCTGTACCATCCCTAGCCCGGGGCGCACAAGCTCGAAGCGGATTCCCACCGCGCGTCCTCTCCCCCTTACCCAGGCTCGGCTTCCTCTTCCCGGACGGAGCCGACCCTACTCGGCGCAGCGGGGCCCCGGCTAAGAACCGCCTCCCTCCCTCCCGTTCTTCTCATCCCTCCCCCGCCGCCAGAGGCCAAGCTGGGGAAGTTGTGGGGAGTTGGTTACCTGCAGCGAGCGTCTGGCCTCGGGGATCCTGCTCGCCCCGCGCTGCGTTGCGCCGCACTGCGCTGAGGGCGCTGCGGGACCGCGCAGCCCAGCCTGGGGCCGCCCACCCGAGCGCCCGTGCGCCACGCCCGTGGGCCCGCCCCTCTAGGCCCCGCCCAGCGCATCCCCGTCGCGCCCACCTCCGCCGGTGCGCGGCGGCCGCCGGGCTCCTGGCCGAGGTCAGCGCGCCCTCTGCGTTTCTCCGTGGTCTGGACGGAGGGCCGGCTTCCGCGTACTTCCTCTGCTTCCTCAGGTTTGCCCGGGTTCTTAGCTGAAAGAACCGCGTTAAGGACTGGGCACTGGGTGAGTGAAGTCTTCAAAATTTTATCCCCTCTTCCTCGGAGGCAGGAAACGCGACAAGGGCTGTCTTTTCTGATTTTAAAAATAAAAATACGTTTTATAACGAAAAAGAAAAAAAATTAATGCCAAGGCCTTTTGTATCATGTTAAAGTTTAGAGGTGACCATGTAGGATTCTTTTTCCTGATGAGCCTGGCTTACTAAGTTTAGTATTTTTAAAAACTCATTACAGTCGTGTGTATTTTCACATGAAAACTGAGATTAAATTAAATTGTGGAACCATCCACAGTGCTGTACAAAATAGGAAACACCTCTCTCCCGCCCTTATAACACATAGCATTGTGCCAATTAAAGTTGGCGCAGTCTCCTTTACAGCAAGGGGAATATTGTGTATGTATTTTCTTCCCTTGGATTTTTAACTCTTGGAGAGCAGAACGAGTTCTTACCTTGGTATCATTTATTCACTTAACACACATATATAGAAGTAAATGAAGGAACTAACTCTGTACGGTTAGTTCTCTGCCCACGGGATCTTGCTGGGGCTGTCGGGTAAAGCTGAGACCCTGTGAGTGGGTGGGTTTCCCTGTAACAGGAGGCTTGCCTGGCTCCCGCCTTCTAACAAGAAGACACGTGAACAGGGAGAGCAGAGCTGGGAACCACTGAATCTCTGAGGCTCACCCTCTTGGGCTTTGGACCTGATGGGGTTAGATGTCCTCGGGAAGGGGGTGGCTGCTAGACAGTCTACGCAGAGCACAGGATGACAGGGCCCAGTAAGTGGAGAGTGAATTAGCCACACCGTAGAGCACAGGAGTTTCATATTAACCCACCTGTCTCTTGTGAAGACCTGGCCCATTCTCTTCTAGACTTTGGAGTATTCTGGGTGGACTGCTCTGTCCTCTTCCCCACCGCTGTGCCAGGGTGTTACTGAGTGAAGCAGCACCGTGCAGGCCAGCTGGACTGACAACAGCATAGTCACTACAATCACTAATGAACTATTCCTGGAGGACAGTAAATCTTGCCTCTTCCCAGAGGAGATGTCCCCCTCCAATGACAATCTTGGAACATCTTGCTTTAATTTTATTTAGGAATCTTCTAATAATGCATTATGTACAAGACCTAGAACAAGGGGAGCTCCTTGTTCACAAACCCCTTTTAAACTGGTTTATGTTTTTCTCACGGAAAAAAGCATGGACCCCAGATATCTTCTGCAAATATACATGGAATTTACATTTTGGTCAGAACTAGAAAAGAAGTAATTGTGATTTGTTTTTTCCATCTACTGCTTATCTAGATGACCTTTTTCTTACTAAGGGACAAAATGGTATTTTTAAATTCCTTAAGTAAAGCCATTGTGAAGGCAATTATGCTAAAACCCTAATACTGCCTTATGAAATTAAATTCATAAGTTTTATTAATTCAGTATTTGAAACTAAGCCTGTCGGTTCTTTCCACTAGAATAAACATGTTTCCTCCATCCTCACTTAACTAATTTTTTCTTATTCTGCTTACGTCAAGGCTATTTCAAGTTTTTTTAATTGTCAAAACTTAGTATTTCTATTTAGGGGAGCAGAATTTGCCACCTCATTATGCCTCTTTGACATAAAGACTGTTTTAAACTGGTTATTTTTAAGAAATTGCAGATGAGATGCTCTGACAAATAACCATTTTGTAAAGATATTTACATATAAGGGAAATCACCCTTGCTGTTCCAGGAAGAGGGATGGCCAAATCTCTAGAAACTCTTATCAATGCATAACAACCATCCTCTTGTTTAGTGTGCTTTTTCCGGATATCTGCCCAAACTGACTGACCCCCACCCCATCTCCACATCTTCTTTTCTTCATTAGTTGAAAATGGTATTTAAGGTGAGCACTTGTACCAATTAGGGAAATAACTGGGCCTTTCCCATGTGTATGTGTTAATAAACTTTTGTTTGTTTTCCTCCTGTTAATCTGTCTTGTGTCAATTAAATTATTAAGATAACCAAAAAACCTAGAAGGGGAGAAGGAAAAATTTTCCTCCCCTATGCTTATTAAGAATACTCTTTCATTTCTAAAAGGGTGATCAAATTTGCTTACCCTTCAGTTGTCTACTCATATCATTAAACATTTATATCTTTAAAAAAAGAGACAGAAAATGTGCAGATCTTACAACCCAGCAATTCTACTCTTTGGCATAAACTCAAGAATTGTATTGTCTAATGTGGTAGCCACTAGCCACATGTGTCCACTGAGCCCATGTAATGTGTCTAGACTGTAATTAAATATGTGGCAAGCCTAAAATACACAGTTAATTTTGAAGACTTAGTATGAAAAAAATTTAATATCTCATTTAAATTTATGTTAAAATATTATATGTTGAAGTGATAATACTTGGATCTGTTGTTTTAAATATTATTTTAAAAAATTTAATTAAAAAAATGAAAGGATTTATAACATTTGTTACTAGTGTTACCGAGCTGAGCTCAGGTCCTCTCACTCACCTCGCAGCAAAGCCAATCTACTGACACTAGGTTGTGGTGAAGTACAGCATTTATTTGCAGTGTCCCAAGCAAGGAGAACAGGCAGCTTGTACTCAAAAGATTTGAACTCCCTGAGGGCTTTCAGGGAAGGGTTTATTTGTTTTGTTTGTTTGGAGGTAGGAGGGATAATTAGATTTATTTATGTAGTAGAGGTACCAGGGATTGAACCCAGGACCTCATGCATACTAGGCATGCCCTGTACAACTGAGCTATACCCTCCCCCATTGAAAGGTTTTTAAAGGCAACATTTGAGGTGAAGGTGGCAGCTTGCGAACTGCCTTCTGATTCGTTGGTGGTGTTGTTTCAGGATAAGTCTTAATCTTCAACCTTCTGGTTTCAACCAGTCTGGGGTCTGCATGCTTGTGCTCAGCCTGTAGGCACCATCCTCCACCTGGGTAGGGGTCTTAGTTTCTGCAGAACAACTCAGATTGTTATGTATAGCTCTTGAGGAGGAACTAGGACTCTATTTATTGCTGAACTGTTGTTTCTTGAAAACCACGTTTCCTGTTTCTACTTTCCCTCACTTTCCTAACTGGTAACTGTGTCCTCATTTCCTCTTCTTACAAGGACACTAGCATGTTGGATTAGGCCCCATCCTAATGACCTCATTTAACTTAATTACTATTAAGAGTCTGTGTCTCCAAATATAGTCCCATTCTGAGGCACTAGGGGTTAGGACCTCAACACGTGGGTTTTAGAGGAATGCAATTCAGCCCATAACAGTAGGTGAGACTCTACTTGGAGAAACAACACCAGAAAGGAACAACTTTGTAGGCAAGGTATGCAGAATGTATTTTTTTAAGAAAGGGAGAGTAATTTTATCCTAAGGGTTAATGACTGGTTGTTTCAGGTTGAGAAAGAGAAAAGTAGAAAAAACCAGAAGGGATGCAGAAAGTTGTAAATGGTTCTCAGAGAGGGACTTTTGTTTGTCATTGTCAAGCTGGCTAAGGTTTGATGGCTTCATTTATAAGAATTGTTTTTAAGCTTTAGTATCAAATATTATACTGATGCAAAACCAGAACTTGGTGTTCTCACTGTTAAAATGACAAAATTTTCTTATGGTCTGTTCTTAATAAGAGGTTGTAAAACAGTATTAGTACTGAGTAATATGCCTAGAAGGCATTTGTATTTTATCATGATAACTTCCTGTGCCTTGTGTTGACTTTATCATGTTCTCTTCATTGTTTAAGAGAAAAACAAAGTTCTCTCACTTTTGAAAGAGCTGTGATTCTTTACAAACATGTTACCTCCTATGTTTACTCTTAAAATCTTCTATTACCACTGTAGGCATATAGGGTAGGGGTTCCCTGGAGGAAGAGAACCAGACATAGCTTTCTTAACATAAGAGAAGCCATCTTAGGCCTAAGCCGTTTTGTGACCTAGCCTGGCCACATTGATTGCCCTTGCAGAAGAATAGGTCTCAGAACTAACAGCTATTAGCAGGCCAGGGAGATAACCATATCGAAGACAACGTATCAGTTGTAAAGACTCCCAGTTCCTTTTTGAAGGTGAAGATTAGCATTGTTGAGCTGCGTGCAAGATCCAAACCCTGTAGAGCACTCAGTCACCAGACAAACTGGAACCGAAGGAATGATGACACTGAGCTTTGCTGACCCTTGTAGACTTCAGTCTGCTGAAGCCTGGATGCTGTCAATCTTTGCCCCAATTCTGAGCAGAATTCTCCTCTGTTCAAGCCCCTCATGAATATGCATACATCCTTAGCTTGAAACTTCCCCAGTTTTACTGTTCTGGGAGACACTGCTTTGGGTAATATCCCCAGTGTTCTCCTTACTTGCTACAAGTAATAAGTCCTTCCTCCTTCTGTTCTTTGGCTTGCCAAGAGGCAAGCCCAGTTCTCAGGCAATACTACTTTGATTTTGGATTGACTTCATTTTTGTATGCCACATAAACAAATTTTCTTGCTACTTGCATTATTTTTCTAATGGAGTCTCATCAGATCTTTCACTTGTGAAAATTATCAGTAATAAGTTAACCCTGGTCATTCTAAGTGTTTCATCATCTGCAGATAATTTTTTTGTTTTACTCTGATGCTTACCTGAAAGTACTTGCAAATCAGCTGCAGGCCAGTGTTTTGTCTTCAACAAAGAAGGACTATCCCAGAGACTCATGGAAAACCACTCTGCCAACCAAGTACTCTTAGGCACAGATGACTGATGGTATCACTCAAATAACTTTGAAGTGAGTAGAGATTCCAGAACTCTAGAGAGAATCAGATGTGTTCATGAGATTGCAAAGCAACATTAATCAGAGCATGAGTTACTTAGGACTGAGTGAAGATCTGATGAAAGATGATTTTGAGTTTTGTTTGGAATATTACTGATTCTGTAATGTTCTATTTTTTTGTAGATGTACAGAACCCCTTTCTGTTTTCCCTTAAGCCATCTGTAATTGATAGCAATTTAGTAGACTGTGCTTTTATAAACAGAAATGAAATTTATCTTTCCTCTCCCTGCTTTCTCCTTTAGAATTAAGAATCTCTTGCTGAACATTCTTATTTTCATGACTGTATAATTATTTGCATAGGTTCGGGAAGACTCTCTCTCCTCTTTGTTAACAGGATATAATAAAACCAAGGCTTTGGTGGAATGTCATGTTTGAGAATGATGCTCTTTTACTAGATACTTTTAAGAAGCTAATGTTGACTTTATTATGGAGCCAATGCTTACAAAGCCCTCTTAGGAAAACAGACCTTGTACCTGGCTTACAGGGCTCCAGACCTACAAGTGAATAAGAAAGGTCACTTTCTGACAGGCCTAGGAACCTTAGAATAATTTGGGGACAGAGAGAAGAGAGAGATTTACCCAAATTCATAGGTACTGCAGATGAAATGTGACAAGAAGTTCATGGTTTGGCTTCCTAGTCTTAAGAGATTTGTGTAAGTCCAACCAGAGATACCCTATGAAAAAATTACAGTAAAGCAAACTTTAAAAGGGCTGTGTGCTAAATTAGCATTTTTGCTGCACCTTTGCAAATTATCAGGCCAACCTTAACGAGGCCAGTGTTATTTTGTGATTGAGTATAATTCGTCTTTAAGGTTGTCTTTGATCAAAAGGGGCATGAATGTAAAGAGAAATTTTGTGTTTCATAGAAAACTATAATAAATCCTCTGGGTGATCAGATTCTGGTTCTATTCATTGTTGTTGAGCTATTGTGCACATCTTTGTAAACTGCAGGTCACTGATGGATGTGCAGACTCACTTGTCAGGTGGAGATTTAATTGGTTTCTTCATCACTATGGAAAAACCAGTTTCAATGCCTACCTACAACTTGTACTAGATCTTGTCACCTTGCACAAATTCGTCAACCCCTTACAAGTTTTCGATTCTTCCAGTTTCCTGCAACATCTGGCTATAACTTCCAAACTGATGTTTCCATTTTCCTCCCTCCCTCTTGTTGAAGAACTAAAACCTCTCTGCACAGATGGTTACCAGGACTCCAGGTTGTAGCTGGACTTTTCCTCTAGGATCTGAGGAGACACTGGGAGCCAAAGCCCAACAACTTGATAAATACCTGTAGGACTCATCACCCCCACACACCGTGCAAACATGTCCTGAATTCTACCCATGTTTTATACAGATTTTTTTTTCAAGGCATACTACATTAAACCCTGAAGTTCTAGAACATAGAAATCTTTGGATTTCCATCTTAGTTGGAAATCTCCCTGATAGAAAGAAGCAAGTTTATTTGGATGGGTAGATCATTTCCTTGATATTCAGACTGAAATCAGTTCTTTGGGGAAATTGGAAACAACTGTCTTTGTCTTGCAAATCTCTACAAAACCAGAAATGTGGCTCTAAAAGCAACTCAAATCCTGCTTACCTTTACCAATCCCCAAGTCTCCCCTATTCATCTCTAAATGCTTTTAGATGTTATGAAAGATTTGGACATTGGAAACAGAATTGTCTTTCATGTAAAAAAAGGAATTTTTCAAATTTTAAATTACTCTAGACCTCTGATAGCAGGAGCAAATATGCCCCTAAAACTCCATCTTGGAGAAAACTTGGATGATTTCTCTATCCCTTTGTGATGTAGATTTTCTGCCCCCATCTTCTCTGGGACCTAGAAGCCATCCTTCAAAATGCAAGCTTTGGGGAAATGTTTTTTATCAGAAGGGAAAAAAAGAAGAGGTATTTGGAAATTAAGCTAATGGAAAATCTTGAATGTCCTCTTCACAAGTATTGGTAAAAGGCTTTAGCTATCTGAGCAGGTGAACTTAGCTTGTTCCAACTGCCAAAACAAAAGGTGGATCCACCTGCTCTTCTGTAAACTAGTGAGTTTTATATTGATGTGCCTGACTCGTGGCTAAACTTTTAAGGCAATAGCTATGAGGTCTCCATTTGCATCTGTATATATGTTTATGCGTGTCTATATGTGTATATTGTAGATGTGTGATATTTTTCTACCTCCATATGGTATTGCCAAAATTAATTTTTAAAAGAGCTCTGTTTAGTTAGGTTGAAGGGAAGCACTTGTAAGGACTGAGTATTCTAAACTTCTCAAAAATATAATAGACCCTAACTCAAATGCTTTTCAGGGTCTTGTGATCTGGGAAATTATCCAGTATTAAAGCTAGTTTAAGTTTGTTGGTTTAATTAAAATAGGCATATCTTCAGAGTTATCAGCATTTAATATCATACACACAAACAACTTTTATTCTACCTGAGATGATTAGTCAAATAAGATCATGTTATCTCTGTTGAAAAATGTATCAGTGAGAAAATTAGCTGACTAATTAATAAACTAGCCAATCATGGCTGACTTTGTCTAAAATCTCATGAAGTTTTTGTGAGTCATCTAAACATAATTGTTGGGACCTAATGATTTAGATAGTTGTAAACTAGATAAGAGTTTTTAGGTGCAATAATTATATTTCATTATGTATATATATACATAATAAAGATATATATTTTAGTATGTATCTATGTATATGCTAAAAAATGGCTCCCAAGTACGTTTTGGATAAGTTGAAATTTTAGAGTTTGCTAAGTTGAAAGATAGAAATCTACTGAATATATAGTTCATTTCCAAGTAAGATAAAATAGTGAAGCATTAACTACTGAACATTGGCTTTTCTACTTTTGGCTTCCTACAGAAAAACTAAATTTGGGTTTCTTAGTAAACATGTTTTGTGCCATATTGAAAGATTATACTGTTAAAAAGGACACATGTTTCTAGAAATTATGAAATGTATTTTTTGCCAATCTAAAGAATGTAGAATGTAAGCATATAGTTCACAATTCCTTACTTCTTACTTTTCAAGAGAAATTAATTTTCCAAAGGTTAAAAATTCTAATTAATATATATGATTAAAACTACTAGTATTATTCAGGGAAACAACTCTGTATATAAGGAAAGTTAGATGTGTTTTTGGATAAAAAAAGGGTATAAGATATGAAGACACATTTTTGTTAAGGAAAAATAAAGTAAATTTGTTCTAAAGAAAAACTGGTTACTTCAAAATTACAGAGAAGAAAAAGGACAAACTAGAGAGAGAGAGAATATCTTACCTTGTGTGGTCAAGTTGGCTTAAAGTGGATGAATTTATTATAAGGGTTATAAAATTAAGCTTTAAAATCAGTAGTGTACTTATGTAAAACTAAAATTTCATTATCTTTAATCTATTAGAAGGACAAAGTATTTTTGACAGTTGGTCTTCTGTTAAGAGATTATGAAAGGCTTTTCTTTACCTTTAAGCAATCTGCCTAGAAAGCACAAATTCTAAATAATTTTCTGTGCTTTGTGTTGTTTTAATCAGGTCTTTGATTATTTAGGAAAACTAAGTCTTCTCAATATTAAGAGCTAAGTTTTGCTGAGAACTATGTAATTTTCTGTATTTGCCTTTGAAAGTTTATTGTCATTATGGTCAAATAGATAATTATGTATTGTTTCATAATGATCTATTAATCTATTTGGTCAAATGTCCAAACCTTTTTTTTTTTTAACAAATATCCCAAAAGTAAATTCTAAATGAAACTTTTTGGACCTTGAACTAAGTTTGGGATTTTTTAGAGGGCCCCTGGAACATCTCAAAAGATTTGTTCTCTCTCTTTACAAAAGGAGATTAGGCTTATTTGCTGTCTTAAATTATGTGAGAAACATTGTCAAATAAGTGATGATAAACCTTCTTAGATTAATTTGTGTGGGTATATGTTATTAATATGTGTTCTTGAAATTGTATATAATCTGATATGTCCAGGTATGTTTTCACTTACAATTCTTACTATCCTGAAGTGTTGTTTGTCACTGAAATAAGCAAATTTCCTTGTTGATTGCATTAGAATGATCAGATCTTTAACCATGGCCATTTTAAAGTCTTTTGTCATTTACAGTTACTGTTTTATTCTGATGCTTTTGGCAAAAGTGTTTCTGTAAAAATGCTTCATCTTCAAGGAAAGTTATGGAAAGGACTCTGACAAACACATGTTTTTGATAACTTTGAGATCATAAAACTGAACTGGGTAAGAATTTCCAGAACTAATGGAAAAACCATATTCAAGCAGAACAAGAATTAGTAATATGGGAATGAGTGAACTGATGAGGATGATTATAATTTTTATGAATTTTGGTTTGAAACATTGCTGATTTTCTAAAATGTTTTATTTTTCCAGATTTAAGGAAACCTTTTTCGCTTTTCTCTTCAGCTACCAACAATTTGGTAAAACAGACCTTTGTGAACAAAGATGAAACATTTTATCTTTTTCTCCCTACCTAATACCTCCAGAATTTAGAAACTCTCAGTGAGTGTTCTTATTTTCATGGCAATATAGTTATTTGCGTAAGTTCACTAAGAATCTGTTTTCTTTGTAACAGGACACAGTTGGAAACATCGGTTATATTATCAAAGCTTTGCCTGGAATATTAGATTTGAGAATGTGCATAGAATCAAACATGCCAGAAAGTTTTAGGGAACTAATGATGACATTATGAAGTCAAAAGCCCCTTGGAAGAACAGCCTGGTCTTTTGCTTACAGGGATTCTGACAGCCTAACCAGGTGAGTAAGGAAAATCTCTTCTCAGTAAGGCAGGAACTTCAAAGACATTTTGGAGACCTCCAGAAGAGAGGAATTCACCCAAATCCATGGGCATTGCCTGCAAAGACTGATGGTAAGTCCTTAGCACGGCTTCCTATTCTTAAGAGGCTTTTAAAAGTCCAATCTGATTTTCCTTATGAAAAGTTACAACAAAGTAGATTTTAAAAAGCCTATATAGTCAATTACTACTATTACTGCATTTATGTAAATAATCAGACCAAGTTTACTGTGACTAGACTTATTTTATAAACAAATTAGTCTTAATTTGGCTATCTTTGGTAGAAATAAAGGTTTCTTTAGAGGGAAAAATTATGTTTCAGTTGCACATCTTTAACGATATTAGATTCTATCTCTGTTGATTTTCTTTCAGGGTTTTTGTTATTTACCTATAAATTATACTGGATCCTGAAATCTTTTAATTTTCTCAAATATATGGTTATAAACCTCCAAACTAATGTTTCCAATTTTCTCCCACCCTTTTGATTTGGAATCACTAAGAATGAAAACTGCCCTTTTCCCTGAAACTGTGCAAACTGAATGTGAACGACATATACTTCAGTGAGGTCACTGCAGTAGCTCATGTTTAGACAACGTGTGTACCTGTTAGCCAAGTGGATTTATCTAAACACCCAATGACATCATCAGAGACATTCAAACAGCAAAAGATGCTTTGACCTTGACATCTAAAAATCTTCTCCAGCAATCTCAACTGGCTGCCCTCAGGACTCAGACACTGAGTTTATAATTTGCTCCAACCGTTAACCTTGTTTTCCTTTTGCTTCCATAGAAATGTCTTTTCTTAAAATAACTGATTTATGCAGGATAGGCCTAACTTTGGGAGCCCACCTGCTCACCCACCTCCTAAAATGAGACACAACTGTTTTACTGAACGGACTTATTCTCAAGACAGACTGATTCAGTAAGGTATGGAGCAGTCTATCGATCTGAGCTTCTGAACTGTGAAACTTCTTTACAGTCTCGAAGATAGGACTGAAAGAAAAGAAAATATACCACCCCCAAATATGCCTCTTTGTCATATGGATTATTTTAAGCTGTTTGTTTGTAAGAAACAGTTGTTTCTAAAGTTTCTAGAGTTTTCGTCCTCCCCCTCTTCCTGGTACAGTAAAGAAGGCACCCTGACAACTGGGGATTTCCCTTAGAATTGTGAATATCTCTTACAAGAGGGTAACCTCTACTCTGTTTTCAGAGCTTCACCTGTGTCTGCTGTTTCTCAAAAAATAACAAGCCCAAGATAATCTTATGCCAAAGGGGCATATTTGAGGGTGGCATATTCTGCTCATTTTCATGTAGAAACTATACCTCAAAAAAGCTGATCTTTTTTAAACATGTGTTTCAGGAAACCAGAAGGTGTAGTCAGAAAGGAAAGTGCATCATTTGTTGGGCAGGATCTGGACACACTGAGTGTGCAAGGAGGATGAGTTCTCAAGGAGAGAGGCTCTCTAGGCTCCTGGAAATGTGCCTGGACTTCAGGGTTTCCTATCTCGAAGCCACCTGGAAAGGGATGACACTGAATGCACTCTTTTGAGAATGAGGGTACCGGGGAGAAGCTGTGAGGAACTGTTACAATTGTGAGGCACTGGCATAACAAAGAAGGGGGAAGGGTGGGAGACAGTGGAGAGGAAACAAATTAACACTGTGCCCTGGATACCAGGGAGAGTGGGCCAACATGTTAAAGGAGACAGAAGAGTCACAGACTTGTTTCAAGTTGAGCACTAGAATTCTCCTTCTCAGTGAACAAGACCATTCCAGATATAAAATCGTTTATTTAATTCTGACTTGAAATGTGGCTGAGGCGCCCTCTGGTGGTAGTATCCAAAACCAAATGTATACATATCAAATTGTTGAGAAATAGACGGCATCAGCTCTAGTTTTTATGAGCATTGACTGTTAGGAGTAAATCTAATTAACTTGGAAAAATCCACTACACTTAGCTAGCATTTTCTAAAATAAAGGGCTTGACAGACTTCCATTTCCTGTCAAGAGAGAGTAACAGGGATCAGATTTACCCTCTGTTAAAAACAAGACAATAGGCCCCAAGTGGAGTCACTTATACTAAGCTCAAACCAAGCCTTAATTACAACTTTGGCTTTCACAGAAATAGAATCCTAAGCCAGTCATACAGGCATTGCCTGATGAGCATTAGTTAAGTAAACTGCCTGATCCATCCTTGCCATCCCCCTCAGGGAAGGAAACCTTACAATGACCAGTCTGCTTTTTTGCCTATATAACTTCCATGTCCCTGCTCCCTTCTGCCTATAAAAGTCTTTCACTTTGTACAGCTCCTTGGAGCTCTTTTCTTATCTGCTAGATTAGAATCATATTCATGGATCATTGAATAAAACCAATAAAAAATTTTTAAAACTTACTTAGCTGAATTTTATATTTTAACAGTTCCCACTGGAAACGAATTTAAAAAATCATACAAAAAATATGGAAATTATGTTTGACATAATGATTTTCAGAAATTGGACATCAGGCAGCACAGGGCAGAGATCCCTCAAAACAGAAAACAAATCAGGTGAGGCCTCTGATTGTCCTGGAGAACGTTTCCAGGCTGCAGCTTAGGGACAAATAACTCAGTCAGAGCTCTGCAGCCCTTGTGAGTACAGAAACAGAGCCAGGAGTCCAGGAAGGGCAAAATAGCTAGACTCTACAGGGACAAATACTAGAAAGGAGAAAACAACATGGGGGGGGGGGAGCTCCAAAGATCTGTAGAGGGTCCTGTTCAGTCTTCAGCTGAGATTGCATGTTTATGAGGAAACTGCCCAACACCAGGAAAGAACCGCCTGGGAGGAGCAGAGGGAACAATCCCTAGAACTCACAAAGAACAATTCTCACCAGCCAGGGGGGAAATCCTTGTAATCCACGAGACACCAGATAAAGCACACTGTAGTGGGGGCAAAACTATCCCTAGAGTAAAAGTTGCTCTAGTCCTGACTAGAAAAGCTCAAAAGAAAGCTTCAAAGGTATCAAACTATTTCCAAGTAACTTGTCTGTGTCCCAGAAAAATGTCAAGAATATTTAATAGGAACAAAAATACAGTCAGCCCCCAACAAGGCAGCATTCACAATGTCTGGCATCCAACCAAAATTTTCTAGGCATGCAAAGAGGAAAACATAACCCATAGATGGGATTGCTGGATCATATGGTAAGTCTGTTTTTAGTCTTGAGGAATCTCCATACTGTTTTCCGTAACAAACCTTAATGCAAAAAGATACATGCACCCCAATGTTCATAGCAGCACTATTTACAATAGCCAAGACATAGAGACAACCTAAATGTCCATCAACAGATGACTGAATAAAGAAGATGTGAGTGGTATACAATGGAATACTACTCAGCCATAAAAAAGAATAAAATAATGCCATTTCTAGTAACATAGATGGACCTGGAGATTGTCATTCTAAGTGAAGTAAGCCAGAAAGAGAAAGAAAAGTACCATATGGTATCACTTATATGTGGAATCTAAAAAGAAAAAGAAGACAAATGAACTTATTTATAAAACAGAAACAGGCTCACAGACATAGAAAACAAACTTATGTTTACCAAGGGGTGAAGAGGGTGTAAAGGGATAAATTGGGAGTTTGAGATTTGCGTGTACTAACTAATACATATAAAATAAATAATCAACAAGTTTATACCGTATAACACAGGGAACTATATTCAATATCTTATAATAACTTACATTGAAAAAGAATTTGAAAATGAGTATATGTGTGTTCATGTATGACTGAAGCATTGTGCTGTACACCAGAAATTGACACAACATTGTAAACTGACTATACTTCAATAAAAATATGTGTATTAAAAAACCCATAGTAAAGAGGAGACAAAATCAATCAATAGAAATAGATCTTTTTAAATGGTGATTTGAGAACATTAAAACAGTTATTATAACTGTATTCCACATGTTCAAGAAGGTAGATGAAAGGTTGAGCATATTAGGCAGGAATATAAATTGGGTTTGTAGAGATTAAAAATACAATCTCTGAGACTGAAAAAAAATATGCTAACTGGAATTAACAGCAGAGCAGAGGAGGAAGAAGAAAAGATTAGTGTACTTGACAAAACTGCAACAGAAACTGTAACAAAAATAAAAAATTTATCACATAGAGAAAAATGACTGAAAAATATTAATAAAACAACAGTTACCTGTGGGACCACTAAGAAAAGTGGCATAATGTATGAATAATTGACATCTTTACTATTCTTTCTAATAACAGTTCTATTTCCAAACTTTTTTTTCTACTGTGTCCACATTAACCATTATTTAAAAAAAGTTGTCATCCCTAAAACTTCCACCTGCAAAGTATTAAAACTACTCCTGAAGATTTGCAAACTACTCTTGAACTCAATGAAGAATTCATATAACTCCATCTTTCTGTCAAATCCAATGGCTTTTTATAACTTCTCAGCAACATATAACACTGCTTGCTACCTAATCCTTGAATCCTAATCCTTGTTTGCTATCCTCATTGTTTTCTTTTTAATTTAATTTTTTTGGGGGGGTAAACAAAGTTTATTCTAGGAAGAGCAACTCATTAAGAGATAAAACTTTTAAAATTTATATATATGTACTGTTTTTTTGTTTCTAAGAACAGTTTAGAGCTTTAGCTTTTTAAACTTACATAGTTAATCAAAGGAATAAAGCCAACCACAAAATAAGAATCAACAGAATTCAGTAATCCAATCATAAAAGACAGTCAAATGTGCTTATACATATTTTAAAAAATCAATCATCTGAGTTATAAATACTAAGTAGTTCATTTGTGTCCTTTTTTTTTTTTCGACTCCACATATAAGTGATGTCATATGGCATTTTTCTTTCTCTTTCTGGCCCACTTCACTTAGAATAACAATCTCCAGGTCCATCCATGTTGCTGCAAATGGCATTCATTTATTCTTTTTTATGGCTGAGTAGTATTCCAATGTGTGTGTGTGTGTGTGTGTGTGTGTGTGTGTGTGTGTGTGTGTATCACATGTTCTTTATCTAGTCATCTGTTAATGGACATTTGGGTTGTTTCCATGTCTTGGCTATTGTAAATAGTGCTGCTGTGAACGTTGGAGTGCATGTGTCTTCTTCTTTATTTATTTTTAATGGAGGTGCTGGGGATTGAATCCAGGACCTCATGCATGCTAGGCATGCACTCTGTCACTAAGCTATTCCCTACCCTCATGTGTCTTTTTTAATTAGATTTTTCTCTAGATATATGCCCAGGAGTGGGATTGCTAGATCATATGGTAAATCTATTTTTAGTTTTTTAAGGAACCTGTCCTCCATAGTGGCTGCACCAATTTACATTCCTACCAACAGTGCAAGAGGGTTCCTTTTTCTCTACACCCTCTCCAGCATTTATCTTTTGTGGACTTTTTAATGATGGCCATTCTGACTGTTGTGTGGTGATTGTAGTTTTGATTTGCATCTCTCTAACAGTTAGTGATGTTGAGCATCCTTTCATGTGCTTGTTGGCCATATGGATATCTGCTTTGGAGAAATGTCTATTTAGGTCTTCTGCTCATTTTTTAATTGGGTTGCTTGTTTTTTTGATATTAAGGTGTATGAGCTGTTTGTATATTTTGGAAATTAGTCCCTTGTTGGTTGAATCATTTGCAAATATTTTCTCCCATTCTGTAGGTTGTCTTTTTGTTTTCTCAGTGGTATCGTTAGCTGTGCAAAACCTTTTAAGTTTAATTAGATCCCGTTTGTTTATTTTTGCTTTTATTTCCATTGCTCCAGGAGCTGGTTCAAAAATATATTGCTGTAATTTATGTCCAAGAGTGTTCTGCCTGTATTTTCCTCTAGGAGTTTCATAGTATCTGGTCTTACGTTTAAGTCTTTAATCCATTTTGAGGTTATTTTTTAATATGGTGTTAGAGAATGTTCTGCTTTCAGTGTTTTACAGGTAGCTGTCCAGTTTTCCAGCACCACTTGTTGAAGAGACTGTCTTTTCTCCATTGTATATTCTTGCCTCCTTTGTCGTAGGTTAATTGACTGTAAGTGCGTGAGTTTATTTCTGGACTTTCTGTCCTGTTCCACTGATCTACGTGTCTGTTTTTATCCTCATTCTTTGAAGGTTGATTAATACCTTGCTTTTTTCCACTCACCACATTTTGGAAATGTGTATGTAAAGCCTCTTTGCTTTTTTCAATGTCTGTCTGCAATGTCTTTGTTTTTTTTCAATACAGCCCAGGGGCTGTCCCATGATATTTAATAGATTCCTACTAGGTTGTTTGCAGTTTTTTGCTGTTACAAATAATGCTGCAGTGAACATCCTTATACACGTATGAAATACATGTGTAGAGTAAATTGCCAGAAATGGTATTGTTTGGTTAAAATGAGCATATAAAAAATTGGTAGATATTGGCCTCTGGTGGTTTCCTTCAAGGGTGAAGGTAATTGGCAAAAGATATCATCACACACAGAGAAAGGAAGTAAGTTCGTGAAACCTGGGTAACAGGTATAAGAATTTAAACTCTGAGAAGACCACACGCAGCTGGAGATTTAGCAGCCCCATCTCTGCCATAGGGGTGGGCTTCCCTGGACACTGGTGCTTGGGTGGTGATCCCATCAGGTCTTTAGAACTTTTCTTTGCTGCACTCACAAGAGGGTTCTATCCCTCTCGGAACCTCTGAATGTTCTGGAGACCCCAGCCTTGTTCCTGAGCAGCGACGAGAACTGCAATTACTGCAGTTCATTCCTGAAGAGTGAACTGAAGGTCAGTTTCGCAGGGTATGTTTCCTAGATGGGTGATCCTCTTAGAAGGTCTGAGCCTTAGGCTTGGTGATGATATGCCTCCAGACAGAAAATGTACGAATTTCTACTCTCACCATCAACATATAAGTGCCTGCCTCTTTCCCCATGAATTCACTGACGGAGCAAAGTACCAGCATTTTTGCCTTTGCCAATTCTGAGAGGTTAAAAAAAGAAGTTTAACTTTTATGTTTCTTGAGTGTGAGATTGCACAGCTTTTCATAGAATAACAATGAAAGACAAAAATGACTCTGATCGTTTGAGATTTGCAGATACTAACTACTATATAAAATAGATAAATAACAAGGTTCTTCTGTATAGCACAGGCAACTCTATTCAATATCTTGTAGTAACCTGTGATGAAGAAGAATATGGAAAGGAATATATGTGTATATGTGTTGACTGAAACATTATGTTGTACGTGAGAAATTGACACAACATTGAAAAAAACTGCAAAGATGATAATTGCTGCATTGTCCAGAGCAGCAGGAACCTGGGAACAAATTATGTCGTTCAGTAGGGGAATGATGGAATAAATTATGATTTATCTGCACTATGAAATCATATGCAATCACTTAAAAGAATAAATTAGAGTTGGACTTTGTAAAAATAAAAATAAAAATGACTCTAATCCTAGCAAGGTCACCTGTTCTCCTTGGGCACATGGTCTCCACCCTGCTGTCATACTCAAGGACTTAACCCAGCAGTTTTCTCTTCTGCAACATTAATTTTTATTCTTTTTTACTATATCCTTTCAGCATACAAAAATGTTATTTCGTTCTTTAAAAACCCTTTTCTTGAACCCCTTCATCCTTTACCCACAGCCCTAATTCATTCTGTCCCTTCCTCTCTATTTTACAGCAAAGCATGGCAAACTTTTTCTGGGAAAGGGCAGAGAGCTAGTTACTATTTTAAGCACTTGGGCTATATGTCACAATTATCTGTCACAACTACTTATCTCTACCCCTGGAGGGTGACAGCAACCCCAAACCACTCACATACGAATGGGCGTGGTGTCGTTTGCCTTAGTGAACTGCCTTACCGAGAGCTGGCCTTCTCAGTGACCAGTTAGGAAGGCGCTGCAACTATTCTGTGCCTTTCCCTTTGCAGGCTCCTAGCTGGGATCTCCAGAACAGAGCAGAGGGTCCAGGGGGCATAAACCTCCCCTTGGGCTTGGCAAAGGGAGTTTCTGGAAGAACCCGATTGTTTGTGTTTGTTACACCCTCGCTAACCCAGAGCTTCCTCCTGTGCCTCAGGGGACACCACTCTTGTCAAATTCAGCTCCGTGTTACTAAATCCAGTAGGCGTTTATTCGAACTCATCTTACTTCATCTCAGCAGCTTTTCAAACAACTAATCACTCTTTGTCCTTGAAATCCTTTCTTCAGCTGGACACTGACTGCTCCCTGTTTTCCTTCTGTTGCCCCTTCTGAGCACGCTGGTCCCTCATCTCCCACAACTTTTAACACCGCAAAGACTCAAGACCCAGGCGTCAGATCTCATGTTTTCCCACTATAATTTAAATATTCTGTAACCACCCAGGATGTGGGTTCTGTGGCCTGACAGGGTCTTTGGTCTGAGATATTTGATACTTGTTCTGAGCCAGAGCCAGTGAAAAGGAGTATCTCCAGAATCACAGGGTATGAGTTGCTATGTAACAAGGTTAAACTATTTTGAGGTTGATTCTGACCACATGGGAACATTTCCTACAGCTCTTAGTCAGATTTTTCTTATTAAAACCAAAACCATATTATTAATTTTTAAAAATTCACAGTTTACTTGTTCAGATTTCAGATTTCTCAGACAAAAAAAAACCCTTAATTTAGAAATTAATGCATGATGGTTTTCATTCGAATTGCCTGCATCCCCCATTAAGAGTCTCCAAATTCTTTTTGGTTCCCAAGAAACTTCAAAAAATTATATAGCATTTACAAGTCTCAGGCCTTGATGAGAGCAGCGGCTGGGGGAAGGTCACGCCTTCTGTTACCACTTTAACGGTTCACCTGCAGCCTTCCTTGTGTGAGTCACATTCTCCCTTTGAGTACCAAGTTTCCCATCTGGAAAACAGAAAGTGATGAAAATAAAACTAATTTAGTTATGTGAAGTGCTTTGAACAAAATGGTCGGAAAAGTCTTAGCGGATTGTATGATTTCGTACACAGTGTGGTCCAGCGCGCTCAGACTTGCTGCCCATCGGAATGACTTAGGGAGCTTTATAAAGTACTGGTGCCTGGGTCTGTACCAAGGATTCTGATTTCGCTGGTGTAGATTATGGCCTGGGTGTCAATAGCTGTAAAAGTTCCCCAGATGATTCTAATGTGCAGTGAAGTCTGAAACTAAGGAACACTGCGCCCAGGCTGCTATATACAGGCCTCTTTCAGATGTGCCGCGTCCTAGACAGAGTCCCACGATAATGCCCTACCAGTGCGGCCTTCATCCTGCCCGCTGGGCTTTGCTGCCTGTAACCAGGGGCAGGACCTGAGCCACTCTAAGAGGGACTCACCCAGGTTGGAACACCCATCTGAAAGGGACTCTGGAATCTGACTGGAATAAACTGGAAGCACGGTATCGGTTGTAACTCAGGTTTCCTCCGCCACAGTGGGGAAGTTTAGATTGACGTCAGTCCCGCTCAGCACAGCTTCGGTGCAGCCTAGCAGCCGGGGAGGCTTTTTTCACAAGGCAAAGTCTTCAGCCTTAATATGATTCCTCCAGTTTCCCTGAAGATGGTGTTAACTTGCAGGTGGTGATGGGATAAAGACTTTAGAAACTTCTGTGGGCACTAACTGAACTGCTTTTAGAAGGAAAGGTCAGAAAGAAGGTGTGGAGTCCGGAGCAGGAAGAGATAGGCTGCCTAAAAGCAGCCAAGCCAAGAAGAGAGGTTTGGGAGAAGAGATACCTTAAATGGGATGGATTAGGGTGGGGGATGCGGGTAATTAATTTTAAAAGCAAACCCTTGAGACCATGCGATCCAGATGGTCTCCTGGGCTCTCTGCTAACATCTTAAGTAAATGTTATATTCCTCACTAATGCGCTAATCCTAGAGCAAAGCGGGTGCTGTTTTCAAAGAGCTCAGGGAAGAAGAAAGAACATCAGAGTATGAGTCACAGTGTAGAGAAAGAGGCACTCGGCTTTTGCAAAAAATTGGTTTGCTCTCATCTCCACCAAGCACACGCAGACAAATATTTAAATTCCTTGAAGGAATAGCAGGTATTAGTCGGCTCAGGCACCCACAAGTCTCTGTTCTGCGCTGGGCAGGGAAATTAGAAGAAGCGTTCTGAGGGGGCTCACAGCACTGGTTCTCAAACTCAGGCATGCGTCAGAGTCACCAGGAGGGTGGTGTGAAACACAGATTGCCGACCCCACCCCTGGGGTTTCTGAGTTAGTAGGTGGGAACGTTTCTAACAAGTTCCCAAGTGATGCTGACTCTGCTGCTCTGGGGATCACCCTTTGAGAACTTCCAGTTCATCACGCTCTCATAGAAATGATTTCCTGGTTTAGTGTTTATTATGGTTTGTTCCTTGACATTTTAATGGGTTTTATGAGAGGAGTGTTACGGTGCAGTGGGTTGGGGAAACACTGGATTGAAAGAAGTTAAAAGAGGTTTCTTCTGAGAAATTGAAGTAACTTACTGTCTACACACATACACACACACACACACACACACACACACACACACACACACAGAGCTGTCTACTTTTATTTGACTTTCCTATTCTAGGAAATTCTTACCCAGAAAGATGAAATGGCGAACAATTTTATTGTGTGTTTCAGGAACTTCCTAAACAAAAAGGAAAGTTGCTTTTAATCAGAATGCTTGCAATCTAGTGGACCCAGCATCCCCCCAAAAACCCCATCTCCAAAAATTCTGGTCAGACATGAAAGCTTTAAAGGGAAATAAAGGAATAATCTCAGTTAATCGTTGAGCTAGGTGGTCAGAATCGCATCCGCCAGTGCCTGCAGGCTTGCCCTGATCAACTGCTTGAGCCTGCTCTTCTAGGACTCAGGGAGGCCCGGGAGACTTTCCATAAACCAGAGGCAGGGGAGAGGGCACAGGGTCCTGCTCCCTTTCAGAACTAACTTTATTTTTTCTTAAATATTTAGCCATTTGCCTAAACTTGGTAGCCTATATTTTGGGTAAATAATAAGTATTTTAAAAATAAAATAAAAATAAAATTACTGTCCTTTATTAGCCTTTTGGCAATGTTTTACATGTAAACTTTTGGGGTGGTTCAATGTTTTTTTCCACTGAAAGTTCTGGAATATTTGACTTGATTTTACTTGTACGTTGGCTGACTTCATTTTTTCTGTTGTCTGGTGTAAGTGGATCATGTTTGCCTTAATGCCAATATGGAATTCTGACCTTTCCATTTTGAATAGATTACAAACAGAGATTTAGCTACTGTGCCTCACCTGGTTCTGTGTCACTCAGAGCATCACCCAAATGCTTCCTTTTACAGGTTCTGTTTAGCTTTCAATGAAAAGAAGGACATTAAGTATTGACTTACTGGATACTTTTCATAACACACAAAGATAATAAAGGCTGATTTTTCCTATCAGTGAGGATGAATAGTCATTTCACTTGGAGGGGAAAACAGCCTCTTCAGTTATTCCCCCAGCCCTGGTGGCTCCTTAGAAAATTACTATCACCTTCAACCACTCTTGGAATCTCTGCCACCTAGTGCTGAATGCAAGGGAGAAAGGAAAATGTTAACACGTAGTTCTAGTGAGGTAAATTGCACCAGGAACCAGCTCTGTCTGATCTGAGCAAAAGCAAACCTTTGATCAAATTGTTTCAGAAATCAAAAAAGTACTCTGTTTCAATAAACTCCTTGCCATTCCGCACAGGACAGTGTAACAATAGCATCATGGACTCACTTCTATGGATTTCACTTAACTATGTTACAGTTTATGTTATTCTTAGGAGAGCTGTAGAATCCTCATCTCATGGAGGCATGAAAAAAAATCGGTGATATTATCTGTTCCTATCTTGTTGCAGAATTGCAAGGCACATGCCATCTGAAGGGACAAATATAGTAATTCTTTTGTTCATTAAGGTCTTTTGAAATTGTCTACTGACTGTGACGACCTGGAAAGAGGAGAGCTTTGTGGATGGAGACAAATTGGCGGGGTGGTTGTAGTGGGAACTTACTTTTCATTCTGTATCATTTGTACCTTTTCAATTTTATATCATGTGCGTGTATAATAGACTCAAACTAATTAGTTCTTTTTGATGTTATTTTTAAAGTTATTTTTACATTAGACCTCAATTACATTTGGAATAAATGCAAGTCAGATTGTAACAACAGATCTGTACCACTGCTTCAGAGAGAAACAATTGATTTATATTTTAAAAAATTTCTCTTTCTTTCTTTCTTTCTTTCTTTCTTTCTTTCTTTCTTTCTTTCTTTCTTTCTTTCTTTCAACAAATATTTAGGTAACAACTCTGTGCCAATAATCATGTAAATAACATGATGACCATCGTGCTGGGGCTGTAAGGGAGTATGCACAGATAATCGAGAGAGAGGGAGATTTTTGAGGTTATACAGATTATGCAGCAATTCATAAAGCAGTCATAAAGGTGAATAAAGCATGGGATTTGCCATAATCTTGCTAGGATGCGATTAGTTGCAGGAAAAGTACACTGTGAGAAACAGTGAGGTGGGCAAGAAAGACGAGGAAACCTTTTGTTGAATATCTTGTCATGCTTCTTTACCTTCTGCAGGGATGGCACTTCTCATTCATCTTGTGCCGTCTTCCTAAATTATAATCCTTGCCTTACAGTTTGAGGAAGGAGCTGAGGAAGGATTCCTTTTACTTTACCAATACTTATTGAGGCAAATAATTTCATGAACTTCATAAATAACTTTACAAATGATTCCAAAGAAAATTATTTCTTCCTTCCTTGTTTAGACTTAAGGCAGATAAAGGACAAACTCATGACCATATGTGGTTCGCTTCTTAATTGCTATGTATCATAAAAGAAGCATTCTCGTCTTTGACACTTAAAAAAAGTTCTACCTTCTAGTGTAAACACACAGAAAGCAAGCCCTGCAAGGCTCGCTGTAGTTAAATATGAGGTAGTTACCATTGCTTCAGTTCTTATTGTTACCTGAATGCAGAGGGCAAACTTGGCAATGGAACTCAAAACACAAATCAGTGAATAACATCGATTTGAGGGCAGCACATAGGAAATCACAATGAAAAGATAAACATGAAATCTTAGGTGTTTTTCCCCCCGTGTTTGTTTTTGTTTTGAGAGGAGGGTGGAGAGAAATTCTTTTCTAAAACACAATTATTAAATTATCCTTCTTATCTTTTCCTTAGTCAAAAACTGTTAGAGTGATCTTCTACAATGTGTTTTCAAACAAGGCATATTTCCATTTCATTAAAAACTGCTTCTAAGCAAAGCCCAAAGGCTATGAGTAAAATTTGACCACATTCTTTTCACATCTGTAATAAAATTCAAAAATTCAGAGTAGTTAAGTAGACTTTTTAGAATGTAAATAAGGAATTTTTTTCTTTTTTTTAATCCCAAGATCCTAATTTATCCCTCCCTACTCCTTCCTCTGTGGTAACCATAAATTTCTATAACTGTAAGTCTGTTTCTGTTTTGTAAATAAGATTATTGTATCATTCTTTTTAGATTCTGCATATAAGTAACAACATATGATATTTTTTTCCTCTATCTGACTTACTTCACTTAGTATGATAATCTCTAGGTCCATCCATGTTGCTGCAAATTGCATTATTTCATTCTTTTTTATGGCTGAGTAATGTTCCATTGTGTGTATATACCACATCTTTTTTGGTATGTATATATGCTTTTATTGAAGTATAGTCAGTTTACAATGTTGTGTCAATTTCTGGTATACAGCACAATGCTTCAGTCATATATGGACGTACATATATTTGTTTTCATATTATTTTTCAACATAAGTTACTACAAGGTATTGAATATAGTTCCTTTGCTATACAGTACGAACTTGTTGTTTATCTATTTTATATATAGTAGTTAGTATCTGCAAATCTTGAACTCCCAAATTATCCCTTTCCACCACCTTCCCCCCGGTAACCATAAGTTTGTTTTCTATGTCTGTGAGTCTGTTTCTGTTTTGTAAATAAGTTCATTTGTCTCTTTTTTTTTTTTTTTTTTTAGATTCCACAAATAAGTGATATCATATGGCATTTTTCTTTCTTTCTGGCTTACTTCACTTAGAATGACAATCTCCAGGTCCATCCATGTTGCTGCAAATGGCATTATTTTGTTATTTTTTATGGCTGAGTAGTATTCCATTGTGTATATATATACATCTTCTTTATCCAGTCATCTGTCAGTGGACATTTAGGTTGTTTCCATGTCTTAGCTATTTTAAATAGTGCTGCTATGAGCTTGGAGGTACATGTATCTTTTCAAATTAGATTTTTGGTCTTTTCTGGATATACACCTGGGAGTGGAATTGCTGGATCATATGGTAGTTCTATTTTTGTTTTTTTGAGGAACTCTATACTGTCTTCCACAGTGGCTGCACCAATTTACTTTCCCACCAGCAGTGTAGGAGGATTTCCTTTTCTCCACACCCTCTTCAGCATTTATTATTTGTAGACTTTTTGATGATGGCCATTCTGACTGGCGTGAGGTGATACTTTATTGTAGTTTTGATTTGCATTTGTTTAATCACTGGCAATGTTGAGGATTTTTTTATATCATGACAACATTTTTTTAAGATAATAGATTTAATAGGGAGCTCTTATTCATCCCACTAATATAAGGAAGTTAATTTAATTTCCCTGTGGATTAGAGGGCCCCTGAGGATTATTTGGTACTGATGTGTCACATTATATTTCTCAACAGAAGAATCAGAACAGCTTGGTGTACTATAGGAACCAAACGAGCTAAAAAGGATCAAGTTCTCAACTAAGCATCTAATGTTAATGTATTATATTAATGTAAGTATATTAATATAATATATTAATGAATGAATACATTGTCGACTGAAATAAATGCACAGCCTAAAAGTTAAAAGAGTTATGTTTTATTTGGCGGGAGGACTCGAGCCGGGATGACAGCCTCTCAGATTGCTCTGAGGGACTGCTCCGAAGAGGTAGGGGAGGAGCTAGGATATATAGGAGCTTTACAACAAAGACCAGGTAGTTGGAACAATAAAAGATTGCTTGTTATCTAAAGAAAACCAGGCATCTCAAGTTAAAGAATTGAGTGCTTTTCTATGTATAGGAGGAAGCAAACATTTGGGCTCACTGAATTCATTCCTTTGACAAGCACCTAGCTATCTAGGGCCAGTATCCTGTCCTTTCTTATTCTGAGTCAGCTCAGAGTGCACCTTTGTGAGTGACTGCAGAGGCTGGGCTGCAGGCCTGTCCCCATTGGGGGGGGGGGGCAGCCGCTGATGACTTGGTTTCAGCATTCTTTGTTTACTGATATGGTTGCAGTATTTTCATTCACATTGTAGTATTTTCGTTCACAATATTAATATTTTTCAAGTCAGAACTTTTCTAACCATAAGGTAGAAAAACATTAGAATTTGTGCAGTGATTTGCACAATACTGTTTTGCTAAATATGGTATTTCAGTTCCATTCAAAAAGAAGCTTGGCTTACTTCTGTCAAATGACAAAAATAAACCTCCCTACATTTACTTTTTTCCCTCTTCAAAATATAGCTAAAGTCCATGCTGTAAACAACCCAACAGATTAGAGAAGCTTCTCTGTGGTCTTATTATTTAATGTATTGGACAGAAGAAAAGTAGCAGACTGTAAAATTTTATATATTAATTGTGAAAAAGGAGGAAGGAAACACCAGTAATTTTAGAGACAAACTGAAATAATTAAATATGTAATTCATTTTGTAACATTGATGTTTTTGCCGTGGTTGTCACATGGCAAAGGCATCACAATGTTGACAGAAGTCAGGGTAGGAGGCTTTTGCTGAAACTAGAGAACAGCCATTTCTGTGAGTAAATTCTGCCTTAAAAAAGGAAATTTGCTGAAAAGAATTGAAAGTTTATCTCCACAATCTGAAAAGTATTTACTAACTATTGTAAAAATATTCCAGTGCCCCAGAAAATTTTTTTATCTTTCTTTTCAGAAATTATAGCATATCTTTTTCTCCTATACCATAATTGTATCAAATATATAATTAAAAACATTTTTTTAATGAGAGAGGCTCTGTATATTTCTGTTGTATAATTCTGGCTTTCTTTTTTTGTCCTCCATCTTATCTTTCTTAACAAAACATATATTCAGAAGAAGCTCCAAAAATCAGAACTTTTCAAGTTAGAACAATCTGTTATCAAATACTCTTGTGATTGAGGAAAGGGGTAGAGTACAATGGTCCTTCCTTAGCAAAGAACCAGATCCAAGTGCATGAGGCAGTGGGTGAGCCAAACTCTTCTACTGAGGACGGAGTATAGAATTCTCCTGTACCTAGAAGTGCCTGAAGTGAACATAGCAATTACTTCAGTTTGATTTTCCGTTTGCATTTCTAATTGCAAATAGCAGTGAAATAAAAAACGAAGTGTTTATGTGCCACCTTGTGGATGTACGAGGAATAGAATTATGTAGGGTTTTTTCCCCCTGTGGTGAGAATTAACATTGTATTTTTGGTTTTTTTCCAATTATACAAGCAATAATTTTTCAGTGTGAAAAACTGGAAAAATGTTTTTAAAAAGTGGATACTCAAATATTGGTAGAGTATATTAAAGAAAGTTAGTAATTATCCCAATTTTGATTTGGAGTGTGCCCTATTGAAGTAGCACAATGAATGAATGAATGAATGAATTTTTAATCTGATTTTTTCAGGTTTGAATTTTTTCAAGAGCGAGTCATAGTTGAGTAAAAGTAGATTTATTTAGAGAGATGTACACTCCATGATCAGAGAGTGGGCCATCTTGTTACGGATACAACAGGCCAGCCAAGAAACAAGCACCACTCGGAGGGTTGGAGTACTCAGATGTATTATGCAGGCGGGCTCAGAGGGGCTTCTGCTCTAAAGCTCTGAGCACCTCCAAGACGTACACATGAGGTTTTATACGGTAAAATACAAGCTTGGGGTATTCAGCCAATAGGCATGGAACAGCTTTAGCAGCATCATTATCACAAAAGTGGAGGCAGGGAGGCAGCAAACCAACTTTCCAAAGCCAGATATATATCTTTGAAAATCCAGCTGGCTAGCCAAAAAAACATGAACAGCAAACCAACACTAATTAACTTAGATTTACAAGTTAGTCCAGCAGAACTCAGATCAGTATTCTGATACTTAGATTTGTGAGTTATCTTGTTAGACCAGCCCAGCCTCTCCTTCACATTCCTAGACTTGTGAGTTATCTTGTTAGACCAGCCCAGCTTTTCCTTCACAATCTCAGGAGGCAAGACAGAGAGCTGCCAAGAGGTGCCCTGTTGCTAGTTTTTATGGGCTAAGTAGATTTATATGCTAACAAGTGAGAGGATTATTCCAGCTACTATGGGGAAGGGGTGGGCTTCCCAGAATTGGGCCACCGCCCTCTCTTTGACTTTTCATGGTTAACCTCTGAACTGCCATGGTGCCTGTGGGTGTGTTGTTCACCTTGCTGGTACATTACAGTGTACGATGAAGCTCAAGGTCCACTGGAGGTCAAATGTGCCACTATTGTGGGGCTCCAGGTTTGTTGGTAGTTGACTTTTCTGCCATCTTGGTGCTAACTGCTATGTCCTTCCTTTAATCGCTGTGTCCTGCCCACTTCCCTCCTGTCTTAAATAGTGTTAGGCCAGATTGGTAATTTTCAAACTGTGTTTCAAGGGGTTCCAAAAATACTTGATCCAAATTTCATTTTATATATATAAATATATATATATATAAAATTTAATATTTCATTAAATAAATATTTAAATTTAAAGATAACATTGTATGAATTAAATTATATATATATAATGAATTTAATTCATACAATGTTATCTTTAAATATATATTTCCTGAATTTAGTTTGTTACATAAGTGTATACAGTAATATGAACCAAATTTGGAGGCTGATCAACATATTAACGTGTTCTCATTGAAAAAACTTATACTATACAAAGTAAATTTTCTACATTTAAACTACAGAATATATTTGTAGCTATAAAATACTACTTCTCTTTGTTTCTTTTTTATATTGGGGTTTCATGTGAGATGTTACATGTCTGTTTTCAAGGTTGGAATTCTGAAGACATTTACACTTCGGCTAGCTCATTTGTGTTGTAGCCTGGCTGTAATAAGTTCCTTACAACAGATCAACAGGTGAAGGGGAGGCATAGTAATTTTCTGTTTATACTTTTAGGTTCTTGGCAGAGACCCCTCTATAATAAAAGACAGATTAACAGAAGAAAAAAAAAACAAGTTTAATAACGTATATACCTCCTGTATGCACAGAAGATAAGCAGGAAAATGAGTAACTTTTAAGAGTGGCCCAAGTCACCACCTCAAACTTCATCTCCAGTTAAAGACAAAAAAAAGATGTTTGGGGAAGTTGGGGGGAAAGCTAGTTACGGGAGGTTACCAGGAAAAGCACAGTAAAGGGTGTGGTTGTTGTGTAGCCAAAGGTCCTTGCCTTCTCTGTTGATAAAGGTTTCTAGAGTTTTAGTCATCCTCCTCTTCCGGTACAGAGAGGGAGACACCCTTACAAACGGTGATTTCCCTTGTAAATGTAAATGTCTCTTACGAAAGGTAACTTATACTCAGTTTTTAGAGCTTTTCCTGGGTCTGCAGCTTCTTAGAAATAACCCATTCAAGATGATTCTTATGCTAAGAAGACATATTTTGGGATAGCAATGGGATAGCAAATTCTGTTCCCCTTCTCAGGTAATCATAATACTAATAGCTAATCCTGAGGGCTCTCTGTGCCTAAGATGCTGATTTAGTTGCTTCACACTGTGTTAACTCTTAACTCTTTCCAATGCTTTATGAGGTGGCCAATATTATTATTTCCATCTTACAGTCAGAAAACTGGGGCACAAGGAGGCCAATTAATTGATGGGCCTAAAGAAGTGGTAAAGTCAGGGTCCCCTTACATACTGCTAAGCTTTATCACCTTGCAGTGGAATCTTCCAGCTCTGGTTTGTATATTACACATTCCTGCCTCAGAAATGAGACTTATATGGACACTTATATGTGGAATCTAAATATATATATATATATATATATACAAATTTTATTTACAAACCAGAAATAGACTCATGAACACAGAAAACACACCTCTGGGTGGTGGAGGGGGATTGAGGAGGGAGGGATAGATTAGGAGTTTGGGATTAACAAATAAACATTGCAATATATAAAATAGATAAACAACAAGGACCTACTGTATAACATAGGGAACTATATTCAATTTCTTGTAATGAGATGTAACGGGAAAAAAATATATATATATATATATATATCTGAATCTCTTTGCTGTACAACTGAAACTAACATTGTAAGTCAACTGCACTTCAATAAAAAATAAAAATAAAAAAGAAATGGGACTAATGGAACTCACCCCAGCTTGACAACTTTCCCTGCCTCTTCTGTTTAGTTGATTCACACCCATCTTGAGGGTCCAACTCAAGTCCCACCACTTCAGGAAAGTGTCCAGGGTGCCTGACTCACAGGGCTCCCCCATCTCTCTGATCCACTGTGGCACGGGTTCAAGCTAGGCAGCCTGTTTATGCAAAGGCCCAGGAGTGAGTTAGAGGAACTGCAAAAATTCAGGACCTCTCCTGGGTAGAGTATGAGTACAGTGTTTCTGAAAAACTGTGTTCGCCTCTTGGTGGATGTCAAGCCGAAAGACACAGCCAAACCAAAGAGCGGGTGAAGGAAAGATTTATTATTTGTAGCAAGTAAGGAGAACACTGGAGATGTTTCCCAAAGCAGTGTCTCCTTGAATACCAAAATTGGGGAACTTTTAAGCCACGGGTGTGTGCATATTCATGAAGGGGCTTGAGCTGGGGAGGGTTCAGCATAGAATTGGGGCAAAGGTTGACAGTCCAGGCTCCAGTTGACTGAAGCCTACAGGATCAGCAAAGTTCACATCATTTCTTAGGTTCCAGTTAGTCTGGTGGTTGAGTGCTCTGTGGGGTTTGGGTCCTGCAAAACAGCTCAAAAATGTACATCGGACTAATCTACCTTCAAGAAAGAACTGGGAGTCTCTACAACTGATATATTGTCTCAGATACAGTTATCTTCCTGGCCTCGTAATTCCTATTTGCTCCTACAGGCTTTTGTTCCCTTGAAATCATTAACTACTGAGACCTATTCTCCTGCAGGGGCCAGCAGTGTGGCCAGGCTTAGGTCACAGAATGGCTTCTCTAACGGTAACAGGGAAGAACAAACCCGACTCCAGATTGAATACATCTCTTTAGCTCTAAGCTTTGTGTCCTGTTGCTAGTCACCTCTGCTTAGTCAAGCTTGCTCTGCACCTGAGCACAGAAACACAGCAATCATTAAAAGAGTTCTGCCTAAGGCTTCAGGTGTATGTGAGAAAGTTTAGAGAGTCAGCCTCCCCCCACAGAGGTACGGAAACAAGAACAAGAAAGATAACTTTTGTCTTACTGAGTCCTGCAGGTACACTGTGACCAGACCCAACTGACAAATTTTCATAGGCTTCCTCGGACCCCAGCTGATGCCCTGCTGCTTGAGGCTAGTCATCACCTCCTGATCTCACCCCTCTTCCTTCCGTCTTTTCTTAGCATAAAAGAAACTTAAATTCTAACCTGAACAAGATGGTCCTTTAGGACATTACTCTGCAGTGGCTTGTGACTCTGTTCTCGTAGAGGCAGATGGTGAGCAACAGTTTTTCGTCCACACCTCTATCATTAACATCTTGCACTAGTATGGTACATTTGTTATCATGGATAAGCCAATGCTGATGCTTTATTGTTAACTAAAATTCATAGTGAAGGGGAGCAGAATATAACCCCAAAATATGCCTCTTTGGAATAAGGATTGTTTTAGGCTGTAGACACAGAGGAAGCTCTGAAAAACCTAGTAGAAGTCACCCTTTTGTAAGAGAATTTACATGTATAAGGGAAATCTCCATTTGTAGGAGTGTCTCCCTTTCTGTAACAGGAAGAGGAGCATGACTCTAAACCTCCAGAAATTCTTATCAATAGAGAGGGCAAGGATTTTTATCTGTATGACAACCTTACCCTTGTTCACTGTGCTTTTCCTGATAACCTCCTATAACTGGCCTTCCCCAACACCCCCAACATCCTCTTTTGCCTTTAGCTGGAGATGGTATTTAAGGTGGTGGCTTGGTTATTTCAGGGAATTATTTATTTTCCATGTTATCTCCCAATGTATACAAGAGGTATGCATGTTATTAAACTTGTTTGTTTTTCTCCTGTTAATCTACCTTTTATTACAGGATGCATGTTGGGGGTGTCTCAGCTAAGCACCTAATTGGCTGGAGGGGAAGTTATTTTTCCTCCCCCACAATAGTTTACATTAGGATTCATTCACTTTTTGTGCTGTACAGTGCTATGGGTTTTGACCCACACATAATGCCATATATCCATCATTACAGTATTATACAGAATAGTTTCAACCCCCTGTGTTTCACCTCTTCCTTCCCGACTCCTGGCAGCCACTGATAGTTTTACCTTTTCCAGAATGACATATAATTGGAATCATGTAGTATGTAGCCTTTTTAGATTGGCTTCTTTCACTTAGCAACATAGAGCAACATCTACCATGTCTTTTCCTGGCTTGATACTTCACTTATTTTTTTTTGCTGAATAATGTTGAGTTATATGGATGTGCCACGGTTTATTCATTCACCTACTGAAGGACATCTTGCTTGCTTCTGTTGACAAATGGGCGGCTAGATATTTCTCCAGCAAAGATGGGTTTATTTGGGATCAGCAGAGAATTGCAGTTTGGAGTCTGCTACAAAGGAGAGCCACATGCAAGTCCTCTCACAGCAAGAGAAGAAAAACGCTTTTATAAAGAAAAAAAGAAGTTGGGAGGACTACAGTACACAAAGAATCCAGGCTCTTCATTGGCTGAGTCCTTGCCAGGAAAAAAAAGAATCTTTCTTCTTGCTGTTGTGTGTTGCTATTCATCCCAGGGTGTGAGAGCTCCCCTTCTGGTCTCTCAATTCTGTTCAAGTTGAGGTTTCTGTTTGTTAATTTTTTTTTTTTTAATTCTCCCTTTTGATCAAGATCTTTCTCTGAAAGCATTGTTGATCAAGAGTCAGCTTGTCTAGTTTCAGCAGCTTTTTAACCCTCAATGTCAGGAAGAACCTTTCCTGGATGTAGTCTCATGTCAGAGGGAAAGTACACAGATTAGAAATCTATTAAGGTCACATTCGAGTATCAAGGAGAGGTAGGAGGGAGAATTCTCAGGCACTTTTTATCTAGTCTGTATGTTACCTAGATCATAGACACTGGATATCATGTGAAGCATTATGCCATCATCAAAGTTTTGGTGACAGACTTCCAAGAGCCTGGTCCAGATATCTTGGAGAGCTGTCTCATCAGATGTCATCTGCTTCAGTTCTGGGATGTCTTACTTTCAGGTCACAAGATGATGTGAAGATCCAGTTGGGGTTCAGTGCTTTCTTTATGTGAGTTACATGAATCAAAGAGTCTGCTCCTTAGAGTTTGGCAGCACAAGATTTGGTTAGCAGTACCTGATAGGGGCCTTTTCAGTCAGGTTGAAGAGAGTTCTTCTTGATACGACTTTACCAGTAGAAAAAAAATCTCCTGGTTGCAAAATATGATGCTTAAGCTTTTCATCTCTTGAAGGCTCACTGTGAAAAAATTTCTCTCCCAAAGCGTGGTTATTTTTAATAGAAGCAATTAGGCCTTTGCAGTATTGGAGTATCTCTCCTTTTATCAATTGTGGGTCAAAAGAAGTAGGATCCACAGGCATTGAGCATCCTGTGACTATCTTAAAGGGTCAGAGTTTATGAGTTCCACAAGGGATGGACCAGAGATTTAAAAGGACAAACAGTGATGCTTTTGGCCAAGGTATTTGGAGCACCTCTACACATTTTGTAATGGAGTCTTAATAGTGCCATTAGTGCATTTGACTAAACCAGAGAATTGAGGATGGTAAGCTAAGTGAAAGTGTTGTAAAACTGGCCAAACAGCACAGACTTGTCAAAGCACCTGGTCAGAAAAATGAGTCTCTCAATCACTATGAAGTTTGAGAGGAGTTCCCCAGGTAGGGATAATCTATTCCAAAATGACATTAGCCCAAGGAGAGGCAGTAGTCTGTCTGCAAGGGAAAACTTCTGTCCAATGTGAAAACATACAGATCATAACTAAACAGATTTATATCCATTAGACAAAAGAAGTTGTATGAAATCCATTTGCCTGACCTTGAATGGCCCACTAGGCAGTTTAAAATGTCCAGACGCTGTATGAACAGACTTCCCTGGGTTGTAGTTTGGACAGGTGGGACAAGTAACCTTGTTAATGTTTCCTCACCAATACTGATTCATGAAGGCTCTCATTCTGTCATAGACTGAAGGTTTAATGAATGCACAGTGTTGAGTGAGAATTTTAGAGTCTCCAGTAGTACTGGCTTGTTATTTGGTCAAAACCAGAGCTTTCTCTTTTTATCAAACCAACAATTGTTGAATTTCCAAACTTGTTTTTCCTTTTCTGACGCCAACTGTTGAGTCTTTCTATAGCCAGTTTAAAAAAAAAAACAAAAAACTATTATTGGGGGAAATATCCACTTGGACCACAACAGAAGTTTGACTGCTCTTCATTCCTTCAAGGGCAGCATTCCTTGCAGAAACATCACTAAGTGATTTCCTTGGTTTCCAGAGAGTCAAGTTTAGAACCCCCAGAATCTTAACAGCTAAAGTGACAGTTAAAAATATTATATTCAGTAATTCCTGAACGTAAGGGCCATTTTAAATTTTATTTCCACTGGAAGTAGGGAAGCTACATTGCTTCCATAACATTCCAGAATCATGAGCTGCTCCGTGGATAAATATTGCCAGTTTTGTCCTTGCCTAAAGTATAAGCACAGGCACCAGTGTGCAGTTCAGCCTGCTGGGCTGAAGTAGCCACAGGCAAAGATGACGCCTCAACAGCATCACGTTGTAACGGCATAACAAGCACGTTGCCATTGTGGACAAAAGGTTCCACTGTCAACTTTTAAAATTAGACCATCCGTGAACTATGAGAAATCGATGTTACTGCATGGAATTTCTAGTAGACCATTCTAAGGAGCCAGGAAGCATTCAGCATTAGGAAGTCATGAGGTACTTCGCTGGTGACCGAGGGAAGAGTAGCCAGGTTAAGGGTATTATTGTTATTGTTGTTGTTATTATGGTTGTTATAAAATAAAAGGGTGAAGAACAGTTAACAAAAGCCCTTCACAGGAGGTGAGGTGACAAGCTGAGGAATGTTGAGTGTGATGAGAATTCAGGAAAGCTGCTACTTCATGAGATACAAAAGTGGTCAAAGGGGATTCCACGATGGTTTTCTCGATGGCCTTAGCCAAAAGGGCAGTGACTGTGAGCCTCTAAGACAAGGTCCAGTTGCTGGCTATAATACTCTATGGGTTGATGGTGGTCCCCATGTTTTTGAGTGAGCACCCCAAAGGCAGTCCCTTCCTGCTCATAAAAAAAAAAAAAGAAAAAAAGGAAATGTGATAATTGGGATGCCTGAGGGCAGGTAGGTTCATCAGACTCTCCTTTAAGGCCTTGAAGACTTTGTAATCCAGTTCTTCCCATAAAAGTGGGTCATTATTGTGGAGAATAGCATATAGAAGTTTGGCCATCAGAGAGAAATAACCAACTAACCCGAGAAACTCTTGCAGTTGGCACTTAGTTTTGGGTTTGGGGAAACTTAGGACATCATGAAGTCTATCTGGATCTAGGTGTAGCCCTTGTTCTAATATCAGATGTCCCAAATATTGAACCTGGATTTGGGCAAACTGCGATTTTTCTTTAGCAACCTTCTGTCCCTTTAAGGCTAAAAGCTTTAGTAAGTGAATCTTTATTTAGCAAGCTGTTTTCCTCTGAGGAGTCTTGAGAAGGAGTGTAAAGAAGCAAATCATTCACTTACTGCAACAAAGTTTAACTTCTAGGGAACTTTCTGTCCTGCAGATCAGGCTTTGGGATTTGCAAGAAATAAAAAAGGACTCTTAGTAAAACCCTGTGGCATTAGTGTCCAAGTGAATTGTTTTTCTTCCTAAGTGAAGGGGAAAAGGTATTGGGCAGCTTCGTTGACTGGAATACCAAAGAATGCACCGCACAAACCAGTTACAGTAAAGAGTTTACTTCCTATGGGAGCGGATGTTAGTAATGCATGAGGGTTAGGAACAACAGGGTGTTCAGGGATAACAATGTTGTCTATTGCTTGTAGGTCCTGGGCAAACCTCCTTCAGCCCTTAGGTTTCCTCATCAGTAAAATGGGAGTGTTACAAGGGTAAGTACAAGGCATAAGGAGGACTTGGGTCTTATAACCTTCTGTTACGGGCTTTGTGCTTTCAAGGACTTCTTTATTTACAGGGTATTGATTCATCCTGAGAAGATGTTTTGAGGGATATGCTTTTTTATCGAAATATAATTGATGTGCAACATTATACAAGTTACAGGTGTATAATATACTGATTCACAATTTTTAAAGGTTATACTCCATTGAGGGGCCTATTTGAATCCTGATGGGAGGAATTTTGCTAATATCAGTTGCAGATTTTGCCCATAAGGAAAGTGGTAGCTGATTCAATAGGGACAAATGATCAGTGTTTCCAGAATCTGCTCTAATACCATCAGAGATGGAAATAAAAGATGTCAGGGGGTCATTTAATGTACCTGGTGAGTTCCTTTGATGAGTACTATCAGTTTCTAGAATTACTTACCCCTTTTGAAGGAATGAAATTCTGACATGATACTTCTCTAAGAAGTCTTAGCCTAATAAATGGATAGGTGTGGAGGAAGTAAGGAGAAAGGGTGGGTACCTCTCAAAAGGCCTAAACAAAAGGGAATAGGTTCAGAAACAGGAACCTCCTGGGGTTCATTAGAGATCCCCACTATTTGAACTGGTTGAGCAGTTGGAGGCAGAAGTTATTTAATAGTAGTGGGGTTGAGCACCAAGAGGGTGGCTCTGGTGTCTATTCGTACTGGAAGCAACTCGTCTCCAATCTGGAGAATATTTCTCCATGCTGATTAAGAGGGAGGATTGGGAAGAGTTCCTGTGGTTCCTAGGAGCCCCATCACTGAGAATTGGAAGGATGCTGGAAAGGCTGGTTAGAGAGTTGAAGGTGCTTAAGTTTGTAACAATCTTTTCCCCAATGTCCTGGCTCTTTGTAATAACAGAAACTAGGAGGATTTTAGTTTCATTTAGGAACCTTCATTTTCTGGAGTTGAAGATTAAGAATTTTGGTGGTCTTTCGTTGAAGTAGCTCATCTAGACTGCAAGAGAGGTGGTTTGCCAGATTAACTAAATCTGGAGTACACCTAATTTCCTATTCTACCTTGTCCTTTTTACTAGAAGGGAATTGGTTCAGTCAATTAATAGAGTTAAATGCTACCCAGATGTAATAAACATCTGCAGGAAGACCAGAATTTTCTTTAAAGATAATCTGAAGTCAGTTGTACTAATCATGAACAGACTCACCTGATTTTTGTGTGCAAGGCTGAATTTTGCTCCAATCAACAGACTTTTTCAAAGTCCTAGGAATTGCTTGATGAAGTCACCTAGTGACTGCTTGAGACTGATCATGTAATAAGTCAGTGTAATTCTGTTACCAAACTGAAGTTGAGTCTACTTGCCCAATGCACAGCAAAGCCAATCTACTAATACTGGGTTGTGGTGAAGGAAAGTACAATGCCTGCTGCAGGGCACCAAGCAAGGAGAATGGGCAGCCAGCATTCAAAAGACCATAACTCCTCCATGGCTTTCAAGGAGGGGTTTTTAAAGAATATGAAGGAAAGAGTCACAGGGTGCATGATCAATTCATGTACAATTTTCTTTTTCTTTTCTTTTCTTTTCTTTTTTAATTGAAGTATAGTCGGTTTACAATTTTGTGTTAATTGATGGACAATTCTCTGATTGGTTGATGGTGAGGTAACAAGGTGAAGTTTCAGAAATCAATATCATCAATCCTTTGGTTCCAGCTGGTCTGGGGTCTACATGCTTGTGGTCAGCAGTTTCCATCTGGTGGGGATCAGGTCTGTAAAAACCACTTACGAATATGCATCAGATGTTTTATCTATATCCTTCAGGGAGGAATGAAAGGTCCTGTGATTCTGCTATATGGCTGATTAATTGTTTAAATTGTTACCAGTTCTCCTGCCTGAGTGCTGTTCCTTGTTTCTGTGTTGTTCTCATTCGTCTGTTCTCATTCCACTAATCATTAACTTTTGAGCTAGGTTTTTTGAAACTTTTAAGCCAGACTTTTTGGAACCTGGGGAAGGTTCAGGAGACTGCAGTTTTTGTCTAAGCAAGAGGTGGGGAACACAAAAGGATCTGCTACCAAGGAAGTGTGAAGGGATTGCTCAGTTTCAGTTCTAGAAACCCTTCAGGACTTTCCCAGTTAGCAGTTTTCATCCTATGCTGGGTCTGACCTTTGCTGACAAGCATATGAACTAATCTATGTAAGTCAGAGAAACCAGATTGAAATGTTAGAATGACAGTATTAAATTCCTCAGCAAATCTGTGAGGCACTTTGGTCACTTTAGGAAAATCTCTGACAGTGGCTCACAGTTCAGCTTTAGCCCAGGGAGTGTAAGAAATTAAGGGCTTAGTTCCTGGGTCTTCAGAAGGCTTAGTTTTTAAAGAACAGGTTCTGACAAGTTCAGAGGAAAAAGGAGTAGGAGAGTTTCAGGGAAACAGGTAAGTTTGGTGAGAGAATCAGTATGGGGGATTTGAGGGTATAGTAGAGGGATAGTTGGCATGGAAGTGAAGGAGGAAGATGGAGCCAGAGTTGGAATCTGAGAACAAGAAACCAAGAAAGAGGAGCCCCAGGGTGTGGGAGGCGTTTCGTCTTTCTTTAATTGTTTGTTTTCCTTAGTTAATCTTAAACTCTTATTTTGCAGAGAGGCAATTTTAATCTACTGATAATGTTGGGATGCTTCAAAAATACCAATCAAAATAAGCATTCCACTCAGTTCTGGAAATTTTTGAGGTCCAATTCAATTTTAAGAAAATTAAGTTTGGAGATTTCAAAAGTTTTCCATAATGGCCACTGATACTCTATATCGCCTTTGATCAGGTCAGTCATGTACATGAGGAAGGACTGTGGATTTTAAACAAAATCAGCATGAGTCTCTGTGGGTGTGTGCCCTCAAAATATTAGATAACTGGGATCCTCTTTCTTAGAGGTTTTGCCTCTAGAGTAAAGGACAATTTTCAAATGGCTTAAACAACTTATTGTATAAATGACTCAATTGAAACAGCTTGGTAGCCAGTCCTAGGTAGTCCTAAGAAGACAGGTTGGTTCCATGGGAGCCAGGCCAAAGGGTTGTTTTTGGTTTTTTTTTTTTTCCTTTGCCAATCTCCAGAAGACAGCCCCTCCAAAGGAACAGGCCAAAAGCTAAAAAACCGAGCAGCTTAAGAGAAACAATGTGTGTTCCTGAAGAACAAAGTCAAAGACTAGCCAGTTTCAGTGAATCAGTCTGTTCTCAAAATCAGACCAAAGTGCCAAATGAATATTCACATATACAACAAGGCCTTAATCAGAAAAATGAAACCTTTGAATAGATCCCGAATAAAACCTGGAGAGCTTCAAACACAAAAGAAGGTGCAAGCTCAGAGCCCAGAGAAAGACTTCATACCCCAGGGTCAGTGAGAAGGCAGCAAGTGACCATGGCTCTATTGTGGCTCCCACAGCTGTTTGCTCTCCAGCCCCGAGCCATCAGGAGTGTCTTGTGGGCCCCCAACCACAAAAATGTTGAGCTGAAACAAATAGACTGCCAGATATTTCTCCAGCAAAGATGGGTTTATTTGAGATCAGCAGAGAATTGCAATCTGGGTTTGCAACCATGGCAAATCATATACAAATCCCCTGCGTGGCAACACTTTTATAGAGAGGAAAAGGAAGTTTAGAGGGTTATAGTAAATAAAGAGTCTATGGCTTTTTTTTTGGCTGAGTCCTTGCCAAGAAGGAAAAGGAGTCTTCCGGTTGGACTCTGCATGAGTGCTCCCCTTTCTGGTCTCCCAACTCTATTTGAGGTTACTGTGTATTAATTAACTTTTTAAGAAATTTATTTAATGAAGTATACAATGTTGTGAATTTACAATGTTGTGTTTCTGGTGTACAGCATAGTGATTCAGTTATACATATATATATTCTTTTTCATTATAGGTCATTACAAGATATTGAATGTGGTTCGCTGTGCTATACAGTAGGACTTTGTTTATCTATTTTATATATAGTAGTTTGTATCTGCTAACCCCAAACTCCTAATTTATCCCTTCTCCCTCTTTCCCTTCAGGTAATCATAAGTTTGTTTGCTATGTCTGTGAGTCTCTTTCTGTTTTGTAAATAAGTTCATTTGCATCATTTTCTTAGAGTCCACATATAAATGATATATGGTATCCATCTTTCTCTTACTGACTTACTTCATTTAGCATGTTAATTTTTTATACTTCCAAGATTGGCAATTCAGAACAAAGCTGTTATAAACATAAATGTGCAGCGTTTTGTGTGGACATTTGTTTTCAACTCATTTGGCTAAAAACGAAAATTGCTGCATCATGTAATAAGAGTATGTTCACCTTTGTAAGAAACTGCCGAACTGTCTTCCAAAGTGGCTGTACCATTTTGCATTCCCAGCAGCAATGAATGAGAGTTCCTGGAGCTCCACATCCTTGTCAGCATTTAGCATTGTTTATGTTTTGAATTTTAGCCATTCTAATAGGTATGTAGTGGTATCTCCTTGTTTTAATTTGTAATTCCCTGAGGACACATGATGTTGAATGTCTTTTCATACACATACTTATCATCTTTATATATTCCTTTAGTGAGGTATCTCTCTAAATCCTTTGCCCATGTTTAAATTGGGTTGTTTGCATTCTAACTGTTGAGATTTAAGAGTTCTTTAGCTTTTTTTTTTTTTTTAATTGTTTACTTGTGGTAGTCCCTCTCTCTTTCCTTCACAGGTCTCTCCAGTTCCACTCCCTCCCGATTCTCATCTGTGATCTTTCTTCCTGCAGAAAGACAACACAACACCAGAGAAGTGTGTTCTTTGCCTACTGGCAGAGAAAGGGATTCTGCTAGCGCAGCTGAGGGGGGGCAATTAAAAGCATGTTTTAAATATTTCCTTGGTTAAAAGCATTAAGTTTGATAAAGACTCTCTCTCTCACTCACTAAACTCTAGATTTACATCTGATAATACTGGGTAGTGTGAACAAAAATACTGCAACCATATCAGTAAACAAAGAATGCTGAAACCAAGTCATCAGCGGCTGCCGCCACCCCCAAGTAAGGACAGGCCTGCAGCCCAGCCTCTGCAGTCACTCACAAAGGTGCACTCTGAGTGGACTCAGAATAAGCAAGAACAGGATACTGGCCCTAGATAGCTAGGTGCTTGTCAAAGGAATGAATTCAGTGAGCCCAAATGTTTGCTTCCTCCTATACATAGAAAAGCACTCAATTCTTTAACTTGAGATGCCTGGTTTTCTTTAGATAACAAGCAATCTTTTATTGTTCCAACTACCTGGTCTTTGTTGTAAAGCTCCTATATATCCTAGCTCCTCCCCTACCTCTTCGGAGCAGTCCCTCAGAGCAATCTGAGAGGCTGTCATCCCGGCTCGAGTCCTCCCGCCAAATAAAACATAACTCTTTTAACTTTTAGGCTGCGCATTTATTTCAGTCGACAGTAGCGTATTTTTATAGTCAAATGAGTGGGAAAAATAATATATGCATTATGCTACAGAATAATCACCAGAATTGTCTCAAGCATATTCTTTGGCCACTGAAGGGGGGGGGGGGGTTCTGATTTGACTAGTATATAAAGTACTTGAGGAGAGTCCTTAGAAATAAAACCCAGAATATTAAGTTAAAGGGGACCTTTGGGGGGCTATTTTATTCTGTAGTGACAGGGGAGCCATTGAGGGCTATTGGGCAGCAGTGGAAAAGAATCAGGCTTTTGCCTTTCATGCTCTGCGATGATTACACAGTAATTACGCTTAGTAATTGATATGTCAATGCAGTTTTAAAAATTGGAGCCTGACTGCTCCATCTTAGAAAGTCTCCAAGCCTTCCTTTCTCTCTTTATAAATTGGGGTTAATGCTTTCCTCCAAACTGAAATGAGGATTATATGAGAGAGTGTGTGAAGTGTTTATCATAATCTTATTTCATTCTTAAAACAACCCCTCCTCATTTATCCCCTGTGACTAATTATTTTACTTTAAGTGTCACACCTTGTAATGTTGGAGGACTGGGACCCATGTGTCTGCTCTCCCAGGCTCTCATCTGCCAGGCTGTCCTTATCTAATGTATCATTGATAAGGATGCTGTTGCTAGTGCATTTTTACAGCAGGCCAGGCAATTTGTTAAGTGCAGTAGGTACCGTATCTCATTTAAACCCCACATGCAAAGTGAAAGGAAAGTAACTACAAAGTCAGACAGAATGTCACACACATTTGTAGAGAAAAGTGAAAGAGCAATTAAAACTTCTCCCTCAAGAACAAGGCAAGATGATGTATCTTGTGATTGACTCATGTATACCTCAGGAGTGACCCAGGAAGTATTTCTGGAGGTACTGTTTAGAGTTCCATGGGTCAGAGGACCCAAGAATTTGCATTGAAATAGAGATTGAGCTTTTCATCATGTTTATTAAGTTCTCCAGGAGACAGATACGGAGGGAGAGTCAGTAGGCAGCTCCTCAAAAAAACTCCACCATTGTAACCTTCCACTAGTCACTGGGGTTACAGCGTCACAGACCAGGACGCGCTTTCCTGGAGTTTACATTCTGGTAGAGCTGCAGACCGTGGTCAAGTGGGTTGGAGAGAGGAGGACTACTTCCGTAAGGTAGTCAGGGAAAGCCGCCATGAAGAGGCGACCTCTGAGCTGGATTTAGCTTTATCAAACGTTTAGACAGCGAACGAGCAATGAATGACGATCAACCCAGCAGTTGTCAAGGAGCTAAGGAATGTCATTTGGCGCCAGGATCATAATGAAAAGGGAAGAGGCGAAAGAAATACTTAGGACTGTCCGAGAACAGCGCTGTCACAGCCCCCAGCTGAAAGGCGCGTCCCCACCTCTTGCGGCGGGAAAGACAGCGAGGCGTAGCGAACCGGCCGCTCCAGGGCTCCAGCGGGGGCGGGGCTACGGATGGGGGCGGGGCTACGGAAGCCGAACCGGCTCCGGGGCGCTCGGCCGGGGCAGTGTGCGCAGGCACGCGGCTCTCGGTGGGTTGGGGGCCCTCCCATGCTGGTCCGTCTCCGCCGCGCTCCCCGCGCATACTCGCACTTAACTTCCGCGGTCGCCGGCGTTTGGGAGCCGAGAGGCGGCCCCTCAGTCGTCCGGTACCTTCTGTTGGGTCAGCGGCGTGAGGGTCTCGCCGCGGCGTGTCGCCCGTGTCGCCTGGCGCGTAGTGCGCCCGTCCGCTCGCTCGGCCGGCCGGCCGAGTTCCCGCAAGTGTCCCCGGCTGGTCCGGGGGGTCCAGGCACCGCCTCGACGGCGGCTCCGCCAGACGAGCGGACCGAGCCGCAGCCTACAGCCGAAGCGGACGGCGTCATGAGGCACCTGCCGTACTTCTGCCGCGGCCGGGTGGTGCGGGGCTTCGGCCGCGGCTCCAAGCAGTTGGGCATCCCCACAGGTGAGAGGGGGAGGGCGCGGACACCCCCTCCCACCCTGGGCCGGGTCACCTGGGAGCAGGGACGTCAGCCAGGGGCTCTTAGCCGGGCCGTGGGGCTACGGACAGAGGTGACACCCTCCCCTCCGCCCCGCTTCCTCTTTGTTGAGGCGGAGGACCTTTGGTCGGACTGAGGGAGCGCGTCCTTGCCTGTGGCTTCGAGCTCTCCGGGGACCTGGCTTGAGGGGAGGTGAGGGCAGGAAGCCGGGGCTGAGTTTCGGAATCCCCTTTTCCCGCCTCCCTATCCAGCCGTGATAAAGCTACCAAACGTGGGGCGTGTTTTGCCCTGTGGGAAAACGCAATGTGAGCCAGATAGGCTAAATTTTCACGCCAGCTGTAAGGTTTTCTTTAAATCTTTAGTAGATTGTCTCCAGATTATGACACAGGCAGTTGAGTGAGAACCAGGTTATCTTTTTTGGTCTGTATACATTTATTAAAAAAATTATTTTAACGGAGGTACTGGGGATTGAACCCAGGATCTCGTACATGCTAAGCAGGCACTCTTTCACTGAGCTACGCCCACCCTGATCCCTCCCCCCCATCCCTCTCCCCCTCCACATTAGTTTTCCTACTTAGGATCTGAAGGTATGCTTAATTCATCCTTAAAAATACGTTCCAGGACTGCCCCTAGACCTGTTAAAGCAGATATTTCGAAAATAAGAATCTTTCTCAAGAGTTTTTGAACCTCCTTAGGAAAGACCGGATCTAAAAAATCCAGCTCTTCATGTACCTGTTCTCTTCTACCTTGAGTACGTTTCAGGGGAGTGCTTTATACGCAAACTATAATCTAGTACTTTATATACTTACTATAATCTGGTACCTTTTTCCTAACCTACCGGTATGGAGGGGAGAAAGAATTCCCAGCCAGATTATGAAATGTTGGGATTGATCGTTGTAGGCAGAGTCCTAGTATTGTGAACGGAACGATTTAGGTTAGCCTTGTGTGTGATTTTTAAAAATATTTTAAAAATATTGAATTAAAAATTTTAAAAACTAACACTAGCATATTTTCTTCTGTTGGTAGCTAACTTTCCTGAACACGTAGTAGATAATCTGCCAGCTGATGTATCTACTGGCATCTATTACGGTTGGGCCAGTGTTGGAAGTGGAGATGTCCACAAGATGGTGGTGAGCATAGGCTGGAACCCATACTACAAGAATACGAAAAAGTCCATGGTAAGGATTGTATTTCACTCTGTACCTGAGAATGAGGTGATGATTTAGAGTAATATGAAGATAGAGCTCATCAGTGGTGATCACAATGTAGTCCAAATACTACAATTTTGGCAGCATATTTGAAGGGTTTTAAAAATGAAGTGTTTAGTTACTATTTGAGTGGAATAACTTTTCCATCCTTTCTCTTTGGATTTACTTGTCTTTGGATCTAAAGTGAGTCTCTTGTAAAGGGAGTATAGTTGGATCTTGTGGGGTTTTTTAACCATTCTGCTAATCCCTGTCTTGATTGGAGAGTTTAATCTATTTTCATTTAAATTACTGGTAAGTAGGGACTTCTGCTATTTCTGCTATTTTTTTTAATATACCTTATAGCTTTTTTTTGTCCATCAGTTCCTCCATTACTGTCTTTGTGTTTAGTTAATTTTTTTTTGTAGTGACACACTTTGATCCCCTTCTTAATTCCTTTTGTGTATTTTCTATAGATATTTTATTTGTGATTATCAGGGGGATTGCATTCAACATCCTAAAATTATAAAATCTAATTTGAATTTATACCAACTTAATACTATACAAAAACTCATAGATTATATCTTTATACAATGTGTGTCTGATAACAGATTAATAAAATTTTTTGCATTTATCTTTTATTTTTTAATTTAATTTTTTTACATTTTTTATTGAGTTATAGTTATTTTACAGTGTTGTGTCAAATTCCAGTGTAGAGCACAATTTTTCAGTTATACATGAACATACATATACTTATTGTCACTTTTTTTTTTTTTGCTGTGAGCTACCACAAGTTCTTGTATATATTTCCCTGTGCTATACAGTATAATCTTATTTCTCTATTCTGCATTTTGTAATCCCAGTTTGTGCCTTCCCATCCCTCATCCCCTTGGCAACCACAAGTTTGTATTCTGTGTCTATGAGTCTGCTTCTGTTTTGTATTTATGTTCTTTTTTTTTCCCCTAGATTCCACATATGAGCAATCTCATATGGTATTTTTCTTTCTCTTTCTGGCTTACTTCACTTAGAATGGCATTCTCCAGGAACATCTATGTTGCTGCAAATGGCGTTATGTTGTCGGTTTTTATGGCTGAATAGTATTCCATTGTATAAATATACCACATCTTCTTTATCCAGTCATCTGTTGATGGACATTTAGGCTGTTTCCATGTCTTGGCTATTGTAAATAGTGCTGCTGCATTTATCTTTTAAATCGTGAAGAAAGTAGAAAGTGGAGTTACAAACCAAAATTACTTTTGGTTTAATAATTAATTTTTATACCTACTTCTGTATTAACCTTTACTAGAAGTAAAAGTGAAATAAAGATGCGTTCACTATAGTTAATGTAGGTCATCTACTCTATTTGTTTGGTCACCCTGTTAAGTTAGAACTGCTTATTACATGGATGGTGCTTTCTAATAAAATTGCAAGGTGATACCTTTTTCCCTCTGAAGCCCCTTTGAGGGTATACGTATTCTTGTGTTCTTTTCACTCTACCCACACAGCTTAAGTGCTTAATTTTCTGCTAGATGTGGCTGAATCTTTTGGTTAGCTCAGGTATGTGGCAGAAACAGTTAGCATTGACCTAACTTCCATCCTTTCCGAAGCGTGTGTAGAGAAGTGCAGAACAGCTGGAAGACCAGCTAAGGGCTGCTATTAGCAGTAGAAACGGCCCAGGACTATATTTCACATTGTGCTCAGTGGTTCTCTTATTTTTCTGCGTTAAGGATGTGACAGTTATTTGTTGGAGTAGGTAAGGAAAAGAATTGATGGAGGAACACAAGATATTTTTCTGTGGAATGAAGGAGGAAATGAAGGGGAGGGGAGTCTATCCCATGACTAATTTTTCCTTATTAGCTACTCAGATAACAGAACTATTTCTATAGAGCCAGTTAAAGAGTGTTTTGGAGTTCCTTCCATAGTTAGGAGAAACATCAGTTTTCCATTGATAGGAGGAGAGTTTTTCTTTTATTTTTTGCCAATAATGGACATGCATGATCTGCCTGTTCAGGTCTTTTCCCCTTTTTAAACAATTGGATTGTCGCTTATTGACTTAAAGAAATTCTTAATATAATCTAGATCCAGGTCTTTTGTTGGAACTATGTATTGTAAATATCTTCTCCCACTGTGTTGCCTTTTTTTTTTTTTAATTCACTTAATGAAATAGTGTATTTTGAAGAAGAGTTTGTTTGCTCTTTCCCTCTTGATGTCTTTACTTAGTTTTTCGCCTTGGTAAGACTCTTAATTACTTTCGTGCACATTAGCTTTTTCTAAAAACAGCAAATCGCGCCAGATTTGTGGTATAGCATCTGCCTTACTCAGTGATAATGTTTACATGTAAGGTCAGAGTCAAGAACATGTGAGATGGAAGAATTCAGGAAAAACTGTTCTTAGATTTTAACTTGTCTTTAAAAATGTAGTGAGGGTTGATTGTTTCATTTAAATTACCTCACCATAAACATGAAGATGTATTTCAAATCTCAGGCATTCTGTAATCTGATAGTAATGTTTTTAACATTTCTTGACTGTAGGAAACGCATATCATGCACACCTTCAAAGAGGACTTCTATGGAGAAATCCTCAACGTGGCCATTGTTGGCTACCTCAGACCAGAAAAGAATTTTGATTCTTTAGGTAAGTTCTTATTTTGATCTTCTTAAGTATTACTGCAGGTTTCTAAGTTCTACTGCTGCTCCTAATAACCATGGCAGGACAGATGATATTTGAGCATTTACTATGTGCTGACCACTGCTTTAAGTACCTTACATGAATCAGTTCACTTCATCCCTACAACAATCATATGAGGAATTATTTTGCCCATTTTGCACATGAGGAAATTGGCACAGAGAGGTTAAGTAATTTTCCCAGGGTAACATAGTAAGTGATGGAACCTAGAGACATGCTGGCTGTCTCTCCAACAGTATGAAGTTAGTGAAATCTTTATTTCCTGTTCATATTTTAAGGACCAAATAAGAATTAATATTATGATGAATAATGGATGCTTTGCAGTTCTTGCAGTGTAAGAAAGAGTAAATCGAAATATTTGAAACAAATAGTATCAAGTATCTTAGTGCAGTGTGATAGTCTTAATTATAATGTTGAGCTGCTTTTACAAGTGTAAATACTGGAGAGAATTGATGGGCTATTTGTTTCTTCCACTTAGTATTTGCAGTGTACCTTTTTGCTAATGACTTTCTTCTAAGTAGTTGCAAGATTAGGGACATCTTTCATGTACTGTTGACTTTTCCATGCATCTGGGAGAAAGGATGGAAAGACATTTATTGGGTATCTTCCCAATGCCAGAGACACTGCCAGCCTATGAGATTTTAGGAGAAGCTGAGCAAAGGAGCAGTGACAAGCAGGGCAGCAGTTTCCATCATCTTTCCCTGGAATATTCTCTCTGCAGAGGCACTTATTGCAGCAATTCAAGGTGATATTGAGGAAGCTAAGAAACGACTAGACTCACCAGAGCATCTGAAACTCAAAGAGGACAACTTCTTCCAGGTCGCTAAAGGCAAGCTAATGAACGGCCACTGATGAAACTCATCTTATTTGTTCATTCACTGTTTCCTAGGGTTTTACTGCTCATAACTCTGCAGTCTCATGTAGGTTGTATTTTAAAAGTCAGACATTTTCCTACAGCTGTGAATTAGTTTTAAACAGTGCAGTGTAGTTACCATATTATGTTTCAACTGCTTAGTTAAACCCATCATGTTACAGTACGAAAAAGGTTCACTTATGAAGTCAAGATCCTTTTTTATGTAATATGTTGATTAAAATGTACCACTAGAAAGGTCTTAAGTGTCTTATAATGGAAATGAAATGTGTATAAATATGGGTAAAAAGGCAACAACTAGTTTGAGATGAGAACTGTAATTCTCGTGGTGAACTTCTAGCACGCATGTATTTGTGTAGCATGCTCTGCTGATTACAAGGCTTAGAAAAGCAAGTATATTCAACGGGTTTGACAGTTTATTGCAAACCTAAGGGGGAAAATCCTGACTTTGTATTTTTGATATTTGGGGCATTTATATATTATTATAGACATGAAGACTTGTGAAATTTCATTTTAATTAGTCATTTCCTCTAAGAGGTCAAATCATTGTACTGTGTTCCATTTTTGTTACAGCTGCCTCTGTTTTAATTGGTCTAGACTCTCTGCCTATTATTTCTTTGTTTTGTTTTTTTTAAACAGTAAAATGAGTGTTTTCAAATCTCTAGGTCTCATTTTTGTGTTGAATAACACTTTTCTTTTACAAGTAGATGTCTTTCAACATCTTTCTTGACTGTTTTTTTCCTGTAAACAATTGTCAGTGTCAGTTTTTCCATTTAGAATATTGTACAGTTTACATTTACAAAAGACTGCATCTGCCATTCCGTCCCTTCACTATATGAACAGAGATTAAGCACATATCTGTATTACATTTTAGAAAAAATATCAAAAAAGTCTTCAGATTTCCTCAAAGTTTAAATGAATAGAGCAGTTCATTTATATATGCCAATTCCTTAAAGAACACAAAATACTTGTTTTTTTTTCCCCTAGAGAAACTATTTAAGAGTCAACTAAACTAGGAAATAGGAATTTATTTTTAATGTAATTATATTTCTAAGCAAATGTAAACTGTTGTGGTTGTGTGTGCACAGTGTAATTTAATGCTGAAGAGTGCTTGTATCTGGGGGAAAAACATAAGTAATAAAGTTTTAGTTAAATAATATTCATGCTATGCATTTTTGCCTTCTCTAAGAGTGAATTTTGGCCACTTGAGACTTGTTTATATTGGCAGAAAGTTGAAGTCTTTGGATATTTAGTAAATTGAGACTGCAGATTGTTCGGGCCCCCACAACACATTGCAATATTGTTCACTTTAGCATCAGATTTAGTCGGGGGATTGGGTGCAGAAGTATCTAGAAGGTAATTTTAAAGATAAATCATTATAAAACCATTTTCCCCTAATCTGTATAAATTAATTAGATAACTGATTTTAACAAATATTTCAGAAAACATCTAAAGCTAATGTTGGAGAAGAGGGAAGCACGGATAAATTCAGTTGGATTGTGTGTTACTTTTTGGTGTATGAATTTTTGGCAAACAATGTAGTAAGTGTCTTTCATTTCTTCTTTATAAAAATACATAGGAAATATTGTTTAATGTTAGAAATCCTCTACTTGAGGGAAGCCTCAGTTATCAGTGGCTTTATGAAACAAAGTTAAAAACAAACATGGAAAGTGTAAAAGATTTGTGTTTGAAAATCTTGCTGCTGATTATGTCTTAAGTGTGAAAGTTCTTTGATACTGTATCGTCACCTTACATTTTGTTAAATAACTTTCGCCTTTGAAAATTGTATGGTGTGTGGTTTAGGAGTTAGGTAATAGTGTCTATGTTTTTTTAAGTTTTATGTTAAGTATTTCTATATTGTAAGAAATTGCGGTAGGGGCATTTTTGATTAGTCTGAATTGTTTCAGGCCTTGAAATAAATCCTGACCAACTGATATTTCTTGTTTCTGTGTGTCGGTTTGAATCTTATGCTTTGTCTACTTAAGTTCCTGATTTGTTGGCCGATGGTCATGGTTACCATGGGTGTGTTTGAGGGCCTGCATAGCACGTTACAGGCAGCGCTCTAGGGAGGGCCAGGCGTGCGGTGGTCGTTCCACAGCCGATGGCCGGGCCTTTAGGGGCCCCTGTATTTATTTCTGAAGCAAGGACACGTATATTTGGAGAGGATTCACAGGGCATCAGTACTCTGAAAAGTCCACTTTCTGAGAGTGAGGGTCCTGCATTATATTTTGGAGTTTTAAGAGCCAGGCTAGTGTAAATAGGTCTGAGGTCCTTTCCATAACTCCTGCTCCAAAACAGAGTTCTGTAACCCTCATGACTTGTGCCACCAACCCTATAGCAGTGACTTGGGACTCTGCCTGTCTCTACTGTGTGCAGGAGTTCACAGTTGTTCTGTCAACACCATCTACAGGGCTCTCAACTAGGGAGGCTTAAAGGCTTGCAGTTAGGGCCGGCCCTGTGGCCATGTAACCGGGTTCTGATCAGAGAGATTTAAGAGGAGTCTGCTTGGGATTTATGAGGACAGATTTGCTTTCCTGGTGAAAGGGTCAGCCTTTTCCTCTTCCTCTCTTCCTCGGAAAATGGGTGGAAGCTGATAGAGGAGAACCAATCCGACCTTCAGAGACTGAGCTAGGAAATAAATCTACCCTATAAAAAGAGATGCTATCGTAAGCAAGAGTTAGCAGTACATTACAGAATAAGCTCTACAAAGATGACACATACGGGGATTACCAGGTACAGAATCCAAAATGACTGTTTAATATGGGTAAAGAAATAGTGTCAAAAATGCTAAAATAACAAGATTCTATAAAAGTCAGGCAGATTTAAGAATTATCAAAATAGAATTTCTTTCTAATGATGAAAAAACTGAAATTTAAAACTTAGTGGACACGTTAAGCATAGGTTAGTCACAACTGGTGAACTGTGCGATCTGATGAAGTCTGTGACTGTGCTGTCATCCCTGTTGTCTCTTCACTCCAAGTTCACCTTCCTGCTCTTAGTGATGTGGCTGGGACTAAATGTTTCTTTGACAGTTGGCTTCCTTTTGTGTCAGGTCGTACGTGGAGGTTGAGCCCTAGCTTGTGTCACAGGCAGCTCAGTCCTTGGACCTCCCTGTGCTTAACTTGCTCTGTTCCTGAGTGGATACTTGGGAGAGACATACTTGACCACTGACAGAATCCCCACTTTGGCTCCCTGACAGTATCAAGGGCCATGTAGAAGCCAGAATAGTAAACCGAATCAATGCTGCATCTGGGGAAATTGCCAAGTGCCATCATTAAAAATCCTGAAAGATTCAGGCTAAAGGCTCCTATCATTATTTGTTCAGACTATACAGAAATGTGATGGCTCTTGGGAAATGACTGTATTATCATAAACGAATCAGATAATGACCTCAACTGCAGCTGTTGTCCAGGATATATAAAATGTCTTCAACAGGTTTCTAAGGATTGGTATAAAGAACACATTCATCACAACATAGTGGAGAAAAAAATATTTTAAAAATACGAAAATATCACAATGGAAAGCTATGTTGAAGTGAATGGTAATACACAACGTGTAAAAATTTACTGGATGAAGCTAGCTAATGCTATCAAAAGATTATAGCTTTAAATACATAGATAAGAAAGATCAACAACCTAAACTTTGATCTCAAACCAGAAAGCAGAAGAAAGCAGACAAAAATGAATATATATTGTATGATTCTATATAAAATTTAAGAACAGGCAAAACTAGAGCAAAAATGGTCAGCGTAGTTCTTGAGGACAGGGAGGTGACAAGGTCATGAAGGTTGTTGGGTGCTTCTGTCTCAATGTCCTGTTTCTAGATCTGGGTGATAGTTGTGTAGGGTGCTCACTTTGTGAAAATTCATCAAGCTTTATATCTATTTGTACACGCTCACATAAGGCAAATTGTGTTCTGTATAGCTCAGCTCTGAATATAATTTATGCGGTCACAAGGATTACTGCACTGAAATTTTATAAAGCAAAATACATTTATTGGAAGGATGAGGAGATGGGAAGTGTGCATGGGGCAGCAATAGAAGGGAGAGTTTGGAAGAGAAATGCTCATCTTCCGTAAGTGGGAAATGAACAGGTAGATTCTTAATCTGAAAACATAAGCAGCAGAAGTATGAGCATGTCCCGTGGAGATAGGGAGGTACATGTGAAATAACTGAAAGGGCTGAAGTTGCTCACTTTTGTTTTTAATTCTTTTTTTTAATTTCATTTTTTAGTTTTATTAGGTAGAATTGTTACAGTTTGACTGCACATATACAATATATTGCATGTAAATACATATACACAATATACTACACATTTCTTAAAATTTACATATATGTAATGTTTCTAAGAATGTTTAGAGCATTAGCTTTTTAAACTTCCATAGTTATCAAAGAAATAAAGGCAACCTCACAGTAAGAATTAATTCAAAAAGATACATACACCCTGCTATTAACAGCAACATTATTTATAATTGCCAAGATATGGAAGCATCCTAAGTGCACATCAACAGATGAATGGATAAAGAAGATGCAGCATATATATGTAACGGAATACAACTCACCCATAAGAATTGCCATTTGTGGCCCTTCACTGACTTTTTTTTCATGAAGTTGCTCACTTTTAAAGAGTGGAAAATGGGATGTAATGGGAACAAACTAGTATTTCTTTTTCTTACACTGTCTTGTTGAATAATTCTTTAAATTATGCTAGGTATATCCTGATAAAAATAAAAATCAGTCTTTTGATTGAAGTATAGTCAGTTTACAATGTGTCAATATCTGGTATACGGCATAATGTTTCAGTCATACATATACGTACATACATTTGTTTTCATATTCTTTTCCATTATAGGCTACTGCAAGATACTGAATATAGTTCCCTGTGCTAATACATAAGGAATGTCATTTATTTTATATACAGTGGTTAATATTTGCAAATCTCAAACTCTCAATTTATTCCTTCCCACCTCTTTTCCCCTAATAACCATAAGTTGTTTAATATGAAAAGTTAGCCTTTAAAAAGTTAATTATATATTTACAGAATGTTAAAAAGTTGTGAAACTTAGGATAAACTTATTTTTTTCTTTTTTCCCCCTTAGCAGAGACACTGGGGATTGAACCCAGGACCCCATACACACCAAGCAGGCGCATTACCCTTGAGCTATACCCCTCATCCCAGGATAAACTTATTTTTAAACAGTGTATTATAGTTTGAAATTACAAGGTCAGTATGTTTTTGTTCAATTTCCAAACACCTTTTCAAATAAAGTAACTGAATTCAGTGAGCCCAACTAGTAATCTGGGGGAAAAAAAAACACACTTTGTAAAGCAGTGCTGTCCAGTAGAGCTTCCTGCTCTCTTGATGGCGTTCCATTTCTTCACTCTCTAGTAATTACTTGAAACAGCTGCACATGCCTCGTGACTACTATACTAGACAGTTTAACTATAGAGGACCCAAAAAAGTCTGGAAGCACAGGGAAAATTATATATTTACTGTTATTTTTTCAGATTAACAATTGGATCCATGGCTTAAATTCTGAGGTACTTTATCTGATAAGGCATTGTCCACATTTCTTGAAAACAGAACTGATGAATTGTTTAAGTTGACTGTTTCTCAACTTTTTGGATACTGCATATAAGATTCTCTGCCTTCTACTTAGTTTCCCCTTTTTGTCATTTCTCATTTATTTTCAGCCATTATTTCCTATATAAGCACTGAAGTCTAAAAATCTCCCCTTGCTTACTCCACCTTTACCTGTTGGCCTGTGGAAGCCAGCCCCTTGGAGAGAGCTGTCTGGCCCTGGCATCTCAGCGCGGCTCTCCGATCACTTTCCCATACACAGTCACCCTCCCTTAAAGGTCTCAACGGGTTGCATTTCTCAGTTAGGTTGAAGGGCATTTAACAGAAGGGAGATGGATATATTCGAATGGCATTCATGAATATATGGATTTATGTACCAACCTGCACTAGGCTCTTTATAGCTACCTCCTACAAACTCCAATGTCTTGTATTTTGATAATCACCTTAGCTCTTTTACCTAGAAGCTTCTAGAGGCCTTGGGCTGTATTTTAATTCCCCTAGCACTACACCTACATATAGAAAATGTTCTGTATACAATTGTACATTACTTAGAAATAAATGTATCTTGGATATTAAGACCTTAATATAGGAACAAGATTAGAGAAAGCTTCACTGGGAACCTAGCTTGTCGAACCAAAAAAAAAAAAAAAATTTAAAGCTGGTTCTACCTCCCTCAGCTGCATTTCATTCTCCAAGGCAAAATCTATGCCATGGATGAAACCTCCAGGGTGAATTTTGTTATCTGTCGAGGCCTAAAGTTATTATGAGGAGTACCAAATTATCTCATATTTTTCTAACAAAAATTGTGACTTTTAGAATCTTTTGTTACTTCTAATCCTTCATGAACACTTAAAAAATAAAATAAAAATTACTAGAAAAATACTCACACACTTGGATGTCTTCACAGTGTCAAAATGCTATAGATTTTAAACACTCTCAAATTTCAGTGAGAGACAGTCCATAGGCCAGTAGCAGTCACAGACCACACTTCAGATGGCCCTGTTCTAGAAGCCTCGGGCTTTCCCTGTTATCCAGAGCAGGGTAGACAAACTTTTTTTTTTTTGTATAGGGCCAGACAAAATTCTTAAGGCTTTGCCATAGCAAAAAAGCAACCATAGACAATACATAAATGAATGGGCATGACTGTGTTTCAAATTTTTATTTACTGAGGCAGGAGGGTGGAGTTGGCCTACAAGCCCATTGTTTGCCAATTCCTGAGCTAGAAGAGCTTTTTTTCAACTTTTTCCAGAACATTTGTAGTAACCGCCTTTTTCCCAATTACTGTGCGTGTTTTATGTAATTTCTGTGCACATAATTTTGAAGCATAGGTCTTAATATTTGAGAAGGATAGTTATGGATTTAAAGTGAAATCGGCATCTTCAAATCTAGAATATCCAGGTGAATTAAAAATGTTTACTGTTCTAGTTGGAGGTGTAGATGATCACAAGATGCCAATACTGGGAACTGAATTTTTGTGTCCCTCCCCAAATTCATATGTTGAAGTCTTAACACTCGATGTATTAGCAATGTACTAGCCTTTGGGGGGTAATTAGGTCATAAGGGTGGAGCCTTCATGAATGGGATTAGTGCTCTTATAAAAGGACCCCAGAGAGCTCTCTCACTTTTTTCCCACCATGTGAGGATGCAACGAGAAGTTGGCAGTCTGCAACCTCGAAGAGGGCTCTCACCAGAACTGAAGCTGCTGGCAACGTGATTTCCAACTTCCAGGCTCCAGAACTGTGAGAAATAAATTTCTGTTGTCTGTAAGTCACCCAGTCTGTGGTATTTTGTTATCATAGCCTGAACAGATTAAGACAGGAACCCTGATGTGAAACAAAATAGATGACCTCTTCCATCCTTCCCACCTCCTCCCTTCTCTCTTTTGTGCTCCTCTCCCCTCCCCTCCCAGTCTAATCTTCCCCACTCTCTTCTCTTTTCTCTATCTCTAATAGAAACAGATGTGAGCCGTTGAATTGGGAGTGAAGAAGATACAAAGGCATCTATAAAATACTTATAATTTTTCTCTTTGGAACTAGATTTGAAATGCCTCCAGGATATCGGTCTTAATAGAGCTTCTTCAGGTCAATGCTCTAAATCAGTACTAGTTCCCTGGGTCACCCAGGACAAGGGGGAGAGCAGAGCTGCTGAGGGGTGTGTGGGAAAGGGGTGGGTACCGGTCCCTGTGGAGTGCTCACTATTGCTGTGTACAGTGGAGCCTCATCTTAGGAAGGGATTAGGTTGTAAAGTCAGCAAGCATGGCCAAAAGGCAGATATGGAAGTCAGAAGGACCCCTGAGAACTTCTGAACTTATTTTTAAGTTGCTAAAACCTGGGTCTTTTGAAACTCAAACCTAAGATTTAATTCTTATGTGTCTCTTTGCATTTTGGCCAAGGCTGCCTTACTATGGGACAGCACAGGCCTTGGTGGGGTTTGAACAGGCAACAATAACTGAGCAAATAAGAGTCTTACTTTTCTCTCATGCTCTTGTGCAACAAACCCATATAGTTGAATTCTCTTAAGTCAAATACAAGTATTCCGTGACTGCACAATACTATCTTTTGTATTTCCCACAGCAGACCTAAGCCTCACATGTTACCATTTTGATGTGGAATCTAACTGGTTGCAAGTAACACATGGATTCTGGCTGATTTCGTCTGGAAAGGAATTTACTAGAAGAATGATGGGTAGCTCAGGGAATGGATGGGAAAGCTGGAAACTAGGTGAGAAAAGGGGACATCACAACCAGAGCCGGAATCATCCCACAGAGCTAGTTCGCCGGGGGCAGTGTCACTTTCACGAGGCCGCGGCGACATGATTTCCCATCAGACACACCAGAACCCCATCCTCCATGTTGCTGGCTGGCCCTGTTGCCCTGGAAACTGATCTTTCTATGATGAGCATCTGGTTGGCCTAGTGTGCCCGTGTGTTAGCTGCGAGAGGGGCTGGAAAACTGAGTACCTGGCTGTCTCAGCTTCTATAGAGAGAAGCTTTTCCATCAAGGCTCATGCAGTGGGAAATAAATTCCCTAAACATAAGGAGGGGTTCCAATAATGGGTGTTAAAAAAAAAAGACAAATATCCATTATCATTATCTAACTCTGAAGGATATAATGATCTGAGTCCATGCACTCTGTCCACTCCTCCAGCCACTCCAAAAAGCATTCCTTATATTAAGTGAGAATGTTGCAGAGAGACTGAAAAACCTTTTGTTTTCTTTTACTGAAGGAAGAAAAAGTGACCCATGGTATTTCCCTTTTTATCCCGATTTGCAGGAAACTCAGGGCTAATTTCAATCACTAGCTATAATCGCCTAGAACCTTGATTTTCAAAATGTTCTCCAAAGAGCCATAGAGCCTCATGAAAGTGCCCTGGGCAATGGGCAAGCAAGAGGACCTCTGCCCTTTCCCACCCTCCCTCTAAGGCAGACTCTTGACTGTCTTCTCTCTGTGGCTTCTGCCGAAGGCTCCAAAGACTCCGCTTGATTGAAGGCCTCCATTGTTAAGAAATATTTAAACTTGTGCTTGGATTGATCAACCTACTCCCTCAGGGTTCACGTCCTCTATTTTCATGTCAACAATTTCATTTGTACACGTAAAAGACAGCCCTGCCAGCACTTTTCTGGAAGCAGATGGATATAAATCCTAGAAGAGTCACTCCCTCTGGGGCTTTGAGAGAGGATTCTCTGGTGTGTGTTCTGCTTGGATCCATGTAAACAAACACCTGCTTCTAACCATGAGTCACTCAAAGGAATTCCAGGTTAATCTCAGGGTCCCTTTAGGCATGTCTGAGCCTTCAAAATAAATATTTTCTATGGTGGAGTTATTTTGCTTACAGATTTGCCTGTATTTCAAACTTAGTAAAGCCTCCCCATCCATGTATTTCTGTCCGATGAAGTTTTTTTTGGTTTGGTTTGGTTTTGTTTTCTAATCTTGTCTCCTGAACCTGACAAAACGTAATACTAGTATTCTGAGATTTCCACTGTATTTCAAAACCAGAATTTTCCCCTGGCTCTTAGCCTGAACAGCTAGACCCGTTCTCTGCTGTTTCCTATTGATTTCATTTGAGTCATTTTTTGAAGTTTTAGAAGATGGAAGGATTCTCTGCCCCTTTTGAAAGTTTATTTTCTTCATTTCTTTTTAGACAGTCTCACAAAGGGATGGCGAAGATGAAATACCACTGCAGACGCTCAGCTACACCCAGGATGCCATGCTCTTTGTAAGAATACAGTTTTAAAAGTCAAACACAGGTGACTAAGTTCACACTGAACATTCAGAAGCAGAGTACGATGTCCCTTGTTTCACGGTTGAGAATCAGGATGGAAGGGATTACGTTCTCTCCACTTCACCTGCTGCCCAGAGGTAAATTTTAGTGGTCGGAGCAACTGGATCCTCAGTGTGTCTTTATTCACATCACTTCATTTCTCCTCTTAATAAGTCTGAGACATCTAGCTAGATGTTATTACACTTCAGATGAAGAAACAAAGTCAAAGACAATCTCAGATTATCTGTGGTGGTAGAAAATTTCAAAGCTGAGTGTGGAACCCAGGTCCTCACCTTTTACAGGAGGGAAACAATGTCAGTAGACTCTTGTTTAGCCTCCTGGTCCTGGAGGAGCTGATACATGGGACCCTGGGAGATATGGATGGTGGAGTAGTGGGCGAGGTTGATCCCCAGGCCGACCAGTTAGCAGCTTTGGAAGGACATGGTAGCTCACCCTTCAGTTGGCTTTTGCGTCTACTGGCTGGAGTGTTTCAGGCACAGGATAGTTAGCAAAGCTGAGATCAAACTTTTAGTTGAGGTAGCAAAAAGGCAGAAAGTTCACAAACACATCAATCTTTATCACATTGACATGCTGTGGACAGAAACAAGGTCTCTGAGCCTGGAGGAACTGGGGTGTACCAAGGATTCAGTTCACAGACTGGACCGGGGCAATCAGCTGATGCCAGAAGGCCCTGGCAAGCTCTGTGGGCCACCTGCTGTGATTCAAGCTCTTGTTCCCTGTAAAGTTTCATCATACATGGCCCCTCCACAGCAAGGCCACGTCCTCTAGTAAGCCCCAAACTCTGACTGCTTATTCCAGATGCCAAGCCTTTGCTCATTCTCTTCTCTTTCCCTCCACTTAAATGTAGCCCATCCATCTGTAAAATGATGTGAATACAGGGCTTTTCTTTCCTTTATACTTTTGGAAGAGCCTGCCAAGGAAAAAATCTCTGTAATAAGTGTTCCTAAATCCCCCATATTCCAATACTAAATCCTAGAAAATCCAGTTCCTGCTAAGAGAACGTGAAACTGTTCTTCCCACCACCCCCCTCCTACCTATAGAGACGTGGAGTTGAAGAGGGGAGAGGGAGAACTTCTTTGGAGATAAATATCCACGTACTCTGTATCCTTTTCAAGTGTATCCATCAGAGAGCTTGTGTGCCCTCAGTTGGGAGGTGGGACATTGGAACTGTATGAGAAGCTGTAGCTGGATTGGCCTTAGACAACAGAGCAGAGAGAAGGGTGGCCCTTTCATCCTCAGTGGAGGGGTAGAGAGAGGGGGAAAGGTGTATGCTTCTTGTGGACCAGATATGAGGATAAGGCTTGAGCCAAATCCGAAAGAGACCCAAGGTGGCAGCCTAGAGAGGTGCTGTGACACAGAAGACGGGCAGAAGAAGGATTTCTGGAAGTTCACAGTCTGAAGGGGGCTTGGAAGCACCACAGACATTGCAGTTAAATTGCCCCGGTAGAGAATGCTCAGAGAAGTCACAAGCACAGCAAGCTCAGGGTCAGCCGGGTAAGCTGGACTCTTTTCCCTAACCCAGGGGGTTTTACCCGTTGCATTGTGAAATCGAATTAATGGACTGTGGTCAGCAAAGAAAGGAAGCAAGGAAGAAAATGATGGAAGAAATGTAATTTAGATAAGATTGTTTCCTGAAACTAAAAATTTTTGCTTGTTTTGGAGGGGAGGTAATTAGGTTTGTTTGTTTGTTTGTTTAAATAAAGGTACAGGGGATTGAACCCAGGACCACCTTGCGCGTGCCAAGCATGCGTTCTACCGCTGAGCTAGGTCTTCTCCCCCTCTGTTTCCTGAAAGCTTTGCTTCAGTTTTACAAAGAGGTATTGGTGTAAAAAAAATTTTTTTTTTTTGATTATAGATTACAGTCAAAAAAAGTTTGAAAGTCCATTTTAATTTGCTCTCCTTGTGCTTGGTTCTGGAGGAATTAGGCAGCTGCAGTCTGGGAGATTAGAAACAAGGCCCCTGGGACCAGTTTCTGTGCAAACGTGGGCGAGTTTTTTTTACCTTTCTGTGGCTTAGTGTCTTATCTGTAAAACAAGGACCACAGTAATGCCTACCTCATCAAGTTATTATGACAGTGAAAAGGATTAAACAAGTTGATCATGTGAAGTGCCTCTAATAGTACCTGAAAATAGACTATGAACTTGGTAAAGGCTAATTCTTCTTGTAATGTGGTTATTCCCCAGCCAAAGATAACATTGTAACTTTAAGGACACAGCAAACTCCCAGATTATATGCAGAGAGTCTAGTATTGTTCAGCTGCGGACAGTGATTTCTGTGGGCAAATAGGCACTCCACAAATATTTACAGAGCAACTATTGTGTGTTAGCACTCTGCTGTGTGTTAAGAATACAAGGTGGAATAAGATAATGTCTGTGACTTTGAGGAACACAGTCTTCTGGAGAAGTTTCAATTTATTTGATTTGATCTTCATCAGCCCTATGTGGTGCCTGCTCTCTAGTAAATATGTGGTGAACACATTTCTGTGAGAGGAATCATGAATTGTCTGCCTCACCCCTATACAGTAAAGAGGGGCGCATCCTGTCCCTTCATTTTCCCAGTACCTTCAAGATGTGGAGGACAGAACAAGCAGCACAGGAGACTTTTCTGCAGATGCCAAAAATCTCCAAAAAAAATCTACCCTTGAGGAGAGATGAAGGTGTTCTTGTAGACATCCTCTGTTGTCTATTTCATCGTGTTTATTGAAAAAAATTTTCGGGAAAGGATGAGAAAGGAAACAGATGGCGCCAAATGATGGAGAAGAACTTTATTTATTTCATCTCTTTGTGGCTCAGAGCAGCTGACAAGCCAGCAGGAAAACAAAAGCAGGGGATGTAGCGTAGCCTCCTGAATCATTCTCCTCCCTCCATTCCAACATTCCCGGCCCTTCAACTATGTAAACAGAGCTCTGATGTCACAACCCAAGGAAGGTCAGGTGGGGTGAGTTTGCCCAGTTCTTCTTCCCACCCCTCCTGCCCTTTAGAGCAGGATAAAGACTTCCATACAGGTTACACATGAAATTACACATGAAATATTTTTGTTTTTAGCCCAGAGGGAGGGAATAGAAACAAGGAAAAAAAAAAAAAAAGACAGATTTGGAACAACATGAAGCCCTCCCCACCTGTTGCCTTGGAGTGAGTAGGGAGCTGCACATGGTGGGGACTGAGTTGGAACGTGTATGGGTCTTTTCTAAAAGGACTAAGAACTGCCCTTAAAAATGGCAACAGTGAAAGTTTATACTTCAATTGTTTTGCAGTTTACAAGTTTATAGTACACAAAGCACAGCCCCTGACATCATCTCACATGACTTGGCCAGTGTCACACTAAGATGGACACGGAGATATTCTGACTCGGAGACTAGTTGTCTTTCGATGAAGCTTCTTATCATGAAAAGAAATTCTTCTTTCATATCTTGACATCTTCCTCAGCGTTCTCCTTATGTCTACATGTTTTGGAGATCTTATGGAGCTTTTCATCCCTTTTCCCTAAAGCTACCACCTTTATAAAAAGTCTTTGAGACATTTTGGGGGTGTAGGTAGGTGCAGTAGCTGATGCATTTTGCTAGCTAGCCTCCATTGCTCTGAATATGCTGAAGTCGTGGCTGGCTTCATGGCTGTGCCACCCAGGCGTTTGCACAGGGTCTGATGCGTAGAAGAGCCCTACTTAGTTTCAAAACTCTGCTGCCGCTGTCTTGAAACTTGCCACCATCTTGAAATTCTTAATAATTTTTACACCAGGCCCCATGAATTATGTAGCTGCCTCTGACTGACCCAGTTAGTTCTCTGAGAAATCACACCTAGATGCTTGGCCTGAGAATATTGTTTGATTTCTCCCAGTTTCCACAGTATAAGCGGCATGCCTGCCTAGGATGGACTACAGGTGAACAGGGAGATAACACTGGTGTAGCACCTTATCGTTTACAACAGAACTACAGATCACACGCATTATCTCCTTCAGTCCTCGCAAGCAAACGTTAAGAGGCAAGTCTATTTAAGGCCAGCAGAAATCCCCTACAGGGGATGAAATTGATTTGACAGGCAAACAGCAAACAGCTCTTTAAAAGTGAAGATCAACAGAAAAACAGGACAGAGAAACCATGCAGATGTTATACAGCTGTGCTGCAAAGGACGTTTCAAACGCAGTGAAGGACTCAGCATGGAGTTTGGCCAAAGGGATCATGGGGAATAAAAATTCCAATCCCAGGCCAAGAGAAGGAGAGAGAGAGAGAAAAAGAGAGAAACACCCTCGGATAATCCTGGAGCATTAGTCACAAAGATGCCTCACAACCCCTCAGAGCCCAGGGAGAGGCATCACAAATTTGGACTTCTTTGTCAAGGATTCTGGCTTTGCCCGGTCACTTCTTGATTAGCAATTTGATTAGGTTTCTGGGTTCCTTTGTTCCAGGAACAGATCAATACTAAAAATACTGCCCAAGGTACCCTGATAGGGCTGCTAAAACCCAGACTAAGTACCACCTTTTTGAAAATCTTGCAGCACCTAGACTTTGGTTTTCACTTGCTCCCACCTGGTTGTCTGACCTTCTGGTCTCCTGCCTCTGACCGTCTTGTCTGCAAAGCCCCCGTGCCCAACTGACATCTAAAGTCCCGGCCACTGAGTGGAGAAAAGCTCGATGCCTACAATGTGGTCCTCAGCTCAGCCTTTGGGGCCAAAGGAGACCAAGAAGGTCTTCCTGAGTTTTCAGCTCCACAGTTCAGACAGGTCCCCTTTCTTGCCTCTGCTCTCAGGCCACTTTCTAACCCTATATCCTAAGGGGTTTTCTACATAGATTCAAAGTCAGAGTGACCTAGAGAAAGCCTGGGTTGCTGACATCCTTCCTTTCCCAGTGTTCTCAGCATACCAAGATCACCCTTGGCTTCATAGCCAAACTCTAACATTTGAGTTTTTGTAAGACTGGGGGAGAAGGGAGGGTTTTATTGTAGAAGCATGGATTCTCTTCGACAGTCAAAGTAAATAGGACTTCTATTAAGAAAGTATTCTGCTAGGGGGAACTCTAGTTGCTTTTTAGAGAGCCAAAAGCAGTGGGAAGGTAAACAGATTTCCTTAGAGGTCGAGCACTTGGTCAGTGTGTTTATGGAATGTATGGCCCTTTAACCAAAACTTTTATCCCTTCAGTGAAGCATGGATTTTATTTTCTCCTGGTTTTGGAGCAAATCACTGTAGGCGTTTCTGAAAGAACAATCTTCTGTTTTTCTCTATCTGCTGAGAAATCAAGTAAGAAAAGCCAGTTAATGATCCGGTTACTTAAAACCACTCATTTCAGCGTATTTGCTTTGCTGAGAAGAAGAGGCCTTGTTAACAAGGACTGAGGGGGTGTGTCTTTGCTTCCAGATTAAGCGTAAAGAACAAAGTAAGTCTACTTTTCTCTCCCTTGTATAATCTTGCTTCACAAATCCTTTCAAAATACAGGTTCATGGGAGGGAAGGCTGTTAACGAGTTTTCACTGCTACTAAAAGGATGCGGGAGGAAGTAGGAGGAAGTTAGCACTCTCAGAGCCCCTTCTGTACACCGTGCCCATTGCATATGTAATCTCCTTTGTTCCTCATGGCAACCTCAGGAGTGTTGGCATTCAAGTTTCCCGTGTGTAGTTGAGAATCAGAGAAATTTAGTAACTTGGCCAAGATTCCACACAAGAAAGATTCAGGATTGGAATTCCATCTCAGGAATCTTTCATCCCTAAACTCACGATATTTCTGTTATGCCAAGTCATCTTTATAAAAATAAATGCAGGAATGGTAAATCTAATAAGGGCATCATCCACCAAGATTAAAAAAAGAGCTTGATACTTAGGAATAGCTGACAAAAGACAGAATGAGATGTTATTATTGAAACCAAAGTGAGGGTATAGTTAGTCAAACTGGCACTTGAGCCAACATCTTGACATTTGTGGAACGTCCCCCCTTAGGTTCACTGGTGCCTTGAGAAACAATGCACAGAAGGGGGAAGTGATGTAGGAAGAGAAGGTAGGCTCCAGCAAAGACACTCTGCTTGCTACGTTTGCCTTTCCTCTGCAGACTTCGAGGGGCCCAGCTTGGCTGGAGGACAAATATTCTTTATCACATGTAGTTGAAATTGACCTGTGATTTCAAGTTCATGTGAAAAGTGCTTGTCATTTTACAGATTTACTGTCCACTGTTACTGAGCTCTGTGGGTCCTTTTATTCCTGAACATTTCCCTCAGGATTCCTCACCCAAAAGGTATGTATATGCCTCGGCTTGCTTTTTCTGTCTCTGTGTTCCAATGATTTCATTGCTTTTTTCCCCTGAATTTATTGCACTGCTTGTAGTCTCCCTTGTTTTGTGATTATTTTTATACATCTTTGTTTTTCCACTTCAATATTCAGCTCTTTGGGGGAAGATAATGTTGTTTATCTTTGCTTTCTACAGTTCAGCTTGCATAATCCACATAGGTTTTTTAATTTCAGAAATACCCTTGAAATGGTAGTGTACATAAACTTTTATATCTTGCTTATCATATCTATTATAGCATATTTTGTATGGTCTTTGTAAACTTGCTTTTAGAGTGTTGTGATTTTAAATTATAAACAAAGATGATTATTTTTAATGCTCTGGTTCTGTTTATAATATTTCCTAGCATGGAATTGGTGAATTCAAAGAGAACACACATTGAAAAGACTCGATATATTTTGCTAAATCGATTTCCAAAAGAGTTTTATTGGCTATGGTAAGGGGAATCCTAAAATAAACTGTCAAGGTTTCCCACTCTAATCCCCAGGACCTGGAACATGAGGAGACTGTCATGCCTATGACTATGTCACATCACAGCCAGAGGGAGATCCTCCACGTGGGCCTAAGTGAATCTCACAAGCCCTTTCCATGCAGTTTTCTCCAGCTGGTGGCAAGAGGGAAAGTCGGAAAGATTCAGAGCATGAGAAGGTTTCAGTGCATGGATATTGGCTTTGAAGGGGGCCTTGGAGGAAGGCGTGCACAAGACCAGAGAGTGGCCTCTAGGAGCTGAGTGACCCCTGACCGACAGCTAGAAAAGAAAGTAGGACCCTCAGTTCTACAGCCACAAGCAACTGGACTCTGTCAGCAGCCTGAATACCTGGGAAAACAGTTGTTTTCCAGAGCCTCCAGGTAAGAGCCAGCCTGGCCCACGTCTTGATTTTAACCTTGTTAGGCCCTAGGCAGAGAACCCAGTCAAGCCCACGTGGGCTTCTGACCTATAAACCTGTAAGATAATACATGTTTTGTTATTTTAAGATGCTATATTTGTGATAGTTTACTTTTCAGCAATAAAAACTGGCTTACCCTATACCAGTTGGTCAAGGTTGGGGAAGAGTATTCCAAGGACAGTGAACAATGTGTGCCCAAGGATATGAGATAACAGGACATTATCCTGGAGAACTTTGAAGTAGTTCAGTACTACTGAGTGTAAGTGGAGAAGCTGGAAATAAGGAGGGGCCGGGAACTGGTGGATGTTAAGACTGGAGACAGAGGCAGTGGCCCTATCTTGCCAAGTTGTGAATGTCATAATCAGTGTAGGTGATAGGGAGCCCTGCATGTGATGATCTGATTGATCTTAGAAATGACCTTTGATTGCAGGGTAGATAAATTGGGAGGAAAAGGAGATCGAAGCTCAGCAATAATTCGGAAGGAAGTATTAAAGGATCAGATGAGAGTGGCTGAGGGCCAAATCGAGTCTGTGATGATGGGGCTGACAGACAGATAGGACTTATTTTTAGGAAAAAAGTTCATGATTATATGACTAGCTTAGTCATTGGAGGTAGAAAGACGAGGGGGGAAAAGCACTCTTTTATTGCTTTGTGTCTCTTACTGGGTAAAGCACAAACTAAGCACATAAAAAGTGCTCAGAAGTAGTTTATTGATAAGCAAGTCCCCATAGCATTATCTGGTCTTGATTTAACTTTATTTTCAATTTTAAAATTACTTTCTATAAACCAGAACCTTCCAAGCTCTTGCTTAGCCCCTTGGTGTTTTTCCAGTCTACAAGGATTCCCTTAATAGTTCAAAGTTATTTGCAAACAGAAAACCAAAAAGCAACTTTGTTTTCCAACCACATATTTATCGATTTAGACAGTTGTGAGCATAGTGTTCAAGAGAGGTCTGAGAATAATGTGGCCTACCTGAGAACGGAGAGGGAAGGATGTCCGACTACCCACACCCAGCAGAGGCCCTCTTTTCAGGATCACATGGAGTGACAACACCGGGTTTTCTTAGTATTCAGGGTCATCTTGACCTCATTTAATCTTTAAATCTGTGTATTAAATCTCATTTAATCTGTGTATCACAAACACAGATTTTTCTTGGAAAATGAGGCTACACAAAGCAATATCAAACTCAGGCTATCAGAGCTTTCGAACTATCAGGGAAGATGAGCAACACGGTATAAACAAAATGACTTATTCCCATAGGTTACACTCCAATTACTCAGTAAGAGATGAGGAATTCTTCCATTGATAAGATGGCTAGCTTATATTTATTTTTATTTGTTTCTAAGAATTGAGAAGGGAACTATAAAGGGTTCTGATAGATTTTGAAGAGGTGATTTTAAGTCACCAAAATTTTTGGAAGCATATCATATGCGTGTGTGATACACATGGTTTTTTAAGATTTTTTTTTTTTTAAGATGAGGTCAGCAAATTACAGTCATTTGGCCAAATCTGATCCATCACCTGTTTCTGTACTGCCTTGAGCCAAGAGTGGTTTTTACATTTTGAAGTGACTGAAGAAAAAACAAAAAGAATTATATTTTACGATATGTGAAAATTATCTTAAATCCAAATTTTAATGTCCATAAATAAGTTTTCTTGGAGCACAGCCCAAGCGTTTGTTGTGGACTGGCTGCATTCGTGCCCCAAGAACTGTGACTTGTGCAAAGCCTCAAGCATTTACTACCTGGCTCTTTCCGGAGAAAGTTTGCCAACCTTTGTTTTAAGAGCTTTCCCCTAAAGAAACACTGAGGCCTTCAGTAAACTGAAGACTTCTTGACAGAGATTTCCCATGTCAGTGATGCATTATGTTTTTAAAAAAAAAAAAAAGAAAAGAAAAGAAAATGAACACATTTAGGAAAGATGTAAGTGGGGTTGTAGCTCAGTGGTAGAGTGTGTGGTTGGCATGCGTGGGGTCCTGGGTTCAATCCCCAGTACCTCCATTAAAAAAAGCATTTAGGGAAGATAATAGAATTGCTTATCATAAAATAAAATACTAGACATGCCTTTATTAGATTGAGGATGCTTCTTTCTCCACTTTGTGTCAGGGTAGCATAGTTATTACGAACATACACTTTACAGTCGCCCTTTTTCCTTGGATCTTGAATAGCTTTCTGTTACCTTAGGCTACTTACTTAACCTATTGTAAGCCTGGGGTTTCCTATTTAAAAAAAAAAAAAAGAGTAATAATGGTACCAACCTCATGAAGTTACAGTGGTACTAAGGGGTGAGTTTTCTAAAGGAATTCTTTAGCTTGGTACCTAGTACATAGTCAGTGTGCAATACATTGTTTCGGTGATTATCATCATCGTCTGAAAATATCACCATCTGGTGGTCCGCTCCCAGTGCTGCCTGTCACTTCTGTTTTGACAAGGAAATCCATACAACCCTGCTCACGTATTCACTTAGCAAGAGCCCTTCTCCGTATTACCTGCAGAAAAACTGTCCCTGGTGCACAAACCCAAGAGTGTACTTAACAGGCGGGTGGAAAAAGGGACGCCGAGGGTGTCTAGAAACAGAGACCACAGAGGTAAAGAGTGTTGGAAGGCTGGTCAGCAGCTGGGTTAAGCTGGCGAGCAGGATGCTGGGCATTTCCATGTTAGGCTCCTCTCTAACTTTTTCTGTAGAGAGTCCACAGTTCTGTGACGAGCTATTGATGAAAGCTTTTTAATTTAGTAGCTAGTCTTTTTTTTTCAGAGTGGATGAAGTTTTGGTCATTGTATCCCATTTTTCGTTAGGTTAACATTGCCATTTTTCTTTTATTACTTCATGTTTTAGCTGATGTTTCCAACCAGAAAAGCTCTTAGAAAAATCATGAGGGTGTAATGTTGCAATTCTTGGAAACTTGGTGATTTCTTTCCTACTGGGCATGCTGCTGCCTATCTGCTGCCTGAACCTGCTCTAGAATCATCATGACTGTGGATTAGTGCAGAGGAAATCGCCTGGTGGATATGTAGTTCCTTGGCTATGGTGCTGCCTCCTGTACCTTTCCTCATTTCTATAAATAGGTCATGGCCAGCCTCAGCAGAGCTGTCTCTTCTCCTCAGGGATGATCTGGAGCAATTGGTATAAATGGGATAAAGAGGAGAGCCTTGTTTAGTTGCCCCTTACAGAACAAAACTCTGGGTAAAGAGAACTAAAAGGGGAGAAAAATCTGCTAAGACAAACAATTCGTTTGCCTCCCTATTCCCCCACCAAATCATTTACAGAAATACCAGAAACTGAGAAGGCAGCAGCTATCTCCACAATACAGCTGAGAAATAGAATTACTCTAGGTCCATTTCCTTTTATTTAAATCACATAGAACAGTTTGCACAAATCTCACTTTTTTAACTTCCTGTGTTCTGTGTCTTGATATACCGTGTTAAGGAAAATCCTTCTGAATTTTATCCATGTTCCTCAATTATGGATAAACAATTATGGTTAATTGAGTTTAGCCATCCAAAAGAAGAACAGAACATTTCAGGATTCTTACATACTCTAGCTGGACTCAGGGTTAAGAAGACAAATACAAAAACCCACACATCAGCCTGGTGTGTAGGGATAAAGGCCCAAGCTCACACGCATGCCTGCGAGTGGGGTGGGGTGGGGGGTGGGGGTGGGGCTTCTGGTTACTGGTAGGAGTAGCTCTCATCATCATATTCCAGCTCATCTTCGTCGTCATCATGCAGCAGCCCATACTTGAATTTCCGGTAGACTGTGCCATCTTGGCCCATGTAGACGATGTCATCATCATCGTCCTCATCATAGTCCCGGTCCCTGTACTCGATCACCTGATCCTCTTCAAAGCTGGTGCTCTGGTGATGGCTGCTCTTATAGGAAGAATAAGTCTTGCTCGGGTCAGCCAACTTTTCATAGCTGACCTTTTCTGTTGGCCTAACTCTGCCCCGAGATTTCCTCCAGACGATCACAGCTGCCCCGAGCAGAAGCACCAGCATAATGGAGGAGGTGATGAACAGGGCTGTCTTGGTATGTTCACGTGCAGGCTCAATCTTACTCACTCGAAGGATACACTCATCTTTTGGAAGATGACCCCAGAGGAAGAGGGCAGAGGGGAAGGGTGGGAGAGAAGTGGAATGGAGGAAATTAGTTTCTGAGGTGAAGAGCTTCACCTTTATCTTTTAAATCTAAAATGGTAGAACCACTGTCTTTGACTTTCTTAACGAGCACACCCCTCTGCAGAATTGCAGTGTGTGCTCCGTGAGAGTCCCAGTCTATCCCAGGTGATACCAACAAACCCTTCGAGCGTGAAGGTCAGTTTGAGATCCAAAGAGAGCCCCCTCACACCTATCCCTCATGGGTCAGTCGCCAAGTGTCCAACCTTACCAAACTGATTCTTCTATTTCCTCCTTGAGAAGAGTATTCCATCGTGGGTCAGGCTTTAGTTATTGCTAAGTGCTCTGTTTTTGTTTCAACTCTGACTTTTTCTAAGACTGAATCTTGCCCCCAGCTACCTTTAAACCTGATTCAACATGATTGTCCCATCATTCAAAGATAGGAAGAGAATATTTATAAAACCATTGACTCATTGCTGTATGGGGCCATAGAAATCACAGGTTATTCTGTTGCTTGACAGTTGAGGAGACAGAGAAACAGAGAGATAAAATGGATTGCCTTATTGTTAGAGGTCAGTACTTGTTTGTGGAGCAATCAGAATTTGAGCCCAGGAATCCTCACTCCACGTTATAGTCTGGAGACAGGGCAAAACACTGACAGTGGTTTTTTGACTTGGCATTCTGTGGCCCTAATTTTGCAGGAAGATAAGTACCATTTAAAAATTCTGACTACCAAGTTGAGGGATGGGGGATTTCTTCTATCGTAAGTAAGATTCCTGAAGGTAAGAGCTCTGCTCCTGTCATTCATCAGCCTTTGTTTTGATGCCTTAACTGAGAATATGGAGTAACCGAAACAGTGTCATAATTCAGTGATGAGCTCATTTTTTGTGCTTTTCACTCATTTATTCGGGTGGTATGATTTGGGTAAATTATCTATTTTTCCCCCTATTCTTTAACCCACCAGATGGGAGTGTGAAAGAGAATGTGAAAGAACTAGAGAAAAAAATGCTGGCCATGTGGGATGTACATGTTGAAATACAGAATCCATTTTCCGTAAGTATTTTTTGAACCACCTAGGTCTGCCCCCAGGGTGTTTTATTAGATTCGAGGTACATTATATATACCAGCTTAATGGATATAATATTGCTGCCAATTATTTTAGGGTTAATTATTTTTGCTTATTCTATATTGGTCAGTTATATCTGATTCATCATCACTATGTATTTCTTTCTCTTTTTGCTACTGATAAACAAGTTTTCTATTTTATCCTAACTGTCATCTTCATGGGATTTTGCCCATCAAGCAGAATGTCTCCTAAAGTAACAGCACTATCATCACTGCTTTTGTCATTAGCAGATTAGCATGGAATTTTTCCCTGGAGGAAATATTAAAGCACCAGAGGGATGGATAAGCAATCTGTATGTGGCACTTCAAGATAAATATTGCCTGAGGCAGGAGAATCAATAAAAGACCTTTCGAGGTTGTTTCGATTACTAGGGCGCCTTGTGCAATCATGTCTTACTATTCTCCAATCTTAGGTATGCAGAGTCAGGGTCGGCCTCTGTGATATGGGTTCTTTGAAGGAGCAGAGTGTCTCACTAAAGAATGAGCAGGTAATTAAGACTATTTCGTCTTTTGCAGAGGTGCCCCAAGTAGATCTTCAAGGGCCACAGAAAGCCCAGGAAAGTTGACTAAATAGTCCTTAGTTGGAAAAGGCTTGCAGAAACTCTGTACCCAACATGCACACACTTCTGGTTTTGTTTAAAGCCATCGATGTAATGAGGGTTATTATTCTTAGCTGACACAGCATGGATATTAGGCAATCAGACCCCAAAGGTGGATGCGTATGAAGAGCTGGGGAAACCAGCTGCTCATGGGGGTGGGAAAGCTGAATGAAGGAAATAATTAGTTTTTGGAAAGATGATATTTAGAAGTTAGTTGAAAAGGCTAATAAAAAATAAAACAGAAAGGGCTAGTAGCAGTTACAGGTCTGGGATTCACTTCACTTACAAGTGGACAGGCTCTCATTAATATAATGTCTCTTTTTGTCAGGCCGTGATGTATCTGAACCCCAAGGAAATGATCTGCTGCTGCACTAGAGAATATATTTTAAGAATTTATATTTTTCTTTTTAGAAGAAATCATTCCATTTGGGATCTTTCGAAGCTTGGTACCAAAGAGAACCAAGTACCCATATGAAAGAGGTTGGAGGTGGAAGATAGTTGAGGGACTCAGAATTGGTAAAAGGGATCTCGTTTCTTCTTAGCCTTCAATGAAAGTTCATTTCTAAATTGCCTTTTCTCTCATGGGAGCCCTATTTTGTCTGACCTCCAGAGAATTTTTCCACAGAATCAAAATAGTATTGTCATCAGCTTCCTTGATAGTTGATTCTTTTCCTTCTTTTTTTCCCCCAGGAGGAAAGAATTAAAAAGGGAATAAAGTAAGTGTATAAAGATGAAACTCTAGAGCTGCTTCAGCTTGAGTCTGGGAAGCCCCACAGCAGCGGAGAGAAGGCTGGCTTTGAGTCCAGATGAGCCATACTCTAATTCCAGAAGGGCCTCTTAACATCGGTGTGGACCTGGGCACACTGATCAAGCCCTCTGAGCCCGAGTCTCCTCAGGCTGTAAAACGGGATTAATAATATCTACTTATATGAGACGATGGACAGAAAGTTTCGAGTACACAGCAGGCACTCAATGAAAAGGTTGATCCTCTGCACCTCCCCTCCTCCTCTCCCTCTGCTCCCGTCAGCATCCTGAGGACATGCCCTTCCCCTGGCTCTGCAGGCTGCCCTCCCTCTCCCCTCACCTGTGGTGTCCCGGCAGTCACAGCACTCCTGGGCACCGGTGGGATCCGAGGCATTGCAGCAGCGCAGGCAGCGACTGCCATCCACATGCAGCAGCAGGTTGGCGGGGCACACGGTGCAGTTCTTGGCGCCGGGGCCCTTGCATTCTATGCAGCTCTCATGGCATTTTTCACAGTTAAATGTCTCCCCCTGTTAAGAGCAATCAGATTTCTTTTAAGTGTGGAGAAACTCTCAAGGCATCGGAGTTCCCAGACGGGAGTTTCCTCTCGTCCAGGTAAGGAAAGGAGGCAGGTGGGGGACAGCAGAAAGGTAGTTTGTTTTGGGTCCACTTTAACTGCCCTGGGTGAAAGACAGAACCAGCTGTCTACACTAGGACGGAGCCGTTGCTGGGCCTTCCCCTCTGAGATGGGCTGGAAACAACAGTGAGAGAACAAGCTTCTAGAATAGCTCAGGTCACAAACTGACGGCCCGCATGCTGCTGTACCTGGTCAAGGACAAGTTCTGTCTGGCCCATTCCCGGTTGGCTTTCATGGTTTAAAAAAATTTCAGTTCTTTGCTGACATTTCAATATTGGGATATTTCACATGGAAATCAGTCCCGAGTTTCTCTTTAAAAACCAGAAGACTTGTCAATGCTAGCTAGGTCCATCGCTCCCACATCGCAGGCAGAGCTGAGTGCTGGAGGCCCTCTCCTTTGTGCTTTCCTGTTTGATACAGTTCCCAGCATTCACTCTGATGTAACCAGCACACAAGTGAAACGTCAAATCCCACCTTTGGTCAAGTTTGTGTTGGGGTTTTCTTTGACCCAACACTCTTCACTCATTGACATGACATGCTTTGTCTCTGTGGTTATTAGGTTCTTGTGTCCCTGCCCCCAGAAAAACATAACCTGTGACTGTTTAGTTAAAGTAGCGACATTTCAATGGAAAAATCATTGAGACAAAGTGGCTTCCCTCCCAACAAGCTGCTGCAGTGTCACTGGTGCTGGGGATGGAGATGAGGGAAGATACCTTCCTATTTCACTTCTGCCCTTTGGAAGGCTAGTATCATAGAAAAAGAAGGAATGGAAATTGCCACTGTTGAGCGCCTTGGCAAGTTTCAGATGCTGCTAAGGTGCTTTCTCAGCTGTGATCTCATCAAATCCTGGATCAGGAGTCAGAACCCCTGGGTTCAATCCCAACTTCATTTACTACTCACGTGATCTTTATCAAATTACCGTTATTTAATGGCTCAGATCTTCAGTGTCTCCAAAGTGTAATGAGAGCTCTTGTCAGAATTTAAAGAGAGTGACATGTGAATACGCTGGGTCATGTGAGTTTTACCATGGAGAGATTTACTTAATTTCTAAAATTCAGGAACACAATCAAGAAGTTAGTAGACTCAGAAAATCCATGGTTTCTAGGCCAGCAAATGAAATATATCTCTTTTAATACATTGCAAAGGGGTGGAGGAGAGGATGGACCTATTATATTGGTTATGTAGTTCTGACATTACTCAGGCATTTCAGGTTAGACAGCAGAGGGGTAGGAGAGAAGATATTTCTTATTTCTGACATACTATTCCTATGTATACCTGAAACTTCTCAGGTCATGAGCAATGTATGTAGGTCCTCATTAAATAACTTTCCAAATATTTATCTCAGGTTGTCTCAGTTCCTTTAATTGAAATGAAGGCTACAGGTGGGTAGCCCATTATTCCACAATGCAATGGTAGAAGATGTAAAAATATTAAACCTGCACTATAGTGAATGTAGGAACTTTAGGACTTTTTTTGGACTTTGCCCAAAATGACATGCAGAAACTAGCTCATGTCCTTCTGTAGAAATGGCGGAAGGCACACCACGCCCAGCTCTCAGTACCTCTCCCACTCTGTACTCCCCGACAAGACAGTCCGAGGTGCAGATTCCTCCCACCAGGTGGTAACTCCACACACAGGATAAGCAATTCAATGCTCCTTGTCCTGAAAGGAAAAAAAAAATTCCATATCATGAGACTGACCTTGGATTTCAACCTCTGTCTTCGATCCAGAACACTTAGGAGCAAGGAACATGTCAATTAAATTGAAGTAGAAGGGTAAATTGATTGAGGATATGGCGGGGGCAAGTCTTTGAGATACTAAGACCTAGAAATTATCCAATTAGTCTAATCAATGTAGACTCTTATCTTGGAAATTAAGGGTTTGGAGATCTTTTATTACAGCAAGAAGAAAGATTTTCAGAGAATGAGAAATCATGTAGAAAGTTTAGAAAACCTTTATTTATCATCTGCTTGTTATTTAACTAGTATAGAGGATGAGGATGATACCAGCCAATTTGCAGGGTTCCAAAACTCGATGAGTAATTCATGAATGGGCCGTTCCTAACTGATAAACAATACTAGACTTGGAATTTAAAATGCTAGGGCTGAAAGAATTTAGTAGATCATTTGTCCAGTGGTTCTTAATTTGGGGGATTGTTGTAATAGATTCCTTTGAAATTCTCTTGAAAGCTGCAAACTCTCTTCTCAGAAATGTGACACTGTATTTATTAATTTTTTTAATAAATGAAGACTAATGCCCAGACATGTGAAGTCACTCATTCAAGGTTATATAGGTAATGGTTGAGTCAAGAGTCAAATTCAGGTTTGTTGACTGACAGTACAGTGTGCTTTGATCATACCATCTGCCTTTATACATGAACCAAGTAGAGATCTGACCAGACAGACTGTTGCCTGTGGAGGTAATACCCTTCTCTCTTAATTCAGAGACCCCAGGAATGACTGACTCACATTTCTTTCTGTGCAGATATCAAGGGATAACTTCTGGAAAGAGCTTGGGGACTGGATACCTGAGCTCTAGTTCATTGCATTAGGAAGACAGGCCTTGGTGTTCTTGCTGAGAATTTCAAACAGGAGCAGGGCAGTAGACGGAGTGTGGAATGTGCCTGGTATTGTGAGTTGAAACTTTATATAATTTGGCCTTTCCATCAGAAGACTGTCGTAAAGAGTGGTTAGTTGAACTTGAACTAGAATCATTCTTACATTCACTAGGGATTTAAATCCACTTTTCATTTCTGATCTGTGAGCTCAATCACGTATGACGCTTCTACGAAAAATGAATTCTGAGTTCTGAACAACAGCTCAGATAATAAACCTTTATTACCCTACTTCTCTTTAGTTTGGGGGCTGCCTATGGTGATATAAGTTCAAAGCCATTCTGTTTTTATCTTACCTCTAGCTTCATACAGAATCTCCCACATATTCGGGAACACAGTTACGATCTCTGGTGAAAGAGTCAATCTTTCCTTCCTTCCTTCCCTCCCTACAGGTTTCTAAAATAGAGTTTAAATGTCTTAGTCTAATTTTAAAATGCAAAAGTGTGGTGTATTTTTTTTCCCTTATGAAGAGAAATTAAAGGTAGGAAAAATTAAAGGAGGGGAAAGGCAGTAAAAAGGTTAGGCCATGAAATTTGTTTCTTAAGTTTGGTTATATTTTCCAGAAGGCCAGCAGCAATTTGGCCTAGCTCCTGGGCAATCCCCAAAGGCACTATCTGTCACCTCTGACAAATCAGGGCTCCATTTATGTCACCTACACTGATTTATTGCAAAATCTGTATACGTAGGGTACTCTGTATCTTTTGCAAAAGTAGTTTGTTAATTTCCAGAATGTTTTCTGACTTTTTTTCAAGTTTAACACCTTACACTTACCATTGTGTCTAAGGGTCTGCAGGAGCCTTGGGACCTATAAAGACAGCTTTGGCATTTCCTTAAAATCCAGAACAGCTCATCATCTGCTCTCCCTTGGACTGATCCCCATGGGATGAATTCAACCATGCAGGGCAACCCCTGGGATCTGTCCGCGGTGTCCTTCCACACCAGAAGAGAGAGGCAGCTTGAGAGAGTTAAGAAGCTTCAGTTACCCAGCCTGGATTTTTATTTAAAAGCATTTTGTAAGGAGGATAAATAAAAGGTTAAATGCGTGAAGGCAAGGAGAGAGCTAATTACAGAGGAATCAGCTGCATACAAAGATACATATTGGTCCTTGGTGTGCTGCTCTCCCCAACCATCTTGGTTCTTTTAAGTATCTTTTTTTAACACCCTAATATTATTGGGTAGTCAAATGTGAATGAAATACAATCTAGTTGATAAATTACTTATTTAATTTGCTAAAATTTCCCTGTATCACTCATGCATCCTCATTTCTTAGTATGACAGCTAATATTTTAATAGGGAAGGAACTCATCCTTTATTTTTTCATCCAGTTTATAACTCAAGAGAAAACCTATCCTGAAATTTTGTAATCTATATACTGCAAAATCAGAAAGCAGCACAGATTCGCTAACTAGCAAAGGATGTGTGTGGTAAATGAAGAAAGGATGGAAGGAAGGAACATATAAGATGGAAAGCATCTACCAGGGACATTTAGGATTCAAGTCCAATATAGGAGGGAGAGGCACAAATACTTAGGATGGCTTTAAGATTCACCCAGATATGCCTAATCATTCCTGGAATACAATCTTAGGGAGACTGTGCTGATGAACGTTATTTTTTTTTAAGACTATTTTTTTTTTTAGAGCAGTTTTAGGTTTACAACAAAATTGAGAGAGGTACAGAGATTTCTCATCTACCTTCTGGCTTCATACAGGCATAACCTCCCCATTATTGACATCACTCACCAGAATGGTACTTTTTTTTTTTAAATCAAAGATGAACCTACATTGACATATCATGATCACCAGAAGTCTATCATTTAGGTGAGAGTTCAGTCTCGGTGTTGTACATTCTATGAGTTCGGACAAATGCATAATGACATGTATCCATCATTATAGTATCATACAGAATATTTTCACTGCTCTAAAAATCCTCTGTGCTCTGCCTATTCATCTCTCCCTACCTCCAGCCCCTGGCAACCACAGACCTTTTTATTGTCTCCAGTTTTACCATTTCCAGAATATTGTATAGTTGGAATCATATCGTATGTAGACGTTTCAGAGTGTCCTCCTTTACCTAGTAATATGCATTTAAGGTTCTTCCATATCTTCTTATGGCTTGATAGCTCACATGTCTTTAACAATGAAGAGTATTCCCTTGTCTGAATGTATTGATGAATTTTTGAGACCGAAAACGCTCAAAACCATCATTCTTAATCCACCCAGGAAATCCCAAACCCAATTACAGAAATTTACAGTTTTTCAAACTGTGCTAACATCACTAAAAGTTTCTCCAGTCCCCACAAAAATCTTAAAAAGCTGATATTGTCCTGTTTTGACTGACTGACTTAGGAGACATTAATTTATGCTTGCCTGATCTTGGTTAGAAACTAAGGGCTCCTCTTTCCCCGACTAGTGCTGCACTGCATGGCGGGGTTTGGACTTGTATTTTCATATTTAGGAAATGAGTATTTTATCTGGCAATCCTAGTTGGAACAAAGGCCCTCCACATCTAGTAACAGTGCCATCAGAGATAACTTCAGTTTTTCAAAAGACCTAATAGAAGGCCTGTATTTACCACCATATGGCCAATGACAATGCAAACTTTCCACTACTCTCCCACCCAACCCCAAATTCAATGTCTTCTCTCATTTGTTATCTTATTCTGATTAGATAGTTGAGCAGCAACTATATGTGCCTCTGAAATGAAAAAGACAAAAGATAACACAAATTAATGACAAGTTAAACACAGTTTGTTTAGAGGGTAATTCTTTCAAAGATTAGGGTCAGTTGCAGGGAGGCAAAGAATGGGAACCACTGTACACTAGTGTTTTCATGGAGTTGCATCAAGGGCTGCCTGGAAGTGCTTGGAGGGGACAAATGGGGCCATCAGATGGCTCTTTAAGATCCCGGGTCTGCTCCCACCTGAGTGGCTCTGCCCTGATCAATTTACACAATAGGATTCAGCCTAAGGTTTCATCTGAAGAAGATAGCCTACTGCTAAAATACCGTCTGAAACCATTGTTCTAAATTAGAAATGTGCTGTTACAAACAGTAGCCATTAGCCACTGGTGACTACTGAGCGCTTGTAATGTAGCTAGTCCAAATTGAGTTGTCATGTAAATGTAAAATTAACATCGGATTTTGAGACTCAGTACAAAAAAAAGTATAATAAATATCTCAATAATTTTATATTGATTATATATAGATAATATTTTGCCTATATTATTTAAATATGATTAAAATTAATTTTACTTATTTATTTAAAAAAATATGACTATTAATTTAAAATTGTACATATGGCTTGGGTTATATTTCTATTGAACAGTGCTGATACACCGTACTGTGAGATACATAAAAGAAATTCCAGGACTGGTATGAAAAACACATGCCCACTCCCAGGGTAGTTGATTGTCCACTAGTCTAAGCACTTTCCAGCGAAGAGTAATTTAACGTTTATTTAATGTTCAGAGAATCACCCTGAAACAATAAAACATTGTTATTGAGCACTCTCTCCAAGTTTTTCCCCGCCGTAGTATTAAGACAATTCTTTGGATTATGGGTGTAACCTGCCAGGGAAGGGGGAGGCCGTGGTGCGGGCGGGGTGTTTCAGAGAAACGCACAGGTGGCATCTCAGGGCCGGAAGAGGCGGCTCCGCTGCTGGGGGTCAAGACAGTCCCTGCCCCGCGCAGCTGTCCATTGGCTCCGCTCAGGAGCCCGGCAGTTAGCCAGATGGCCTGCAGGTTCCTCTAAGCCCGCAGCAATTTCCAATCTTCCTGTTTTCTTTCTTTCTTTTTTTTTCTTGTAGCTTTTCCCACTCGTTTGCTTGCCGCTTCTCTTCTCGAGCCTTTTCTGATTCTGATAGAATTCATCGTCCTTCTGTTTTTGTTCACTTTTGTGGAAGCGTGTCTCTCTTTCCTCTCTCCAAATCTTCTAGCTCTTTCTGTTTTCTTTCCTCTGCTCTCTGCCTCACCTCAGCCTCTTTCTCTTGGCTCTTTTGTTCTCTCTGCTGTTCCAGCTCCAGAAGTTTCTTCCACTGGAAGTGCTCTTTCTTAATTGAGGCGCTCAGGTGTTTGGTGTAATCAAGAGACACGTTGCTGTCTCAGCCTGGCCTTGCAGTCCCCGCCTCTGCACGTGCGCTCCATCCAGCGCAAGGCGCGCGCGCATGCTTCCACGGCTCGGATGAAGCTCCCGCGGACCTGGGAGCGCACCGCGAAGGTCAAGTTTCCCCAGAAACTGAAGATGGGAGGTTTCCGGTCTGTCATCTCCTCCCGGTCAGGGTCCAGCAGGGGGATGTCTGCCCAAACTTCTCAGACACCTTGAGCAGAACCTTCCCGCTGAGCTTCTCCGAGCCCAACTCCTTCGAGGTGAACCATCAGCAGGGCCGCCCCCGCCCCCAGGTGGAGTGTGTCCTGCCTTTCGCAGCGGAGTTTCGTTCACATCCTTCCGCCACAGGAAAAGGAGTCCCCGGCGTGGCAGGCAGGGAAATCGATTTTAAATTCGGCGGCGCACACCTTGAGGATGTCGCTGAGCTGGGAAGTCTTGCCCTGGAGGCAGGCGGGGAAAGCCTTGACCACTGTTGTCCTCCACCTCGCCTCCACAGCGGAGGAGTCCATGATGCTCTTGGCAATCTGGCGGATGGAGAACTGGTGAGTATGCGCCATGCCCTTCGGCCTTTTCGTTGCCTCCCAGTTGGAGATGGACTTCTGGGGCTGCTTCAGCTGCGGGAGGGCCTCGCTAATGGTTACCTTCATGGTGGGTTTGAGGTAGAGGCCTTACAGAGGGCAGAGCCTCACCGCCTGGGGATTGGTTGTGGACTGTGGTAGCTGCTACCGTAGCTGGGGCGTTGGGCAGGCGCGGGGCTCAGCCTGTGTCCCAGGCCGCCAGCGCCCTGGCCTGGGCTCGCCGCCATCACCCGGAGGCGTCCTTAAGCAACCCGCTGCCGCTGCCCCCATGCTCCTGTGACCTCCTGTGACGCTGCTAAGTGCTAGAGAAACAAAGGTGAGCCAGACACATTAATTTGTACCTTTGAGAATCTCAGTCTAGGCAGAATGACGAAAAAGTAAGTAAGCAATTACAAAATATGCTCTTTGGGCTGCGGGGACCTCAGCAGGCCTGTTCACAGTTGTATTTGACCTTGTGCCAGAGTGCTGGATAAGTATTTGTTGAATAAGTAGATGAATGATTATAGAGTACTTGGGGGAACACAGAATAGAGGGGTTACCGGAGGATTTCTAGAAGAAATGCTGACTATGAATCAGAAAGAGGTTACCAGATAAAACAAGCTGGAGAAAGTATCCCAAAGGAGAAGGGATAAGATTGGCTCTGGTTTATAGTAACTAATTATGCCGAGATTAGAGGATGGTGGAGGAGGTTGTGAGAGTCAAATATGGGAAGAGTCTCACAATGAAGAGACTTATATGTGAAGCTGCCAAGTTAAGATTCTATCCTAAAATCAGTGGAGTGTCATTTTTTAAGCAGAGAAGCATCATGATATTTGTCATGTGGAAAGATCAATTTGCGAGTATAATGGAGGACTGGTTGTTTATAGAGCGGCTAATAGAGGCAAGAGGACCGACTAGAGAATTGGTGAATAATTCACCTAAGGGAAGATAAGAATCTGAATTTGGGCAGTGATAATAGAAAGGCAAGAGAAGGGAGATAGAATTATGGAATATCTAAGGGGTAGACTTGATGGAACTTGAGTACAAATTGAATGTGGGATTTGGGAGAGGAGGAGCAGAGGATAAAGACCAGGTTACCGTCTTAGACAATGGGTAGGTAGTGGAGCCTTCATCAAGATATATAGCATAGGAAAAAGTGGTCTGGGGATGGGGCAAGGGGTCTCCAAAATAATGCATTTACATTTCAAATTCAAGATGTCTATTGGGCATCCAGTTAGAGATATTAACAGGCAGTTGGATGTATGGAACTGGAATTCAAGAAAACCATTTGGAGAGAGAAGTAGATTTAGGGGCATCAAAACATAGGTGGTGGGTGGGTCTAGCTCAGTGGTAGAGCACATGCTTACATGCATGAGGTCCTGGGTTCAATCCCTAGTACTTCCATTAAAATTTTTTTTTAAGAAGTTAAATGATTAAAAAAAAAAATAGGTGGTAATGGAAGCCACCTTCAGTCTGGAGATGGTTGTATTCGTATGTACTTGGGAAGCATTTGGAGAGACTTTTTGTTTTTTATTTGTTTTACTTTTAATTTTTATGAAATGCACTTTATTTTTTATTTTTTTTATTGAAGTACAGTCAATTACAATGTGTGAATCTCTGGTGTACAGCACAATGTCCCAGTCATGTATTTACATACATGCATTTATTTTCATATTTTTTTCCGTTAAAGATTATTATAAGATACTGGACATAGTTCCCTGTGCTATACAAAAGAAACTTTTTAAAAATCTATTTTTGTATATAGTGGCTAACATTTGTAAATCTCAAACTCCCAAATTTATCCCCTCCCACCCCCTTTCCCCAGTAACCATGAGATTTTTTGCTAAGTCTGCGAGTCTGTTTCTGTTTTGTAGGTGAGTTCATAGTGTCCTTGTTTTCTTTTTTTTTTTTTTTTTTTGAGATTCCACATATGAGTGATATATGATATTTTTCTTTCCCTTTCTGGCTTGCTTCATTTAGAATGTTGATCTCTAGGTCCATCCATGTTGCTGCAAATGGCATTATTTTATTCTTTTTTTATGGCAGAGTAGTATTCCAGTATATACCACAGCTTCTTTATCCAGTCATCTGTCGATGGACATTTAGGTTGTTTTCATGTATTGGCTATTGTGTATAGCGCTGCTGTGAACATTGGATGCATGTATCTTTTTGCATTAGAGTTCCCTCCAAATATATATCCAGAAGTGGGATTACTGGATCATATGGTAAATCTATTTTTAGTGTTTTGAGGAATTGGAGAGAAGTTATCTGAAAATATTATCAAAATAGTGCTCAGGAAGGTCAGCTTTGTGGCTCAGAGAGCAAAGGTGGCTGATGGTCTTCTCAGTGTGGGAAGGAGCTGATTTCTCTTCCTGTTATCCCTACTCCTTAATGTCTCTGTGTAGTCAGCCTACTGCTACAAGGTGAATCATTTTGGAAGGGAAAAGAAGCAAGATTAGAAGCAGGCTCTAACATGTTGGCCTTTGCTTCTCTCATCTCAAAGTCTTAGGTACCAAAAAATAAAAACAAACAACAACAACAGAAAACACTCTAAAATACACCCATCCCTTAGGCATTTGGATGAACAGAATGAGGCTGGGCTGTAATTTAGGAAATAAGGCTCTTCTAAGAATCTGATTATCCATTAGTAACACGTATACGTCAAGAAAATCATATGAGTTCAGGTTCTGACATAACCCCTTCATTCCAAACACACAGAAATGATAGAATAAATGTAAACAGAGAGAACCAAAAAAAGAGATAGCTGGGGTCAAAAATAAGATGAGTTATCTATGGACCAGAAAAGGAATATAAATACAAAATATGTAGTTAGATTCAAGCCACCCACCTGCTTTGCTCTGGGCCTGGATGTAGACAATGGTGGCTGTGAGTTTTAACTTGTCTACCATAATAGGACCTAAATGTGTTTTGTATAAGACCTGGCCCAAAATCCAGGTTTAGAGCTTAAGAAAAGAGTCAGGGTAGGACTCTTGCCGTCAGACATCTCCTCTTGACCAGGAACTTCCCTGGGCTGCCAGCTGGATTGCTGATGGGATCTCCGTTGTCAGCAGTATCACCTCCAGGAACCCTGGAACATTCTATTTCTACACTGAGTTTACTGAGTTTCAGGGTGGGAGATGGGTTGAGTTAGCCAAAAAAAACTACTAGACTATGAAGACTAAGGATAAAGGGATAGAGAAAGGGAGTGAAAATCAAAAACAAAGTCTCTCATTCAAAATAAGCTCGAGACCAGAATTCCAAAGCATATAGACAAAATGAATGCTAAGGAAGAAGACAAACACAATCAAGAATTAACATGAATTTACTTCAGATAACATTATTTCATAGAAAAGTTTGACAGAGTTTTTAAACTCAGCATGTTTGAGATGCTCAAAAAGTAAATGAAGACAAAACAGCCTCTCAAAAAATAGATTAGGAAACACAAACAGGAAGATATGAAGCAAAAATAGATGGATATGAAAAAGAAACAATTAGAAATCTTAAAAATAAGTCATTTAAATTAAGAAACTGAAATAGGTGAGCTGAACTTCATACTAAACACAGAGAACAAATTAGAGAAACAGAATACAGTGCTGAAGACTTAACAGTATAAACCATAGAGAGTCAGAGAGAGAAAAATATAAAAGAGCAGGTAGGAGACAAATGAAAATCAAGATCATAGATCAAGAAGCTCTGAACTACATTGAATAAGGAATTCCATAAAAGGAGATTGAGGGTGGGTGAAGAAGCAACATTTGAAGATTTATTAGTTGCATTTTCTGATTTGCAAAAAGACATTAGAATTTCTTTTCTATTCATTCATTCATTTATTTGATGGACAATGAGAACTTACTATGTGTTACATTCTAGAGTTAGAACAAAGGCTACAAAATGAATATGGTACAATCCTTGCCTTGAGGGTCTCACAGTTATCAGGGGAGATGGACATGTTTAATTAAAATGTGATATAAAGAGACTGATAAAACAGTATATTATAGAATAAAGAAGAAGGAAGAGCATTTCTGGTAGGACTAAGAAAAGCTTCACAGAGAAGATGACACTCAAACTAGGCCTTTAAGTTGAGAGTTCCATAGAGTGTAATTCTCCAGGAAGAGGAAATGCATGGACAGTAGACATGCAGGCATGAAAGAACATGACCTATTTGGTGGCTGCTGGTGGTTCTGGGTCGTTCTAGGTTCTGGAGGACATGGAAGGAGAGCTGAGACCATAAGCTAAAAGGACTGACTTAGGAAAGAATTTAATCCCTTTTTAAAAATAGAAAGTATTTATTGAAAGTTTATCAAGGACAAAAAGTGAAAGCATGAATTGAAGAGCTGTATCATAAACGTGATGACTCAGGATCATAAAGATGAATGATGCAATGCCACTTAATTTCCGAGGGATTTTTAAAAATAGAGGTACAGAGGATTGAACCCAGAACCTTGTGCATGCTAAGTATGTGCTCTACCACTGAGCTATTTCCCTCCCTCCTCTAAGGGTTTTTTTTTTTTTAAATGAAATGTGACTGATGATAAAATTTATATAGAGAGGACTAGAAATAGTCAACACAGTTTTGAAAGGATAACAGGAATGTACCTTACTAGCTAGCAATATTAATCTAATATGTTTTAAGAAGAAAAACATTGTTGAAGGTATTTCTTAAATGTTGAGAAGAATTCACCATGATTACCATTCTAAGTTAAGCTACGGAAAACAGTGAGCAAATTCGAATTTTAGAAATCTTCCTCTGGCATTACTATATAGAATGATCTGGGGGTGGGGTAGCAAGACCTGAGTTTGGGTGACATCAGAAGGTCAGCTTAAGAGATGCTGAGAGTGAAGAAGGAGGATAGTGAGAATGGAGAAGGAGAGCTGAGCTGAGAAACGTTGAGGAGAGAGAATCAACAGACCTTGAAGTTTACCTTTGTTGGAGGGTAGTTGCATCGGACAGGAGGCAAGGGGAAGATAACTTCAAGGTATCAACCCAGGCAATTGGTTGGACAGTGGGTCCATTAACAGAAAGAGTGAATATCAGAGGAAACCCAGTGTGTTTACTCTGAGAGATGTTGATTTTAAGAATCTCTGGGACAAATAGGTCTTTGGAAAATAAGAATGAAGCTTGGGGCAGTTTTAGGTCGACATTTTAAGTAGTTGAGATAATGAATATAAATTTTGCTTGGTGGATTCCAAGTTCAGCAGGTAGAGAAGGAAGACAGAATAGATGGAAAACACTTGCTGTCGGGGACAATGCCTGTATCTGGGCCCTGAAAGATGGGAGGATCCACAGAGGCAGCAGTGCAGTGCAGGAACAGCCCAGGTTAGATAGCAGATGCGGAAGCTGAGAGAGAACGGGGTGCTGATGCTGGAGCAGAACCTCCAAAGGTGATGAAAAGGAGGGGGGCTAAGCAGGAAAGAAACTTTGCATTTTTCCAGTCACATGTGCAAAGTGATAGCTGGGCCCTCACCTTTGCATTTATCGCATGTCGGGTGGCATCTCTCACAGGTCTGTGTGCTTTGCTCCTCGTAATGATGCTCTGGGCAGGTGCGATGACACTGTCCCTTGGAGCGGAGCAGATAGAAGAAGGGATCGCAGGACAGGCAGTCTGTGGGCTGTGGGCCCCGGCACGCCTTGCAGCTCCTGCTACACCTCTCACACCGCCCTGTGGAGTTTTCTGCGTAATATCTGGACCAAAGAGGGAAGCAAAGTTTCAGTACCCAGCTTTGCTCTGAAGTTGGGTGTGGTGGAAAAAGTCATGGTTAGTCAGATAAGGTTCATTTATAAGCTGGGTGCTTTTAGACTCTTTACTTGCTAGACTCATTACTGAAGATATTAATAAATCTAACAAGCCTCAGTTTTCTCATCTGTAAATTGGGCATTACAGTCCATTCCCTGCTTTTTGTAGAGATTAAGTTAGGTGACATGCACAAAAGGACCTAGCACGGATCACATGTAGTAGTGCCACAATGATTGCTCACTGTCCTTGCCTTTCATATACCCATGTCCTCTTCTACTTGAAAATTCAGATGTTAAATCATATTGAATGGAATCAGGGAATGGAAGGTATTTTAAATGTACCTCAGAGTGGTTCTTCTCATTTTTCAATTAAAAAAAATCTTGAAATAGAGGATGACATGAGTGATGTTGACCTTTATATAATAATATATGACCTTTTGAAAAGACTTTGAGGCTAAATATAATAATAGTTATTACCATTTATTACGTTTCTACTGCATGCCTGGTAGGACACTAGGGACTTGAGAAACATTATTTCACCTCATTGAACCTAAAAATGAAACAGTAGGGTATGGCAGTTAGGAGCTTGCCCTTTGGAACAAAAGTGCATGGAATCAAAGCCTAGCCATACCCCTTATAAGCTCTGTGACCTTGAACAAGTCATATAACATCTCTGTGTTTCAGGTCTGTAATACAGGGCTAATATTAGTAGCTAAAATTAAACAAGTTATATTACTGAAAACCTTGTTAGAATAGTGCCTGGCACATAATAAATACAGTTGACCCTTAAATAACTCGGGTCAGGGCATCGACCTTCTGCGTAGCTGACCCTTCGTATAATTTGATACTCAGTCCTTCATATTTGTGGTGCTGCATCCTCAGATTCAACCAGCTACAGATTGCATAGTACATACTTAGTGAAAAATATCTGCATATAAATGGACCTGTGTCTGAACTGCACAGGTGATGTGGTATTGCATTGTTCAAGACCACCATAATTAATGTATGTGAGTGATAATTGTGAGTTTTCTGATTAATCCTCACAGCAAACCTTATGATCTAGATATTATCCCTATTTTACATGCATAAAAACTGAGGCTCAGAGAATTTAGTCAACTTGCTTAAGGTCAAACAGCTCTTAAAGTGGGACAGTACAATTTGAACGTATCTGTTAAATGCCACTATAACAAGCCATACATTATTTGAAGGTAAGCATAACATTTTCAAATAAGATAGAGGAGAGAAAAGGAATCATTGCCAAAGATAAACTTCTAGGCATCACTGGACCCATCTTGAACTGTCTGGACATTGGCACGCTGAATTTATCCTAGACACCAGAAGGCTCACCCTTGGTTTCCCTGGTGCAAAACTCTTGGGCCCGTTAGGTTTATTAAGGTTGATTTCAGGTCCACTAACTTGCTGACAGCCAAAACCATAGCTCGGTAATGCTGAGCCTGCCCCTACCCGGCTGCCAGTCACTGATCTGAGTGAGTACCGGTACCTCAGTGGCCCCACTCACAGCACATCAAGCTTTGTTTCACCTTCTGCAGTGAAGGAGGAACCATGGCCACTGTGCGTCAGTTATTAAAACTCTTGCAGGGAGGATATAACTCAGTGGTAGGGTGCGTACTTAGCATGCATGAGATCCTGGGTTCAGTCCCTAGTACCTCCATTAAAAAAGAATGAATGAACTACCCCCAGCCCCCCCCCCAAACCAACAACAATAACAACAACAACAGAAACCTCTGAGGTGTTTGAGAGACCAGGTGATGAAAAGAGAGCATAAGAATATCCATCCTGAACTGAAGAGTTGATAAAGATCACCTGCAACTCAAAAGAGAAAGCCACAGGGAAAAGTGAGAATCTAATTTTCCACAGACAGGATTGAAGTCAGAAGATTGATTTTTTTGCATTGGCTCCATTATGTATTAGTAGCTATGTGACCTTGGGCAAGTCACTTAACCTCTCTGAGCCTCAGTTTCCTCATCTGTAAAATGGAGGGAATAATATCAATCTCATAGGATTATTGTGGAATCAAATCATAATATAAAGACACCTTATGAGTGGAATACTTTGTAAACTTTAAAGCAGCATGAACATTTTTTCCTAAAGTTGTTACTATAGATTGTTATTAAGATGAAAAGTATCAGTAGGAACCATGCAGAAGATAGCTTATCAATAGCCAAGTATGTTTTAAAAATTACTAAAAAGAGTGATGCCAAAGGAAGACAATGGCAAGTTGACTGTCCAATTGAATGACAGGTATGAGGCCACTGCTTAACCTTGATGGTGCCTTTGCCTGAGGTGATTAGGAAGTCACTGGAGCCTCAGAGCCTGGAATAGGATCTCGTGCATAAGTATAAACAATAACTGGGGCCTTAAAAACCTGCTCTGAGGTTAAACACCAAAATAATGATGCGCACGGGTCCGGGTGCAGAGGATTAGACACCAGCTTTTCCAAGGCAATGAGATTTAACGTATGAAGTTCATGCACGTGGGTCATTGGTTTTACACAAGGAACTATTGCGGTTAAGTATCTCCACTTCTACCTCATTAATACTGCATTTATTCCCAATTAAAGGGATTGATGGCAACCTGTCCCTCTCCTCCCAACGGGGAGCTTCACACGCCATGGAGCATTTGTTTTCTTAATCCCAGTCTGCAGTCTGTTTAGGGTTTTTTTTTTGGGTGTGTGTGTATGCATAAGAGTATTTAATGACTTAATTTGAGGAGGATGGAGATTCTTTATATGGCATCTGGATCTTTTTATTAGAATAAAGGTGAAGGGCTGAGCCACATAGCTCTCTCCTCTTTCTTGCCTGGAAGGGATCTTTCTTTATTGATCTACATGGCTGGTGTTCTTTGAGGGCTGCAGTGAGCTCTGGCTGAGTGTTGTAGTAACCTGTGTGAAAAATAAGATGTGTTTTTCTTCCAGGAGCTTATAATTTTCTGGGAAAGAGATACATAAGAAGAAGAAGAAGCTCTTACAAAGTCTTTGTATCACTCATCTTAGACTTACCAGGTGCTCTTTATTAAGCATGTGTTGAATGAATGAGGTAAATCAGAGCACAGGGCAGCGTATAGCACTAGAATGGGTGATACGAACAGTGACTGCTACAACGACTGAATATAATAACTGAAGATAAGAGATATCCTAGTTTGGGTAAAAGTACTTGGGGGAGAGTCCAAGCTTACAGCCCTTCAGTTTGGGTCTCAGTGCTTTAGATTACTTGTTGGGTGGGAAGAGTTAATAACGGGCCTGCCGTCAGTCTTTTTTCTCTTCTGGGGGTGCTTGGGGACAAAAAAAAAAGGATGACCCTGTGTCAAATCCTCTTCCAAATATGCTGGTATCCAGGCCTTCTGAAAATACACTAGCAGGTTTTCCTAGCAGAAAAACACACAATGGAGAGCTCTTATCTGTGAAATTCTTTTAGAAAGATATGTCTGTGTATCTAGATTGCTTATGGTAGCCAAACCTGTAATTTGTGGATTTTGAGGGGCATGGCATGTTGGAGGATTAGTAGGGTGTAAGGGGAGATATTTAACTGAAATTGTTTCCTTTATAAAATCAATGCTTCATGTACATTGCTTAGACCTCATGTATTAAATCTCATCAGAACATATCCTCGTGCAGAAGAGAAAGAACCTACATTCATAGTGTTGGACTTCTCTAGGGGAAGAACGCTTCGCCTCTGCCTTGTAATTGCTTGTGTCCTTTGCATTAGTGATGTTTGACATGTGGATCTGGCGTGACAGTCTGACTCTTTGTTTTCTCATTGGGTCACTCTGTCTCTCCTGTTTACTCTTCCATTACTGTGAGTTGGCTGAAATGCTATAGAGACCATGAGATTTGGGTTGGATTCTCACCTTTAGTTCTTGCTAGCTGTGAGACTTCAGTCTGGTTATATAAGTGTTCAGGACTTAGCTTCCTCATCTGTGAAATGGGTTTGCTAATAGTGGTGTCTGGAGTGGTTATGGGGTTAAATGAGGGGAAAGTGTGTTGAGCACCTCACCCTTCCCTGCACTGGGGCAAGCACTCCTTTCCCAGTTGAAACCAGCCCAGCCGGCAGGAGAGGCACTGCATGCTGTGTCCACCTTCACAGGTCCTGCAGGAGCTGTGGCAGGGGGCACACCGGTGGCTGTCCTCATCGGCGTAGTAGCTCTCGGGGCAGTCTTGCACGCAGGTCGTGTCTGCCAGGGGAGGAAAAGAGTCTGTCTTGGTACAAAGTATGACACATGTCTCCCAAACCTTGATTTGCTCCCATGGTGGGGCGGGGGTGCAGAAGGAATGAGACAGTGTTCCCGGGGGCTGATGGATCTCCTAGGAGCTAAGATGAATGTCCAAGAAATAGAATCAACCGTAAGTCCATTAGGGGTTGAAGAAAAACAGGTCAGAGTGGACTGGCTGTTTTGGGCAGGACAGAAACCATGGTCTGTCAACGTGAGCTAGAGGATGTACAAGGTTTCCCAGGGAGCACATTCGAGGCAGGGGCTAGGGTAGCAGGAGTCAAGGCTCCATTGAAGAAAATGGGGCAGAGGTATAGTTTAGAGGTAGAGTGTGTGCTTAGCATGCACCAGGTCCTGGGTTCAGTCTCCGGTACTGAAGGAGTACCCCCATTTAAAAAAAAAAAAGAAAATGGAAAATACAGGGCCACTGTGATGACAAGTCCCCACAATTTAAGATTTGGCCCTGTTTTGCTGTGCTGTCCACACAGTGTGGCTCTTGAAATTTAAATTAATTAAAATGAAATAAAATTAAAACTTTAGTTTCTCAGTTGTGTGAGCACAGATATAGAATATTCCATCAGGACAGAAATATGGCTATATGGATAGTGAGACACTATTTTGCCCATGTATTTAAAAAATTAGATCGTAACCATATATCCTCTGCTCTAAACAGCAGGGTGAGTGGGAGTCGAGTTGTACAGCCCCGCGCAACCCCAGGCCTTCTTCCACGCACCCCAGTGGAGTCACTGATTCCTGCCTTCTCAATTTCCTTAACAGCATTTAGGGGTGGAAGTTGGGGACGGGTTAATCATAAAGTTAAGACATGAGATTTGCTGGCTTCACAGTTTAACGTGCAGTCTCAGAGACAGCTTATTCCCCCGCTTCTGCTTAACCTCACAGAACAGAAGCCAGGCCCTCCTGCATTATTAATGTGAGCCACTGGTCAGCTCTGTGCTGGAAGCCAGTGTGTCCATAACTTCAGTCAGCATTAAGCGCGGATACTGGTGGGAAAACTAAATGGTATTAGAGGTGCTGTAAAAAATGCTGTGGACCCACCCAAACTCTGTGCTGGGAGACTGTCTGAGCTGCTCGAGGGCAGGGGCCATGTCATTCATCTCTGGTTTTCCAGACCCCAGCACAGTACCAGGTCCCCAGGTTCTGTTCAGTGGCTATTCTGTTAGAGATGGATGTTGACAACGGTTGATTGTCCAGCTGATGTAGCTGTTAACTAGGGGGAAGCCTGAATCTCCCAAAGATGAAACACCTCTCTATTAGGTTCCTATTGCTGTTGTAGCAAGTGACCATAAATGTAGTGGCTTAGAACAGTACAAACGTATTATTTTATAATTCTGGAGGTCAGAAGTCTAACATGAGTCTACAGGGCTGTGTTCCTTTTAGAGTCTCTGGGGGAGGATCTATTTCTTTGCCTTTTCTAGCTTCTAGAGGTCACCTGCCTGCCTTGGCTCATGGCTCCTCCTCTGATTTCAAAGCCAGAGCATCTTCTCTCTGTCCCTCGGTTCTGACATCACACCACCTTACACTACTAACTCTGGTTATCCTGCCTCCCTCTTATTAGGACCTGTGAGATAATCCCGGGTGATCCTCCCCAAATCAAGGCCATTACTTTATAATCTGCAATTTTTTTTTTTTTGCCATGTAAGGTGACATATTCATAGGGTCTGGGGATTAGGATGTGGACACTTCTAGGGAGATTATTATTCAGACTATCACAACCACCAGAGGAATTTATAACTAGGCTGACCCTGTGGGTTGGTGGTGAGGGGCAGGGTGGGAGAACATAAGAAGACCAGGTCCTTGCACATCCTGTATCCAGCCCTTGGGGGACCATGGCTCTGTGTCATACACCAGCCCTGAAGTCTTAGTTCTAGTCCAATTTGTATCCCTAGTTAAAGGGAAGACAACCTTGTAATGATAAGATGTCTTCCTATCTGTATTGAAGGCATGTGAGGTGATCACTGGTAACACTGTAGGTTGGGGATAATTAGAAAAGAGGGTCCCGGGGGTTGGGGTGATAGAGGGGATCTGGAATGTTCTCCTGAAGCAGCCACTGTGGGGAAGAAGGTTCACCGAGATTTGTGCAAGAGGGGCTAAGATGGATGGAAAGGAAGACTGGTATCCTCAAGTGTTTTCTGTTGGGCGGCAGTCAGGAACGGAATTGGGTGTATCTGTCCCTGTCTTAGTGGGGAATTGGTGCCCTTGCTCATGGTACCTCAACTGGAAGTGGAAAAAATTGCCATGCATTCCTACTTTGAGTGTCTTCTCAGTTCTACTCTGCTGGGTTAGGGAGAGCATATGTGAGGACCTCTCCCGGTTAAGCCGATTTCTGGTGTCCCTGGAAACCTGAGGGCGTTGCTTCACATTAGTGGAACCTTCATATCTGATCTGTAGGAGCTGGACAACCTCAGATTGTGCCACACTTTGTTCAATATGATTCATCAATCACTGGATGCTAAATCACAGGGAAATGTTCGTGAGGAGCTGAATACCTGCATGTTCATAAAGTGTCTCTCCCCAGACTGGTTATTAATCACAAGGGAAAAGTAACTATGCAGTAGAGAAATTGGACAGCACCCTGAACAGAGCACCCAAATTAACATCACCTGTGAGAGGCAGGGGACCACCGTGTGCCTCTGGAGGGACATGACGTCACCTGTGAGGTATCCTGCCTGAGGGTGCATGATCTCCATCTAATCACGAGGAAGCTTCATGCAAACCCAATGGAGGGATACGCACTGTGTTCAAACGTCAATATCATAAAAGACAAAGTCTGTAGAAATGTTTCAGGATAAAGGAGGCTAAAGAGACGTGGAAACTAAATGCCATAACTGACCCCAGACAGGGCCCCGTTCCAAAGGGGAATTGACAAAATTATAATACACTGTTCGTTAAAGGATTGTATCAGTGTTAAATTCACTAGACTTGGCGACTGTACTGTGGTCACCTAAGAGAGCATCCCTATTCCTCGGAAGTACATAAGGCAGATCTTGATTTATAGTGCTTCATAGATACTGCATTTTTTTACAAATTGAAGGTCTTTGGGCACCTAGCATTGTCAGATGGTTAGCATTTTTACTTTTAGCAATAAAGTATTTTAAAGTTAAGATTGTTTTTTTAGAGATAGTGCTGTTGCACACTTTTTTTTTTTTAGGAGGAAAAGTTATTTCATGGAACCAGAATAAACCACTGAGAAAGTCAAGAGGCAGTACCAAGACTAGAATTCAGGTCACTTAATTTCCACACACTCCTGTAACAGAGCTCTCCCTAAACAGGTGGTTAAAATACCATCCCCCTGATTTGTGGACATAAGTGAACCTATCAGTTGTGTAAGTCAGTCTGATGCACGTCACTAACCTGGTGACTGACTATGCCATGAGGGCCACAGCCCATGGATAAGGTTCGCAGTGACTCTTCGAGGACTCTCGCACACTAAGGCAATAGCTGATACCCAAGTGTGACTCCAGCCTCGATAATGCTGTTGCACACTTAATAGGCCACAGTAGAATGTAAACATAACTTTTATATGCACTGGGAAACCAAAAAACTCATGTGACTTGCTCTTGGTTTATTGTGATACTCACTTTCTTGTGATGGTCTGGAACCAAATATCACATGTCACATGCAATATCTCTGAGATACGCCCGTCCTAAAGTATTTGTGGGAGAGGGGCCATGATGTAGGTAACATATCCTTAGGTGGTTAAAAACAATACGTGGTGAATTATGTACACATATACATCGAGCATGAGAGAGTGAGAGCAAGCAGATGAAAAGGGAAACAGGGTAAGAGGTGCCTGTGCAGGGCTCTTCGTAGTATTGTCCTTCCCTCTTGCATCTCTTGTGTAGGTGTGAACAATTTCCAAAGACAAAGTGAAAAATTTTTTAAATGCCAGTATCTACTGAGCATCAGGTGTCATGCAAGGTAGCTTCCCAAATGGAGGGAGAGACCAAGCCCTCCTTAGAGGAAAAGGGACTCACTGAGAAGAAGGCTGTCCCGCAGGCAGGTGTGACACTGGTCCTCCGAGGGCCCCGTGCAGCGGAAGCACTTGGCGTGGCAGGACTTGCAGGCCAGGGCCTCCCCATCCCAATACTCAACGGCGGCACATTCGGTGTGAGGCACACAGCCCCCGTGGTTGTTCAGCCTGAGGCCTTCCCGGCAGGTGGTGCAGGTCCCTGGGGACGAGCAGGTCTGGCAGGACTTGTGGCAGTCTGTGGGCGGGGTGGGGACAGCAGACCGAGAGTCAGAGAGGGCCTGGCGCCCCTCTAAGAAATCGGTTCCCCTGGCAAGTGTGCCTGTGTTCCTCAGTTCTCCAGAGGTTTCTAGGGCTTTGTGCCATGGGAGTTGAGGCCCTCAGGTGGAGCCTTCTTGTTGCAAAATGGGGGGAAAAAAATGGCTGGTTCACTTTCTCTGAAATCCCCAGAGAGCCCCTTCCTGCAACAGCTGCTTCAGAAATATCAGTAAGACTCACTCTAATTACTCAAACTCAACAAGATAATAATAAGCAGTTGTACAGAAGCATGTCCCACTCCAGGCTGTGGGCTTCTCACCACCATCACCCCTACTCTGGTCCTCCTCTGACTCCCAGAATGCCTTGCACTTACCGCTAACCTAACAGTTGTCGAGATGTATCATTAAATACCTGTTGACAGAAAAGGCCTCTTTTGTATCATTTGTGAATGCAGTGCCTATGAGAGGGCCTGGCATGTAAGAGGCACACAGTAAATATTTGTTAGACAAGTAAAACGAGAACGGTTCACTCCTACCTTGGGAGTCTAGCTGTTGCTGTTCCCTCTGCCTGGAATTCTGTCTGCATGGTTTGTTCCCTCCCTTTTTCAGTGATCTCATCCAGGCCGCCTTCTCTCTAACTTCAGCCTCATCCCACCCAACTTCCTGTCCCCCTTTCCCGCCTTATTTTTCCTTTTGACTTAGCTTCTTTAGAGTCTGTCTTCCCCAATTGAATGTAAGTTCCATGAGGGCCGGATTCTGTCTGTGTGGTCCCCGCCGTTCCCCAGGCCTGGAAGAGCACACAGCACATAGTAGGTCCCCAGGAAGCACTCTCTGAGTGGATACATGTGTGGTATTAGTACTGTGTTATCATCTCATTGTCTTTTGTAAATCTTCACATGAGAATCCTTTTTGATCAGCCACTGTTGTCAGGAGGGTTAACATTATTCATTGCTAAGAAAAGTTCTATCATCAAAGCTAAGGAATAATTCAGTTAAAAATAAGTAATATATTAGAGCAGACTCAAAACATGCTTCCTTAAGCAGGAGGGGAAGAGGTGGGATGACAGCTCTGGGGCTGGAACTGGGCAAACCCCAGAACCTGCGTTGTCTTGGCAGAAACCCCTAATCCCAACGCCCTGGGATGTGATACTCGGCCGTGCACCTGGACATCTTTACCTTTGCAATCTTTAGTCTCTTTCTCATAGTAAGTTCCTTCTGGGCACTCATCCAAACACCGCCCGTCATAGAGAACCAAGGAGTCCTCGGCACAGAGGTCGCAGTCATCTGCTGAGGGCCCACTGCACTCCAGGCAGTCTTCATGGCAGGGAACACACTGGCGTGCATCCGCGTAGAAGTGGCTGGGACAGGACTGATGGCACGTATCCTTGTACAGGAAGGACTCAGGCATGCACTCTGGGGGAAGGGGAACCAGCAAGTTACCCCAAGGGGGACAGGGGAAAGGACTTGATTCCTTCTGCAGTGGGCTAGCCACTTTGGCTCATTTGACCCAGTGTACATTTACCCCACCTCCACCCTCCCAAGACATGTCTTCTGTGTCTCTCAAGCCCTGGCATGAGAGAGGAGACCACACATGGTGGCCCAAATAGACAGTGCAGGTTCCACATCCTGAAATGATCTGCCCCTTGGAGGTGAAAAAATTGTAGTGCTGGCAGATAAGTCATGGGAAAGATGCAGGAGGTGTTGTTCTGAAAACCCAGAGGGCATTGGCAGATTTTTAAATTTGTATTGAGCACCTCAGGCTCTGTTTACTACAGAAAGCAGTTTAGGAATTCATAGATTAGTTTTTCATCCACTGAGAGGGTTGACTAATGAAATATACATGGGTAATCAGCATGAAGACTTCGTTGTGCGTTTACTTTATTTGTGCCTATTCTCTTATTTTGGAGGGAATTCCAGAAAACACTTTGGTTACACCCAGAGAATCCTTTGGATTGGCCAGAGCCAGTGAAATGAGTCTGTCTTATTCTGGAGAGGAAATTAGATAGCCTTTCTTAGGAGGCAATTCCAGAGAAAAAATTCCTAACCAGAGTACTGTTCTCAAAGTCTTAGAGTTACTGGAGCTTTTCTTTTGTATCTTTTATCGCAGTTGAAATTCTCTGTGTTTTATTAAGATCAGTCTCTCCTCTGAGATTTTTTTGCTCAAAGAGGCAGAAACTTTGGGTTCTTGTCTGTATCTCTTGCACCTGGGATAGTGCTTGGCACACCCTCAGTGCCCAGTGTGGAAGAAATCATGTGGGAAAGGGGCTCTTGTCTGGCTTAATTTGAAGAGTCCACAATGGAAAGGCTGTATGTCACCCTCCGTTTCCACGGTGACACACATGGAGGTAAATTTCAGTAAAGGTACAGAGACTGGTTCCCAGTTCTCCTTGGACACCGCACCCTCAGATAGTCGGCCCCCAGCTGGGGAGGCTCGGCAAAGCCACGCTCCCCACTGTGATGCTCCCAGGTACCTTTGCATGTTTTCTCATGGATGCAGTCCTGACACATCTCTGGGCAGCGCTTGCACATCCCCTCCACAGCCACGTGCCTCTTGGGGCAGGTCTCCTGGCATGCCCCCTGGTCCAGAACAAGGCCCCCTTCACACGAGTGGCAGTAGGTGGCATTTCCCTCACATGTTCTGCAGGAGGAGCTGCAGCGTTGACAAGTGCCGTCTTCTGCATAGAAGCCCCTGGGGGGAGAAGAGAGAGCCCCTGGAGAAGCTTTCCAACTAGGGCAGTGATTCATACCTGGCAGCCAAGAGTTAGGACTGAGAGCGGAGGGGCCAAGGCTGTTGTTGACCGAAGTGTACCCATCAGATACCCTGAGAAAGTACGCTGAAAAGCCAGTCTGGAAAAATAAAATGAAACCATGGCTATTATCCTTGTGAGTTCGGTGTGTTTGAAAACAGCTTTTAATTTGTATATCATTTAGTCATCTTCTGATGTTCTATTTTATCTCCTAATTTTCATTTTTTTTCTTTTTTTGGTTAGAGCCATATGATAGACAAAAAGCTTTTTATCCAATTTAATATGTTTTTAAATTTAAAAACAATTTTAAATGTAACTGTTAAGAAGATTTTCTTAGAAGGCTCAAAAGTTTAATGACCTATAACATTTTTGTATATGGAAAGAAGGGAACTCCCTTGGAGTAATCATCTGAAACATGGGGACCACCTTTGCCCACTGGAGTGTGGACACCTCCCTTAGAGCCACCACAGCCACTGGCCTTTTGGTGAGGACCACTGAGAAAATTGTTGTGGGATCCCCTTTAACCACTTTTGTTCCTCATGCAGTAGAAGCTCTCCTGAATTCTCACAATATTCAGCATTTCTCAGTCAGCCGCCGCCTCACCTCCCATGAAGTCTTTCTGTTAACTGCTCCTCACCTAACTGTTTTATGTTGTAATAACCTTAACCTGGCTGCTCTTCTCCCCTCCATCACTGAGGCCGTACTTCACAACTGCTTAACGTGGATGGGCCACCTCGCGATTCCCAGTAATGATCTACAGGGAATTCCTTGGGTAACACTGACTTCTCATGGTGAAATGATGGTTCACTGATGGTCTTATTTAGAAAGGTGACAATGGCAAGTACTGTGCTAGGTATGTTGTTATACTTCCTTTTGGTGGTGTTGAGGCAGCCTCTTACCCTATGGCTCTGTCAGACCAGCAGGCTGAATTACATGCTCTTGCACTGGCTTGTATGTTAGCCAAGGACAAAACTGCCTGTATTTAGACTGATAGTAGAAGCTTTCAGAGCAGCTTATGGTTTTGGAATGTTGTGGAAGCATTGTAGCTTCCTTACTATCAGGGGAAATAAAATCTAATATGACTTCTGTGTTCAGGAATTAGTGAATACCAACATTCATCTGTCACCATAGCTCTTAAGAGTCCAGGACTTCTAAACTTGACTCGCTGGAAGCTAAAGGAAGCCACCTTGCTGATGCTTCTCCAAGGAATGCTTCCCTTAAAGGAACCAACAGCAACCAAATGATATTCTATGCTATCATTTTCTCAAATGATAATTTAGAAAAAATTGACCACAGAAGCCCAACATTTGGCCTCAGAAAAGGAGAAACAAGTTTAGAAATTGAACAACTGTTGGTTTGATTAAAAATATAAAGCTCTAGTTTGGACCACATAACAAGCCAGTCCTGCTGGGGACTCTCAAATTCCCTCCGCTCACCACTGTGCATGCATCAGACCTTCAGTCTATGACAGAATGAGAGCCTCCATGAATCAGTGTTGGTGAGGAAACTTTAACAAGGCCACACAAAATGTTTACCTCACGTGTCCAAAGTACAACCCAGGGAAGCCTGTTCATACTGATCACTGACAGTTTAAACTGCCTAATGGACCATTCAAGGTCTGGTAAAAAGAATTATATACAACTTCCTCTGTCTAGTGGGCGTAACTATGTTTTAGTTAAGGTCTGTGTATTTTCACACTGGGCTGAAACCTTCCCTTGCTGGTAGGCTGCTGCCTTTTCTGTGGCTAAAATCCCTGTGGAAAAGATTATCCCTACTTGGAACTGCTCTTGAACTTCATTGTGATTGAAGAACCTGTTTTTACTGGCCAGGTGCTTCATCCAGCCTGCACCGTTTGACCAGTTTTACAGCACTTGCACTGTGCCCATCACCCTCCACCCTCTGGTTTAGTTGAATGCACTAATGGCATTACTAAGACTCAGCTGGCAGAATTTGTAGAGGTGCTCCAAGTGCCTTGGCCAAAAGCAGTGACAGGGGTCCTTCTAAATCTCAGATCCACCCCTTTTGGAGTTCATGAACTCTCACCGTTTGAGATAGTCACAGGATAGATTACACTTGGCTCCTGCTTCTTTTGACCCTCAAGTGATAAAAGGAGAGATACTCCAATATTGCAAGGGCCTAATTGCTTCTATTGAAGATAAGCATGCTTTGGTAGAGCAGTATTTTCATAGACTAGCCCTGGGAGGTGAAGCCCTTCATCATACCTGGCAGCCTGGAGAGTTCATCTGTTGGAAAGGATACCTTCAGAAGAACTTCCGTCAACCTCATTGGAAAGGCCCCTGCTGGGTACTGCTAACCAGCCGCTGTGCTGCCACACTCCAGGGCGCAGACCCTTGAATTCATGTGAAGAGCCTAAAGAAACCACCAACCCTCCCTGGAGCTATGCGTCATCTGACCTGAAAGTAAAGATTTCCCAGAATTGAAGCAGATGACATCTGATGAGATAGAGTTCCCGAATTATCTGAATGAGGCCTGTTGGAAGTTGTTGCTAAACCTTTTATGACATTTTCAGATAAACTCCAGTGTCTATGATCTATATAACATACAGACTTTAGATATAAAGTGCTGGAGAGTTCTCTCTCCTACCCCTCTTTGTTACTTGAATGTGACTTTAATAAGTTTCCAGTCTGTACCCATGCCCTCTGACAGGAGACACTACACCTTCACTACAGAAAAGGCCCTTCTTGACATTGAAGAACAAAAAGCTACTAAAACGAGAAAATCTGACTCTTGACAAACAATGCTTTCAGAGAAAGATCTTGATCAAAAGAGGAAAAGGTTAAAAAAAAAAAAGAAAGAAGTAAGCAGAAACCTCAATTAAATAGAGTTGGGAGACCAGAAGGGGAGCTCTCACACCCTGTGACAATAGCAAAACCCAATGGAAAGAAGAAAGACTCCTTTCTTTCCAGGCATGGACTCAGCCACTGAGAAGCACAGACTCTGTTTACCATAGCCCTCCCAACTTCCTTTTCCTCTCCGTAAAATTGTTCTTCCTTTACCGGGCAGGAGCTTGCTTGTGGCTTGCCATGTTTTCAGACCTCGAATTGCAATTCTCTGCTGATCCCAAATAAACTCATCATTGTTGGAGAAATATCTGGCAGTCTATCCATCAGGTCAACACAGGCAAACACATTTTATGCCTCTGCAACTTTTCTGCTAACATCTCGTTGGCTAAAGCAAATCAAATAACAAAGACCACGGTCAAGGATCAGGGAAGTCCATTCTGCTTCTTGTGGGAGTTGCTGCTGTTACAGGCAGAGGGCATAGATGCAAGGAAAGGTGGAGAATTGCAGCAAGTAATTCAGTGTACTGGAGTCCTCTTTGAACCCTAAAGCCAATGAGAAACCACTCTTACCCAGCATCTTTACTCGATGTTTTAATTAATTGATTAACTCATTCACACCCATTTAATCATTCTTTCAGTCATTATTTTCTTATATTTATTTAGTAAACAAAAATGTGCTGAATGTGTCAGGGGTGAATAGAAGTAAAATCTCTAATGTAGTTTTAAGTAGAAAAATTGGAGGAGAAAGCAGTCTAGGTAGCAGAGGGGGAGCTCAGTGGCATCCAGATGAAAGCTAAGGCCAGGCTTCCTCACTCATGAGTGTCCTTAGTTTTATTTTGGACCATGATGAATACTTGAACTGTACCACTTTGTCCAATTAAGTCAATCTCTTAAAAATGAATTTGACAAGACAGTGGATAGAAATGTATTATATGCTCATCAAGAGTTTGAATTTGAGAAATTCATAGTTAAGGAAATTTAGTGCGTTCTTAAACATATCACATCTACCTGAATGAGAATTTGGTGGATTCGACTTTCTTTATGTGTAGCAAGGAATTGGCCTCTTCCAAAGAGGGGTCTGGCCTTTCTCCCTAACTAACTTTTAAATTCTTAGAATTTTCCAAGTGGTAGGAATGTCATAGGTCCCTCTGACCATACCTGAAAGTTTATGCTAACAAAATGACTCAGGGTGGGGCAGTCACACCCTATAGTTTTAGGTTAGGGATTGGCCATGCAAGAAGGACCAACCTGTGTTTAGTGATTGGTGGCTTTGGGCCATGTGATATCACCTGGCCTCTGGGGAATTTTCAGTGCTAGACCTGCTCAAGGTCTCTACAGAATAGTTTCTGGGCATTCAGGATTAGCAGTTCTAGTACAGAATTGGAAAAGATGCAACATGAAGAAATCTTTTTCAGACTCTTCTCATAAGGGAGTCAGTGTATGTCAGGTGAGATGCTGAAATGAAAGAGATGGATTCAAGCAAAAAAGGAAAAAAAAAAAAACCATTGAAGGCTACTACTAACTCAAAAATACGTGAATCTCAGAAGCTGGAGGCAGGTGGAAGGCAGCGTGAAAAGGTGTTTGTCAGGAAGCCACTTATCTAAAAGCAGCCTTCTCCACAGAGATCTGGCTAGTAATTTGTCGTGCTGTCTTCTCTGCACTTACAAGACTTTTTTGTTAATGCTTTATGTCACTGTTGTTTTTATTTAAGAAGACATATTCTTTTGAGAAGAAATGGCCACCTGTATTAAATTGTTAAATTCGAAGTACTTTATGTTGAAGTCTTTCTGTCCAGATAAATATGTATATAATGCAAACGCTGTATGGTCCTGGAGCTTCACCTATATTTTACAGACAGCTAAGGCAGGGACAGCCAGCATTTAAAGGAAGACCATTTTTTCTTCTACGAGTGCTTCAAATCTGTTCATATTTGGTGAATTTGAGCCCACTTTTAAGTTTCCAATTGCCTTTTAAACAATCACTGTCATGATATATGCTGCCACTTAAACTTTTTTCTTTTGATGAACATATACCATATTTGCAAAAGCAGTGGCCACCAATGTCAGTTTATAAATAATCTTGAGTACCTGGATGCCATTTCATTGCAAGTTGTACTCCTGTTATACGTCTTACCGCTATTTTAGGGTGGATTGTACCTAAATGGATGTTTTCTCAGAAACAGCAACAAAGCTGTCAAGCCAGGCTGGGTGTTATATGTTCCTCAGACTCTATCTCCCCTGCTTTATTTGTAAACACAAAGTCAGGGAACTGCATGGTTATCAGACCACCCTACTCAAGACAGCAGGGCACTACTCGTGCAGATTCCATAGTCTGCAGCATTTGGTCATGTTAGTAACTTCCCTGTTTCTCAAAAAATACAAAATATCGTGGCTGCCAAGTATGTGCATAGTGACCCATTGCTTCCTAAGAGTGGTCCAGCCCAGATTTGGAGGAAAGAAGTGAGGAGTGGTCCACTAATTGTATGAAGGCAAAATGCATCTCTTTCTTCCACACTTTAATGCATTGTCAATTCCTGAAACATTTGATGAATCCAAGAGACAGCAGAAAGCGTGGTAGTGATTGAATAAGTAAGGTGATAATAATAATGATAACCAGTTCAATCCCACCATGGCAAAGTTTAATGAAGAAGCAATAATTGACTTTGGCAGGGAGATTTATGACCTTCACCCTTGTTGTATGATAATATCTTTGCCAACTTTATAAGGTTGGAGTATGGTGGTTGGGGAAGGGGAGCTGGGTGTTTTCTGATTCAGTCTTGCCTTATACTCCCTTCTGCTCCCTGGTTCTCTTACCCTGAACCTTTCACCATTAATTCTCTTTTCAAATACCCAGCTAGAGCCCTCACCCCATGTGTTACATGGAAGGGTCATGAATGGTACCTCCTGCACAGAACCATTGTGGGGCTTCTCCCCACAGTAGTCAGAGGGGCCTCTGAAGAGGGCAGATTAGCTGGAGAGGAACCTTGAAAATATTATGTTGAATAAAAGAAGTCAGTCACAATAGGTCATATTTTGTATTATTCTGTTTATCTGAACTGTTCAAGAATAGGCAAATCTATAGAGACAAAGTAAATTAGTGGTTGCTTAGGGATGGGGGAAATTGGGAGTAACTGCTAAAAGGGTACAGAGTTTTCTTTTGGGGATGATGGAAATATTTTAGAGTCAATTGTGATAGGTGCACAATTCTGTGAATATATTAAAAACCATTGAATCGTACACTTTAAATGGGTGAATTGTGTCGTATGTGAATTGTATCTCGGTAACACTGTCATTAAAAAACAAAAAGCCCCAATTGGTTGAGAAGGTGGTGCTGTGCGATGGTTAATCACGTGGACTTCGGTGCTAGAGAGCTTTGGGTTGAAGCCTGACCATACCATGTATTAGCTGTGTGATGCTGAGCGTGCTGCACCCTCCCTCATCTGTAAATGAGGGGAATGATGGGGCAGTGTCCCTCAGGAACTGCAGGAGGTGGGTTTCAGGACCCGACGCGAATACCAAGATCTGCAGATACTCAAGTCCCATGGTTGGCCCCCTATACCCAAGGTTCTGCTCTCTGGAGTCAACCAACCATGGATTGTGTCATACTGTATTTATTGAAAAAAATCTGCTTATAAGTGGCCCAGTGCAGTTGAAACCTGTGTTGTTCAAGGGTCAGCTGTATCAGGGTAAGAAGATTCTTGTGAGGATTGTTGCGATAGTACTTTTGAAGCCCTTTGTGCAATGCCTACGTATTGCAAGCTCTCAATAAGTAGCTGTTTTTAAATGGTTTCTTTTCCCTTGGAATCCCTTTGTGTACTGAGGCCCTGAGAAGTATGACATTGATTGATGTAAACCTTCCCTACTGGGCTGTGAGCCTTTTGCAAGCTCAGAGTTCCTTTAGCTGATCTCAATTTAGCTTCCAATATCAGTTCTTACACCCAGTTGGTGCTAAATGTGTACTTATAAAATTGAATTGGATACATTTGGCTTCCACACTAGATTGGGTACCTCTTGAGGGTCAGTACCGTGACTTCTGTTTGCACCCTACAGGATCAATCACAGGTCATTAGAAAATAGCTGTTGTTTTTCATCATGAAGTCCTTTTAATCAGTGGGCGAATGAAACTTCTAATTCCTTTTGATGTTGTTGGTTGCTTCCCCCAAATCATTTCTTGCCTCCCTCTCTCCACTCTTCCTGGCTGTCGGTGGTGTGATTTGTGGGTATTCAGGGGAGAATCTTGATCATCCTTCATCAGTGCTTCTGTCTCCATTCTCCTTGCCAGAGATCAGTTTAGGAAGGTGTAAGTGATGCGTTCTGGCTGATGAGATGTGCAGGATAGTCTGAGGAAGTTTTCTTTCCTCTTAAGAAGAGATAAACGAGGGGAAAAGGGCCCTTTTCTGTCTCTGGTTGTTGCTGCATGCAGTGGTGATGTTGATGGGCTCGGGAGAACAAGCTTAGGAAGACACGATAGCAAAAATGGGGAGATTGTGGGTTACTAGTGAAGCACTGGCCACTGAAATAACTGATACTGGATCTCCAAGCTTTTTGTTGTGTGCAGTAATAAACCCCACATTTCTGTCACTCTCTTTGACGTTTCTGTGGCTTGTCACTGAGAGTTTCCTGATGTCCTTTTCTGTCTTCTATTCCCACTGCTCATTTAGGTGAACCCTGGAGGCAGGACCATTGATGGGAAGAGTAAAGGAATTCTAAACCAGGGGACCGAGGGAGCCAGGAGGAATCAATAATTAACCAGGTATTTGTTATTCATTATCTGTGATTCATACCTCACTTTCAACATTTAGAGGTTTGTGTGTTCCATAGCCCATCACAGCCTCACTTTTGTGATGGAAAAAAATCCTGACAACTGTCTGATCATCAATACGAGTTACAAAAATAACATATTTTCACAAAAGTCAAAATGCACACATACAAGGGTCCCCGGGAGAAGTGCGCATCTGGCTGTACATAACTTTTGGCTGCTGTGGCCAACAGTGATGTCAGACAGTCAAGAAGGGAGGCTGAGGTAGGTGCTCTATTCAGGGGAAGGAAGAGTTCTTTTGTGAATAGGAAGGAACTGCCCCCAAAATATTGCAGGAGAACGAACACGAGCAGCAAGTGGAAGGAAGAGGAAGACTTACTCAGGGCACTTGCTGGAGCATCTGCCTTTGTGGAGGAAGAGCGGGCGGTCTGGCTGCGTTTGGCACTTTTTGCAAACGCCGCCTTCGGAGCAAGAGGCGCAGTGCTCTGCGCAGCCCTCACAGCTGCCACTTCGCGCCGAGGGCCACGTGCCTTGGGGGCAGGATGAGACGCAGGTCTGAGCCAACAGATACGTGCCTAGGAAGCCCGGGAAGAAGGCAGGTCAGATGATCATCGCATACCCAATTCAACAGCAGACACAGGCAGGCAGAGAACTGACACTCCCAATGGCTTTTTTTACCTGCTCTGAAGACCCAAGTGTCGGGAACACCTATTTCACAACTACCAGAATAGCTGTCAGTGGTGCTGAGTATTTCAGGAGGACTTAAAGCTCTAGAAAGGAAACTGACAGCAGATGCTTTGATGTATTTCTTTGACTTTCCTACTAGTATTGCTGTGGGTCACCATGGGGCTTCCCTTTGCCCAGTCCATCAGTCTGTTAAGACGTTTGTCTGTCTTCCGAGTGTGAGGCAGTTGTACATGCCCGGCCTGATGTAATTTGTTTTTCTGCTTTCCGAAGCCTGTCCTGTTACGGCACTAACAGTGTAGCAACCCTTCCGTTCAACTCTACCTTTAATGGACGGTCCATCTGTTTATTTTTAATAAAAAAAAATCAGATAACATCTTTATTAAAGAAAACAATTTGAAAATCACCCTAAACTCCAAAATTCCAAGAAAAATTCCTTCAGTTTGTGTGTGTAGACTTTATGTGTTGTAGGGGTAGAATCATGGCATATCTATCATTTTAAGTTCTGTTGTTTTTCAGTCTGATGTCACTATTAACATTGCACATTCCAACGTAATGCCCACTTTAATGGGAGTATAACATTCCTAATTCCTTTTCTTGTTTTGTTTTGTTTTTTGAGGGGGAGGTAATTAGGTTTATTTATTTATTATTTATTTAACGGAGGTACTAGGTATCAAACCCGTGACCTCATGCATGCTAACCATGCACTCTACCACTGAGCTATACCCTCCCCGCTGCATTCTTAATTCTTAATGTTAATGAACCATCTTAATACACCATCCTCCAGGTCATTTAGTGTTCTTAGAGACAAAGCAGTTAATTTATTGAGCTGTTATGTTGTTGCTCTTGTTTTTTTTTTCCTTCCCCAAATTCCCAGAAATGAAGGAGGGAATACCAGGTAGACTCTGTCCCTGCCTACGTTCTCTGCTTTCAGTTCTCTTGCTTCAGCTAATGCACTTTAAAAGAATAGTGGAACCTCTAGCAATGTCAGGTACCCAGAGACCCTAACAAATTCTGTGGCCAAATCAATCACTAACTTCTTCGTGCTTTTGGATAAGAAACATTTCTTTTTTATTTTGGTTTCTTGAGCACCAGTTTTTACTATAGGTCAGTATTTGGATCCCTCTATTTTTCCAGAGCAGCCACTGGGATGGGATCATGTGATGGGACTAGATCAAATCCTGCAAACTTTTTACATAAAGATGCTAATATACATGAGTTACAGTGAATTGGACTGGCCACTGCCATCTCCTGTCACACACCACACTAACCTTTCGGACATGAAGTGCACAGGGTCGCAGATCCATGGCAGGTTTTACAAGAAGAATCACAAGGCTGGTATCTTCTCAAAAGGTCTGTGTAGGGAAAGAAACAGGAAGTCCGTCTCTTTTGAACAGACTCATAGTACTACGGTGTTGAGAGCAATCTCATGGGTAATCTCATTTCCCTTTTCACCCAAAATAGAACCCCTTAGATTTTACATTAGCTAAGTGTTGACACCACCCAATGCCAACCATGTGGGCTTCATTTATTTTATTTTGTTACTCCTTCATTGACAATTGATTATCAAGACTTTCTTGGCAAACTCCCAGTGACAGGATAACCTTAAACACTATGGGGATATTTGAACTAACAAGCGTTTCTTCTTTCATATTTCAAAAATGTGTGGGAGTGAGTGAGTGTGTGGTTGTGTATATGCTTGTGTGAGTTTTCGAGTCAAAGATAATCACTTATTTCCCTAAGACTCTTAGATGACCACTTTGCTTCACTCCAGGATGATAACTGAGAATTCATTGTGCCTTTCATGGAGAAACTTAATCTCTTTTTTGTTTGTTTCTTGTTTTTTGGAACCAGATCTCGTAACTGGTTGATGTTTGGGTCTTTGTGTTCTTCAGAGTAGCCACTGTGGTGTGCGACCCAAATTGATCTCTTAAATGTGCTCCCAGTCATCGCTAAACGTCAGCATAACGGAGCCACCCAAGAGCTTTCTGGTTGGTCAGGTGATAGGGCATCCCAGGTCAATATGCCATTAAACTAGGAAATGTTAAAGCTGTTTCCCCTTTCCCCAAACAACCATTTGATGCGCAGGCTTTTCCAGAAAGTCGGCAACACTGTGGGGCAATTTCACAACATACATAACAGCCTCAATGACATCACTCACTCAGTACACAGATCTTGACTAAATTTCAGTAATCGCTTGGGAATCAGCATGACTCACACAGGGGAAGATTAGAAAAAGAAGTTCTAGCTCAGAATACGTCATATGAATGATCCTGAGGTTCAGTCAGTTGTTATTATTGGCATCTTACCATTTCCCTCCCTCTCTCGCTGCCTGCCTGCCTGCCTGCCTGCCTGCCTGCCTGCCTGCCTGCCTGCCTTCCTGCCTGCCTGCCTTCCTTCCTTCCTTCCTCCCTGCCTTCCTTCCTCCCTTCCTTCCTTCCTTCCTCCCTTCCTCCCTTCCTCCCTTCCTCCTTCCCTCCCTGCCTCCCCTCTTGCCTTTCATTTCCTTCCTTCTCTTCCTGAAAGTCAGTCTGGCAGAGTTTTCTTTCTTGTCACACCTGCCTTCAGAGCCCAGCAGTGCCCCTTCCAGGCAGGGTAACCATGGATATAGTAATTAAACTTTCAGAGTCCTGCTTCCCATGTCTCTTAAATGAGAGCACATGATTCTTCCCTTATAGGACTCTTGTGAAGTCTGAATGAGACAGTATGGGTGAAGTGTGCACACACTGGCTCCGTCAGTGGTAGTTCCTTCTGCTGCTTCTCTCCTCTTTCCTGGTTTCCTCATTTGTTACTATTCTACCCCATTTTTGAGGCTTTTATTCCCCTTTCTCCTTCCTCTGTTCCGTACTTGGCGTGGCACCAGGAGGCATTGTTTGGTTTCTCTCATGGTACTCATGGTTAGGAACCTGATGAGTCTGCTTCAGAGAAAACTAGGTTTGAAGGTAGGCAGGTGGATAATAGAGACAGAGATCTGTGGATATAAATGATTGTCCATCCTGCCAGGCTGAGTGGCAGTTTTTTTCCCCTAGTTTGGAGAGAAAATTTTGCACTGGTTTTCCAGTAGACCAACTGACTGATGTCCTCTCCCTGGGGAATCTGTTAAGAGTTCAGTTAGCCAGTGCAGAGCAATACTAGCCCTGGGATTTTCATGAAAGCGGTCTGCCTAGAGGTAATGGATGTGTCAGCTAGCCTTAAGGTGGTAATCATTTTGCAGTATATACACATTTCAAATCATCATGTTAAACCTACACAATGTCGTATGTCAGTTATATCTCAACTAAGCTGGGGAAAAGGTGCTTATTTAGTGGTTGAGAGCAGTTATTCAAAGAATAATAACAAAATAATATTCATCAGACATTGAGCAACTTGAAAATCTTCAATATTCTATGTCCAGGCCATTGGTTGATTTTATCATTTTTGTGCTAAAATGCTATATTTGAAAAGATTTTAAAATTAATTTTCTCATATTTAAAAATATAATGTATATATTTACACATAATACATGCATTTATAATTACATAAACATAACTCACATTCTGGCAGTTTGCTAATTTTACTTCAGTACACTTGGCATAAAATTCTGTAATGTCCTCATACTTCCACTAGAGGGTACTCCGTACACACAGTTAGCAGTCAGGCTTGGGCAATGGATGAAGTCACCCCCAGCCAGAGCTTTTTATCATAAAAGATCAGTGACTTAATCTCAACAAGTAAAATTTGACCTTGACCGTAGTTTCTCCGTTTTCTACTCCAGAAATTCTAGACTGAACAGGACCGCCACCACCCCTCACCAGAAATAACCTTGACAAGAAAATGTAATCTCCATCCTTCAAAAATGACTATAGTTCAACCATATAAAACAGAAGTTCTTCTTTTAATTTTTTCAATTAAACAAGCAATACTCACGTGGTTCAAAATGTGGAAAAGGCATGTACTGTGAAGTCTCCCTCCCCATCCCCCCCACCCTTTTTATATAGACTTTATCTATTCACACTGTTTATCATGTTGCTTTTTTTTTTTGGTAACTCAGTATTTTGGAGACCATTCTTTATCAGTACATAAAGAACCTCTTCTTTCTTTCTGATGGCTCCATGGCATTCCATCGTGTGGATGTGTCATGCTTCATTTTTCTACGTTCCTATTGGTAACCGTGTAGTTTTTTCCCCCAATCTTTGCTATTTCAACAATGCTGCAGTGACTGGGAAGGCACTATTCTTAAAAATCTGTGAGGACAGAGGCTTTTCTTGACAGCCTTGCCCAAGCGTAAACACTTAGCACCTGAGGAATGTCCTCGTGTGTTCTAGAAGTCTCCAGTGCTGTATGCTTCCCAGTCTCTCCCCTTTGGGCGCCCACTTATATTTTTTGTGGTGGTCCCCTCCTCTCTCCACTTCTCTCACGACTTCTCCATCCCTGTTTGGTCCTCCTCGCCTGACTTCTTAGGCTGATTTCTACATCACAGAGACTCTCCTGCTATGTTTGATGGTCGTCTCCCTATTTCTCTGTTACCTCTTTTGATTCGAAACTTCCACCTTCGTCGCTCCTGCGGTGGGCTCTTCACTGAAGATGGGCTTGTGGTGCGCACAGGTTCTTTTTTATTAAAAGAAATAAAGTATTTTATTTTTTTAATGCAAAAAGGATAAAAAAGAAGATAAAGTTTGCCCATAATCTTACTACCCAGAAGTGTCTGCTGTGTATACTTTGTCATATAGATTTCCTATCTTTATATTGAATGTGTGAGTATAATTATATATGTGTACATATACATAGTCATTTACATCTTTTGCATTTGTAATACTGACCCTACAGTTTGCATTTAATTTTATAACTCCTATAGGCATTTTCTCTTGCCATGAAGATTATTTGTAAAAATTCTTTTTAATGGTTTGTGTATTTGCATGAACCTTAATTCACTTAATTTTTTCTCTTGTTGCGTTTTTTAGATTGCTTCCTCCTTTTTTTTTTGTTACTATAAATAAAACTTCTATCAACATCTTTGTACGCATTCTTGGATAAGTCGGGTCTCAGTGTGGCTATTAGGCATCCCAGCTGCTCACTATTTGCCCTTCTTTCTGGAACCGTTTTGTCCAGACCTGTGTTACTCTCTAGGCCTCCAGATTGCTTTGTTTCATGAGCTCAAGAAGGTAGTTTTGAAAATGAACTAGTGTTTCATGTGTGAAAACTAGGTTCAGTTAAAAGGTTAGAGGATAGATTAACTTTTATTGTATCATATTATATGCTGGAGGCTTTGTATGTGTTCTAGCATTTAATTCTCCAAATGACCTTGTATGAGATAGTTTCATGTTCTCATTTTACAGGTGAAGAAACCGAGGCTCGAAGTGGATGAGTATCTTGCTCAAGGTCACAGAGCTAGTAGAGCCAGGATTTGAATCCAGGTATGCCCAATTCTGGAGCCTACATTCATTAGAGGGATGACTTAGTAATTAAGTTGGATTTAAGATAGTTTGGTAGAGGTCAAAGTGGTGATGTGTGGTAAAATGGCTCTTTGGAAAACAAACCAAACAGAAAGCTTGATTCATCATGTTTATAAGTTTCCATGGTGTAAATATTCCCACCATAGCTGATTTCAAGTTGCCAGTGGTTTAATGATCTACTTAGAGAGGTCCTGGATGTTTAGTAGTCAGTGGAAGCGGGTGCAACTGGCTCCTTCATACCACTGGGCCAGGAGTTTACTTACTTACCCAGAAACATGTATTTCCTGCACACTGGGTTCTGATTGGTTAGTTAAGTAAAAATCACATTCTCATTTCTCAGTTAAGTGAGGCAACTGTATATATCTACAAAGTCCTTCTAAAAATCAGATTTTCATGGTATCTTTAAAATTCTCTAAAGTTTAATTACTATCAGGTAACATATCTCCCCCCTCCTGAGAATTTTTTTCCACACACGAGTGGCTTCCAGCACTTGTAACTGACCCTGGGATTTCAGTCTTTCTCAGAGCATAGGAATTAAGATCAAAGACAGGCTAGTGATAAATTGTTAGGATGTGGTCAAAGATAAAAAGTTAATTTACCATGTCTGTGCTTTGTAGATTAGACTACCATCAGAATATGTAATTAGAGCCTGCTACAAACGTGGTTTTAATCAATGATGGAAATAGGTGGGTAAGGAAATCTGCAGAAATTATTCCTAGGACTTTCCAGGGGGAAAACCACTTAAGAAAATTCAAATGATTTAACAGCAATAGAAGAGTAAACTGTTTCCATTTCCAACAATGGTTTCAGGAAACCAGCTGAAGCCATCATCTCCTTTCAAAGCCCACGGCAGGTCACACCTGAACATTTCCGCCATCGGTGGCTCCATGTGATGGCTGAGTCACTGCTGATGCCCTGGGGCAGCCTGCTTAATACTGGTTCTGTAATTGCCGTGCTGGGACACTGGACCAAGTAACCTTCAGATTAGTGACTGGGGAGTCTGGGGATGTTCTGTACTTCTGCGCTCTGACTTCCTGGTGCAGGAAGAGCGGTGAGTTGAGCAGCCACCTTTGGAGACCGCTCTGTCTTGGCTGGAGGATCTGCCAGCCGTGGCCTGATGTGTGGGGAGCTCTCCATCCCTGGACAGGGATGGGAGGTGTTCCCGTTCAGCTGGTGGCTGCCAAAGAGTGATGCCCTCTTGTCATCGCCACTCTCTTTGTGGGCAGCCACCTTATTAGAAGAGAAGTTGAGCGGATTTTTACTTCCAGGGTGCTTCCTCAGCGCACGCTGACCTAGATGTCGGGGGCAGTCGCAGTCTTCAGATGGCAGACACGATCTGATGGTTTCCGCTGGCAGTAGTGTGGCTGAAGGGGTGAACTGAAGTTTGTCCCATCTTACGTGTCCTCCCTGGATCTGAATCTGTGTTTAAAGCCACGACAACAACATAACACCTTCCTGGTACCACCTAGGCAGTTACATTCTCTCATAAACACTGTGATTTGTCTGGATTGCCTCTAAGTTGACCCAAGATGACTGCAGTCTGCTTTCCATCATATTAAAAGCTCAGCTAATCAGTGCTGTCCTCTGGGACCCTCTGCTCTCCTATTACCACCTCAACCTTGTTGTTGTTGGTTTTTTTTTCCATTTGGATTTTTAAAAATTTCCCCTAATGCCCCCTTTCTGCCTCGGCCCCCTGAGGATCTCATGGGACATTGCATTGTCATGTCTCCTGGGGGGTTTCTCAGACCCTCCGTGGGCAGAAACCGTTCCTCACCCTAGGGCTGGGTTTCTTGGGGAGGTTACCAGTGGCATCAACCGTGTTTTTTTAAGGAAAAGAAGTCAGGAGGAAAATGCAGGCATTGGCTCAGACCATTTCAGTGGTGCCTACTCTACACTGGGGAAACTGAGCTGTGGTCTCCCCTTGCTCATTGAAGAAACATTTTTTTTTTATCACTGTTAATAGTCTGCATGTCTTATTTCCTAGTGCGTTGAGGTGGAAAAGTGCAGCCATGTTGTTGACTTTATTGCTTTTGTCCAGCCACGAGAAACATTCTCATCTGCTTCCCAAATTCCTTATTCGTGCTAAATCCCCAAATGGACTAATTCCTTCCTCTCTTCAAAAACATTACGTTTTGATTGTAGAAAATGCAGAGGGGTGGGTGTGGTGCTTCGACAAAGGGGAACAATCAGGACCTGATTTCTGCTTGCAGAGTGCGTAGTCCAGTTGAAAGGGACGTGTAGTCATTCAGGGAATCAAGTCTGCTCTGACTCTTGGCTCCCTGAACCTTTTCATCATCTGGACGCCAGATAAAATACAGATGTTCAGAGCTAGAAACACAGCACCAGACTATTTTCCTCTTGGCTTGCACTGCCTCTTAAATGCCTGCATGCCAGACAAACTCATATGCAGCATTTTGGTTCAGCTATAATTCACGGAAGATATCCCAATCTGAAGAGAATGTGTTTCTTCCCAGCTGTGTCTCTGAAATCCGCCCGCGTTCTCAGTGGCCTTTGGCCGCTGGGTTGGTGATGGTCTCTGAGCTGGTTTTCCTTTAAGGTCACATGTGCGACAGTGTTGTGGTAGACAGCAGCTGTGGACATCCTTCCTCTGCAGCCCAGCAAGAACCTTTGCTCCTGCCCCAGATCTATCACTCTGCAGTGCTCAGAAGACTCGTCCTGAGCAGACCTTCTTTCAGCTGCTGTTTGCTTCTGCACTGAAATGACCTTTTTTTTTTTTTTTTTAAAACAAATCCTTGCCTCAAAATCCAAACGAGAGCATCTCTTGTTTTCATGAGTGTCTCTGCATAGAATGTGAGTCAGATTTTTCCAGCATGAGGAAGATTTTGTTTTTTAACCACCTCTGGCGTGGAGAGGTCACTGCAAGTTTGTGGCGACCTTGCTGGGAAGCCCGTGAGCAAGGCTTCGGGGTGAGGAGGCCGAATGTGAAGACTCAGGTGGGGAGGAGCACATCCGGGCTTTTACTGTGAGGTTCCAGGCTCCCACGCTTCTCGTCCCTTCTGTCTCCTCTCAAGCCCCCCGCTTTCCCCGTCTGCAACTGGAGAGGGCAACTTTTAAAAGGCAGTCTTGAATAATGGTAAGTTCTAGGGATGCAGCCGGAAAGTCAGCTCTTTGACCTTGAGCTCCCATACTTCAGAGCCATTCTGTCTTGTCTGACCAAACAGGCCTGTCCCACCGCTGGTGTTCCTTTATCATATAAAGAGGTAGATGAGTGTGTGATAGAAGCTATTGTGAAATCTTTGAGAAAATGGTAGTCATTTCTCTCTGTGACTCTCTTCATATGTTCCAAGGTCTACTCCACCCGGGTAGAATCTCACGTGGTCAGACCAGTCGTAAATTGCCTCTTGGGTTTTCCCTCCTGGCAAAGGCCATCCCCAGCCTCCTACCCTTTCCCGCAGTGAGCATCCAAGAGGCTCTGGGACTCCAAGCTTTCGTTTCACAGCTGCCTTCATCTCTTGAGGATCCTGAAAGGAAGGGTTCGGGGGTGGGGGGAGGCAGAGAAGGCAGCTGGACACCTGCGATCTCTCTCGGGAAGCACGTACCATTCCAGAATCTGCCTTCCACCTGGGTCTGGGTGGGGCGCACGCACGTCCCACGCAGCAGCTGCGACCCTTCGTGGCAGCTGCTGCATTGGTCGTGGCCAAGGCCGGTGCAGGTCTCGCAGGCTGGGTGGCAGGGCTCACATTCTCCCATCTCTGGGTCTCCGTAGAAGCCAGGGTCACACTTCCTCACACAACTGCCGCCTGCGTAAGAACACAGGGAGGAGGTGTGAAGGCGGAACCCTGGCTGGCTTAGCCTGGGGCTGTTCGCAATGCCAAGTTCTAGACAGGTCGCAGGGAGTCCGAGGAACATACTTGCTTTAGTTTGTTTTTAAAGAAACCATGATGAGGGGAGGGCATGGCTCAGTGGTAGAATGTGTGCTTCGCAGGCACGAGGTCTTGGGTTCAGTTCCCAGTAATAAAATAAACCTAACCCCCCCCCCACAATAATATTTCTAAAATTTATAAAGAAACTGTGATAGCAGTAGCTTATTTCAAGCAAGAAACATGTCTTAATAAATCCCACACTTTAAATCCTCTTTCAACTGAAAATTGAACTTGGCTAGCAGCTCAAAGGGTTAGGAGCTTGGAATAAAGATCTTTACATCCTCAAGGCCTTGAGAAACCACGAATAAAATGATCTCTATGTAGAGGACCCCTAAAGGTCACTGTGGGCCGTCTGCCCCACTGTCTCTCCCACAAAAATTCCAGGGCACTGGACCATTCTTCTTCAGCTGGAAGACTCCCAGCATGTCTTTCCTAACCATCCATTTCCATCAAAGTCAATGAACTGTCCAAAGTCTAGGACAGAGGATTTTGTTGAACTTTTATGGTGCAAGGAATACATAACATGGATTAAGTCTCAAGGAAAGAATCGTGGTCTGAATATTCCAGTTGACCTGAATTCCGAAGCATTTCTCTTCAGCGCCCCTCCCTCCCTCCCATTCCCTTTTTATCCCTGTCAGCTTGGAGATATTTGAGATTAATTAGTGCAATAGGAACTGTGCTTCAGTTATGAAAGCAGAAGGAAGTAGTCCTGGCGAATGTTTCTTTTCAAACCAAATTAAAATTCCTCCTTGGACAAGAGGCACAGAAAGACTCTCAGACTGATCAGACCAGCTCTCCCATTTCTGGGTGGAGCCCTGGAGCCCGGTTCTCACTTCAGACGATGCCATTTCCGGGCTTACCCAAGAGGAAGAAGCCCTCTTCACACCAGTAACACTCGTGCTGGTCACAGTTGCCGCAGTTGGTGCCACACGCTTTGCATCCAAATTCTTCTCTGTAGGTCTTCTCAGGACAGGTTTTGTAACAGTGGTGTTCAAACCTGTGGGGAGAAGACAGGAGTTTCTTCTGTGAGTTATGTTGACATATTGTTCTTTACCACCGTAATTTAAGTTCCGTATGTGTGTCTGTACATCATTTTTTGAAGATATAAACCCTTTTTCCTTAATTTTTTGAGGTATAATTGACATACAACATTAGTTTCAGGTGTGTAACATAATGATTCAATATTTGTATATATTGCAAAATGATCACCACAGTAAGTCTAGTTAATATCTGTCATCATACCTAGTTACAGATTTTTTTTCTGTGATGAGAACTTTTAAGATCTACTCTCTTAGTAACTTTCAAATGTTATGCATCATTAAAAATTTTGTTATTGAGCTATTGTTGATGAGCAATATTATATAAGTTTCAGGTGTACACCATAGTGATTCACAGGTTTTAAAGGTTATGTTCCATTTATAGTTGTTATAAAACGTTGGCTCTATTCCCTGTGCTGTACAATATATGCTTGTAGCTTATTCACTGTATACATATATTATACATCATTTTTAACAGGTGGGTTTTAAGGGAGAAAACTTCCTCTTGGTCAGTTGTGTGTTCTCCAAACCAGGTCACTAACCACCTCCCTCTGGAGTCCAGGGACCCTGTGTCGGGGCAGCAGGGCAGAGGCTAGGAGGAAGGAAAGGGGAACTGATGTTTATTAATGGAGCGCTGATTACATGTCAGGTATTAGCTCATTTAAATCTCTGTACAGTCCCCAAATGGCAGCTGTTACTCATTTTTAATTTCTAGATGAGAGAGCTGAGCCTCAAGGTTAAGCACTCAAAATCACACAGGTCAAAGAGGGAGTGGGATTTTACCCAAGATCCGTTTGAACAGACAACCTGTGTGCTTTTGCCGCATGGCACCTGCCAGGTTTGAAGTAGTTCATTGTTGAGTTCAAGCAGCTTAGCATGATGTCTGTAACCAGATTGCTAATATTACCATTGAAGTGCCTTCGCTTTTATGTACTTACGGTTTTACGTATATCATCTGTTATTTCATTCTACAGTAAATGTTGTAATTCAGACTCCAGTGAATTACAGGCTCATTTGAAGGGGGAGCGGAAGGAAAGTGACCTTGCCCTCTGATGAATTTCACAGCATCAAAAAGATATCAGAGGGAAGCTCTGCCTTTCTTCTTTAACAACTATTGTGCAGTGTTTTATTAGCTGCACTCAAAGTTGCTACACATATCCTAAAGGGCTATGAATATGTGTTTCTGGAAACAGCTCATGCTTTACCCTTCGTGATATTGGGCGTGCTTTTTCAGGGTACTTGTGTCTCAAGGGGTTTTATGAAACAAGCTCATTAGGGAGCAGCAGTGGGACAGAGAGGTTGACAAGGCTGGCTCCAAAGCTGAACTGAAGAAGCAGCTCTCAGGTGACAGAGGAGGTAGGTGCAGGGAAAGGGGTGTGTTCTGGTGTCAAAATGAAGGAGTTGAGTGAGGCTGGAGGGATGCAGAGTTGTAAGAGGGACAGGAAGGAGAGTTCCTCAGCTGCTTCTACACGGTCGCTATTTCTGTTTGAGTGTGTGTCCTCCTCCCTCGGTTCTTAAAGGAGCGTTTTGTACCCACAAGCACGTGGCCTCACGGAGGATGCTTGCATTTCTGCCGTTCATCTCTGCTGGGGGTTCCTGGGAGGGGCCACATGCAGGGAAGTGCCCACCATGAACGTGCTGATGAGTGACTGGCTCCTCATTGAACGCCATCTGGTCTCTCTTACAGCAATCTGGGGGCCTCTTCTCCACCCCCTCCCCTGTTTCAATGGAATACTAATTTAAATCCTTCCATCAGCAGTGATGTAGGGATGCAGTCAGTGTAGAGAATATTAGACAATTCTGGAGAAGTTGAATTAAAACCATGAGGTTAAGTAATGATTAGGTGAACAGATCACTTTCAGTATGTTTCAGCTTGTTGGGTTTCTCTTTCCCTTCCATCCTCCCCAACCCTTTTAATCTCTTCCCAACACCACCACATTTTGAGTTCTGGGAACGTGACAGAGGAGAAAGGCAATTGTGGTGCCAGGAGGCCCAGCAAAGTTGAAGTGACACACGGGTAGACCCCCCACTAGCTTGTGTGCAACATGAGTGAGCCAGTCACCTCCCTGAGCCTCAGCGTCCTCTTCTGAAGAAGAGCATCGATCCCGGGTCTTTGACAATCTTCACAGGAAGGTGAAGAGAAGTAATGGACGTGAGAATTTGTTCACCACAAAACTCCAGTTCTTAGGATGACGGGGAGGAACTGTGCACCCTGTGTCTTATTTGGGGCCTTCCTTTTCTTTTTATCTCCCTTCTTTTTGTAGTTTTTCTTCCAAGATAGGCACCAAAGTACCCTGGGAGGGAGACTAGAGTAGGAAGAGGAGGTGACTTTCAGACGTACCAGCTCTGATTTGTGGGCTTGTACTAGAGAGCTGCAGGGGTGATGGTTTTCTGCATTTCATTTAACCTGGTGGTCTGTGTCTGTCATTACCCAGGGGAGGATTAAGACCTAACAAAACACCTGGCTTTATCCTGGACTGCCTGACTCCTATTAAGGATGAGGTCTCCACGCAGACATTTGGAAACAGCTTGCTTGGGGTCGGGTAGATTATTAAAGTCTGTCCATACACAGCAAGGTCTGAATTTGGTAACCTGTGGCAGGATTCCTAGACACCAGTGTCAGGCTGGGTGACTTCCAGGACCAAGAAAGAGAAGACCTCCTTTTGAGGCAAGGAAACAGCTGGGCTCTTATTGCTAAATCCAAGAATTTTTCATTAATAACCTGACAGGGGAGAGTCACTTCAGGGTGCAGGGCCTCTTTGCTTTAATCACTGGGTTTAGGATTAAGTTGGTAATGCTTAAACTGCAGAAAAAGTTAATGCCATGAAAAAAAAAAGAAAGCCAGGCTTACATGTAATATCCTGTAATGCATGATGTGCAGGTTCCCGGATCATCTGGAAAAAAGTTATAATAATGAGAAATCATAATCCTCAAGAGTTCATCATTTAGAAAACTAGGCTTTAGAAAAGTGGTGGCTTCAGACAAGTGCTTCTAGGATAGTTTCATGAAATGGACTGTCCAGAAATATGTGAATAGCTTGTGCCATTTTTAATTAGTAACAAGATGTATGTGATGATTTATCTTCATCAAAGCTCGTAAAATAAGAGTTCTCATAAAAACTTGGCCCTGACTTTCAAGGAGGAATAGGCCCAAGCTACTGGGTGTTCAAATTGCAGATTAAGAATGTCTCGCATGAAGAAACCCCTGGCCACGACTGAGGGAAAGCCGTCAAGCACGTCCACACGCACACATGTTCGGAAGGGGCTATAAGCTTCCGACCCCGAATGGTGGGCTTTTCACACATTAACCACGAGTGCCTGCCAGTGCGAGGGAGTGACATCTGGGAGGCTGCTTTGAAATCTGGACAATTATTTTGTTCCAATACAGTATCCACTTTGTGTTCTACACTTCACCACCCTCTTAAAGAAACTGTCCTGTTCTCATTAAGTACAATGAGTCAATGTGTCCCTGTTGGCTCAGAGAAGAACTCTTTCCTACAGCTTTCAGGGGACTTAATGAGAGAGAAAGGACTTTGAGAATCACTAACTCAGTCTATTTCCTTCCTGGAAAGTTGCCAACTCCCAGATCCAATTATTAAGACAATTCTGTGACTCGCTCCGGCCTGCAGTTCTTGTGAGTAACAGAGTTACCTCCAGTAAGTCCTCTCTGTGATCTAGCCTATACTCCAGTCCTGCTCTTTTCGTTCTAACAGGAGGTGGGAAACAGTTGCTCCTCTTTAAAACGTTTCTCTTGGTGTGTGAGGTTGTGTCACCTTTAGCTTTATGTAAACTAAATGAAACGACGTCCTCTGAGTTTTGTGCCTTGTTTCCCTTCCTAGTCAGCTCTAGGCTTCGTGCTGGGTTTCAGGAAGCCTGCCCCTTGGTGGTTGAGTCAGCCTCACCGAGTCTGCAGTCAGATTTCCACCTTAGGTCCTCCTGGAGGTGCTGCAAGACAGCACTGCTGTGTGTCGCACACGCTGCGACTGATGCGTGTCACCACAGTCATAGTGGCTGGATTTCCAGAAGCAGCCCTGCTGTGTGAGCACTGCGTGCCAGGATCTTCCGGACATAGCCTAGTAAGGATGCCATGGAGAGGGCGCTGGGGGCTGGGCTACCTGTTTCTAATCTGAAGTTTCAACCCCAGCTTAACTGTCTCGTGAACTTGCACAAGCGTCACTCTTACTTTCTGAGTCCTGATTTCTACAGGTGTAAAATGGTCTGGTTGAATACGATGGTTGCCAAGCCTCCCTAAAAGTCAGATTCTGAGGCTGAGTCTAGCAGGAATGAGCAAACTATGGCCCACTCGGGGGCCCAAACCAACTGGGTCCTTCTGTTTGCATATTGTGTATGAGCGCTTTCATGCTGCACCATCAGAGCTGAGTAGTTGCAGCTGAGTTAGAAAATACTTACTATCCATCATTTTACAGAAAAAAATGTGCTGATCCATGGTCGTAGCACTGTGACTTTGTGAGTAAGAGTTTCCTCGTGACTTTGTCATGCTTGGGTCTGTTAAGTGACACAGGTGCATATGCTGTTATCTTAACAGCTGGCCCCAGAGTTCCTCTAAAAGAGAGAATTGTCTATATTTAGGAAAGTAATCCTATTAAGCGACGTGGGATAGAAGTTTAATCAGAAGGATTAAACAAGAGCCGAGACAACCGAGGAGATAGGCTTCTGCAGGCAGCCACGATTTGCTCATGGAAGGGAAATGGTTTTTATGTCTGGGCCAACCATGTTTGCTGTAGGGTGACTAGGGCAGGACAAGGAAGTGGACCAGAAACCAGGCTTATTAAAGGTGGAACTGGGAATCTGAAGCTAGAGGAAGCCCTGAGAAGGAAAAGCTCGTTGGAATTCTCAGAATTCTTGAGGTGGAAGCTTTATGCTTCCACAGTCTGTTGACTGGGGATCTGAATCCACTTGAAGGGGGTGCAGAGGCCCCGGTGAGCACCAGCAGTTATGCTGGGTACGTTTATTTCCTGTGGTGAGTCTGTGTTTGCATCTGTATTCTTCTCAGTTCTGCACCTAAATAAGCTACCACTACTCAGCTTACATTTGGACGGCTGTCTTCTTCCTTGCCCGTCCCTGATGAACATATTTGACTCTGACAGTTTTGCTGATTTGGCCAGGGCTGGGTAAATTCTAATCCTGTACTCTCATGTTCTGGCCATCCCTCCCATCTAGGAACTTAATGAGTTTGCTCTCTGCTCTCTTAAGCAGGCCACTGATGAAAATGTGAAACAGAACCAGGCCTCAGAAATGTGCATACCAATGTAATCTCCAGTCCAGGGACTTTTCCAGCCCAGTTGTGCTGTGAATTTGGTACCTTTACAAGAGTTTGCATAAATGAATAATGCATAGAACAAGAACTCTGTCTTGTGACAGGTTATGAATGCCCGTTAGTCTTCCTTATTGTGACCAGTTGTTTTAACGCATAAGAATTATTTAAAAATTTTTTTCTACCCCAGAAGATCCACAAGTCAGACATAAGCTAAATGGATTTAGCTTGACCACTGAGAGGCAGCTGTTGCAGGATTAAGGAAAGGTAGCAATCCCAAACCTAGAAGTAAGCCAAGTTGGCATTTGGATGGTAAGGAGGGCTGAAGGAGAAAGACGAGTTCTCCTGGCTTCTGATATGTGCGTGTATGTGTCGGGGTAGGGGCCAAGGAGGCGGTAGTCGAAGAGTCTAAACAAGCTAGAATTGTTAACTGTCTTGAAAGGTGTTATCTAAAGTCGGATATTTAAATAGCTCTGGTTATTTGATCTTGTCAAACTTTTGAGCTGAGAGAGCATATTTTGAGGCGGGAAGGGGTAAGTTCAGTCAGAATTCAGAGACAGAGCCTTCTGCATTTGGAAAAAAGCCTCCAGAAACAGCCACTGGCTTTCAGCTGCTCACATCCCAGCTAAAGAGAATCTGTGAGCAGACGCCTTGTCAAGACAGGGATGCAGCCTTCCTCTCTTGAGAAAATTCATTTTATTGTCTCATTTTTATGGCCTGGGGTGGGCAGGACTACAGTGTACTTTCTGTCTGGAGAGAGCTTCGTGATCCTCTGTGACACCTTTCCGCTGTTTCCTTGGTGACCATCAGGGTGGGAACTCACTGCAAATTCACTGTCCTCATGGAGACATGGACTCCTGCTGTCAGTGTCACCTTTAGTGGTCAGCTTACATTCTCTGCCATTTTATTTTGTTCTCAGGAAGACCTATAGCCTTCACTATTGGATATGGGTGGATCAGGGCCACCTTAGGAGTTGGTACATCTTACTTACAAACTATATTGGAAAAGGGATATTTTAAACTTGAGACGAAACTGGACATTTAAACATGTCCAGAGGAAAATAATTTATTTTTATGGTTCACATAAACTTTGAGTCACCTAGTTAAACATACATACAAGCAAATGACTCTCATTTGCTTTTTCTAAATTTATTTTTCTTATTTTTTTTTTTTCATTTGAGGGAGACAGAAGAAACTTGGTGTCATAAAAACAGCCCTTTATCATGTAATACCTAGATATGCCAGAATTAGCCAGGGATTATATACTACTGTTTAGGCAGAACTGACACTCTGCAAAGCTGTGGGGGAAAGTTAATGTCCAGGTGCTCCTACCTTACCTTTGGCTATTTCTCTCCAAATTAATTTTCAGGCTTCTAGGACTTGTATCCATACCCTGAGTTCACCAGGCCTCCCTCTGTGGCTGCCTGTTGAAACCTACCTGTTCCATGTCTCATTACTGCAGAGACCTACAGAGTGACTGCTTAGGGTGATAGACTGATGGGCATATTAAACCTGCAGTCTTGGAAGGCTGTGAAGCTCTCACCTACCTCAGTCTCTTCTCAGGTGTCCTAGACTCATCGGGGTCCTTCTGCCTTGACCTCTTAGGCCACATCTGTAAATGTGCCATAAATTGTAATTCAACTGTAATTCAATATACGTACCCTGGATGCTTGCTTTTCCCAGATGATCTTAACCTTTTGACTTAGTCACCTTGCCAGGTACAATCACGTATATCCTAGACTTAGCCAAACTTGGGGCTTTATTTGCCTTCCCAGTGCTTCCCACACTCAGGCAAAACATTAGCCCAAATTGATATCCACACATACTGTGTAGGTTTCTAGCCCCCAATAACTCTCCCAGCTCCTTAATAACAGAAATCAAAAGCAATACTCTCCATATTGTTTTGAAATCTAGTTTAAAAAAATTAGCATGTGCCTGCAATTCATATGTGTGTGTGCGTATAAATTATTTATATGTACCGGTGCATGAATATGTTACATATATTAAAAAGGCATACTCAAGTAGAAAATTTAAGAGGATAACATACAAATAATTTGAATACAAGTTCTACGTTTTTCTGCAGCCCAGGGGATTGTCTTACACATTTCTCTTTGGAGATCACTGGCTCAGGCTATACCTAACCAAAAGCCACATCTGAGCTAATGAATTCATATATTAACATTCCGAAAATATATCTTACATTTGATTCCATTAAAGTTGTCATTGGAAGGAATGGCTCTCTGATGGATTCACTCATCTGCAATATATAAGGACTCCCTGCGCTTGGCTTCCAGCCTTCCTTATGTATAGACAGACTATATAATTCTAATGGACTTGTTCACCTAGCACTTTTGGGTTGGGAGAAAAGTTGAAAATATCGATATAAATGAATGTGTTTGAATGACAGGGCTAGATTTCGCTTTCTGCACCTTTGCCCCATTGTCTCTGGCTTTAGTACATGAATTTGTTCCCAGAACAAACTTTCTAGATGAAAATAACCAATGATTGTGTCCCTGCAAAAGACAGCCTAAATGTTCATCTGTTGGGAATAGGTTGAAAAGATACAATACATTTGTGCAAGATGGACTAGTCCATAGCCATTAAAATTTTGTTTCTCAAGAGTATTTAAAGACATAGATACATTTTCATGTTAGGCTATGTGAAAAAGGATGATACTCCATACCTAGATCTGTGTATAATATGTGAATCTATTTACATTTGTAGATACAACTTTATCAAAAATCAGAAGAAAAAGCAAAAATGTTAGTAGTAGTTACTTGTGATTTTTATTTGTGTGTCTGTTTCTGTATTTTCCTAATAAGCATGTGTTATGAAATTAATTAGAACCAAAAATGCTACCAAGGGAAGAAAGAAAGTGCTCAGGTTATGATTTCCAGGGATCAGTGGGGCCACATGTTTGGGAACAGTCTCCTCCCACAGCTCTTCCCCAAGGGAGCTGGCCTTTTGGTTCTGCTCCTCATTTTCTGTCCCTTTTCTACCCACTTCTGTTCTCTCATCTTTCCATTTTGTTTCTCAGCATTCCCTGATTCTACATCACTGGGACAAGACTGACGTTCTTCTGTGGGGTGTGGTTAAAACAGTGGCAGATGTTTGTACAAACTTCTTTTTAAAAATTCACTTTTAATATGAATTGTTCTTCTGCTAGGATTCTGTGAAGGAGTTAGATGACTAGGAAATTGGGTTGTTCTTGGCTCTGCCTCAGACTCATGAAGCAGAGTAGGGGCTGTCACTTGGGCCAGCCATACTTAAACAACCCTTGTATGAGCACCGGCAGCCTTACTGGGGCATCAGCAGCATCCCCACCTCCTGCTGAGATTTGCTGTTGCTCCTTTTGAGGAGGAGACAGCATTATAAGGAGGCAATACTTAAATTGTTTGGGGAGATAACTAAGCATGTTGTCAATAATACATATTCTCCCAGAGTAAAAATGTACTTAGTTACTGGACAATGCTGTACAGATTTGTAGGAGAGTCACTGATACTCTTCAACTCACCCAAGGAAAATAAATTGGGTAAGAGATTAATATTCCCAAAGAGTGCAATTAAATTATAAGCCCTAAATAGCTCTAGAAAGTCCATAATCCAAATATGCTTTGTACTTAGAATTGCTTCAAGTAATTAACACTCAGATACGAAATAGACCTTCTGACAGTTTTGCCAAAGCAGAAGACTTTTTTGGAAGGTTCAGTGGTGCTAGGATACAAAGTATTTGGTTAGGGGGACTGTTGATGATTTTCAATCATTTTGTCCTCACTGGTGTCCAAGGACAATGGATAAATATTTGAATTGGCAGTAATACAAATGGTGCAGCTGACAATGGGGCACAACCCCTGGAGGGACATGGTAGTAGAAGAGACATGAATAAATAATCTAAATCATTGTCTACAAATGTTGGCTGAAAGAGGGCTCAGTTCTCTGTCGGACTCCAGTCTTTACCAAGTCTTCTGATTCCGACAGTGGAATATCATCATAGGTGAGCTGTTCATGGATTTCCATCCACCTCTAGACCAACGAGCAGGTGGAAGTGATGGCTGAATATACGCAGCTGAGTTCCTGTGAGGCTCGCTCCCTACAGTTGTATTTTCATTCACTTATTCATTCTAGAGCTTACATTTTAGGGGGAAGACAGACAATAAAAGAAAAATTAGGGAATGATTAGAATGTAAGTAAACTGTAAATCCTCAATGAACATGTGATGCTTCATAAATATGCATTGAATGAAGAAGAAGAAGAACATAAATAAGTATAAAGATACCTATTTAAAGGGTTAAAAGTGATGAGACTGGAGTGGAGAAGGGAGGCCTTAACTTAGGCTAGTTGGGAGAGAGCCTTTTGAGAAGTGACATTTGAATAGAGACCAGAAGGACAACAGAGAGTTAGCCATGTGAAGTTCTGAGGGCGCAGTGTTCCAGACAGGCCAAGAAAGCTTGATGTGTTCAAGGAACGTCTGGAAGGCCAATGGAGCAGAAGAGAATAAAGAGAAAGGGAGAGAGGAGATGAGGCCAAGGTCAAGGGCAGGATCGGATCAAATATGGTCTTAGAAGCCAAGGTAAGAGGTATGCATTCTAATGTAAGAGTAATGGGAAGCCATGAGAAGCTATATTGGAAAATGACTTACTTAGCTGTAGACGTGGTTACCTCATTAAGTCACGCAAAACTATGATTCCAGGTAACACTTTTGAGAACACTCCGTCGAGGAATATATACTAGAGGAAAAATGATTTGGTGTAAACTAAGATGGTGGCTGCAGTAATGAAGAAAAATCACGTTTGAGAGAAATTAAAAAGACAAAATTGAGACACATAGGTGATAAGATGTGGGAGGTAAGGAAATAGGATGTTTCCCTAACTCTGGCTTGAGCACCTGGTTGGATGATGGAAAAGGAGGAACATGCAGCAGTGAAATAAACTTAGGGGCAATAAACAATTACTTAATAAAGCAGTCCATACACTGCTTTTTAAAAAATATTTTCTTTTAAGATTCTTCTCCATTATCTGTTATTATAAGAAATTGAATATAGTTTCCTGTGCTATACAGTTGTTTATCTGTTTTTACATATAGTACTGTGTATCTGTTAATCCCAAACTCCTAATTTATCCCTTCCCCACCCTTTCCCCTTTGGTAACCACAGTTTGTTTTCTGTGAGTCTGTTTTGGTTTCATACACTGTTTTTGATATTGTAAGGAGTATATGCAGATAAGAAAGGCAATCCTTGCTCTCAGAGAGCTTGTAAGATGGTGAGGGGACAGAAATTAACGGAGCTAGTTAGGGGAGAAATCATAATGGAAAAATTCAGAATAGGTAAACAAAGCTTTAGTGCACCACAGAGATATTTGTTTAGGGCCTGAAAGGGACCCAGTTTTAGTCTTGTTCTCTCTTCCTACTTAATTAGGCTTTTATCTCTCTTTTTGAATGGAAAAATTCAGAGCATTCTTCTTATAGTTAGGATTGCCAGATAAAATACAAAACTGAATTGGGAACCCAGTGATTATAATTTCAGTGTAAGGATGAATAAAAATAAACTTTCCAGGAGAAGAGGGCAGAAAAAAAAATCACCCTGATCTTAGTCTTGGCACTGGGTAGATTAAAACAACAATAACAACAAACATCTTCTCAGAATTTGTAACCACACATTGGATCTCACATAGGTTTTTAATCAAAATTGATGTTACCCATGTGTTCTAGAACATCTCAAAAGGAAAACTGAATTTGAAGTAGTCCCAGATGGGTGGTATCCCAAGGCAGTTGGTAGAAGCAAAAGCACATCCTCTCTAGAGAAATGTAATCTTAACCAGATGGCAAAATATTCCCACATTCAAGGAAAATGGTCACAATTTAAAAACATAAACCATAAGGAAATCAGGTGCTCTGAGTGAAAGTCAGCAGAAATAACAGACAGCAGAATCAGACCCACAGAGACTACAGATCTTGAAATTATCTGACTTAGAATATAAAATAACAAATATTTACTATTTTAAAGAAATAAAAGGACATCTTGAAAATAGAGAAGTAACTAAGCAGTTTGAAAAGAACCAAATGTAACCTCTAAGTGAAAGACATAAAAATTTGAGGTTAAAACTCGATGGATTAAGAGGTAGATTAGGTATAAGAGAAATAAAATTAGTAAACTCAAAGATACAAAGAAAAGATAAAAAAACTCAGTCCAGAGAGAGAAAAAGAAAACAGAAAAGAATAGTAAGAGATAATGGAGGTTAAAATGAGAAGGTCTAATATATGTCAAAGTTCCAAAAAGAGATAATAGAATGGGACAGAGTCAATATTCAAAGAGAATAGAATACCTGGGAGTTTTCCAAAATTGTTAAAAGATACTAATACTTAGTCCCAAGAAATAGCATAAACATATATGTTACTGTATTTTTAATCAACAAGAAGACCCATCATAGTGACATTGCAGAATAACCAAGAAAACAAACAGCTCTTAGACTGTGGAGAAGCATAAAGAGCCTTAGTAAGAAGAAAGGAAATACCTTGAGAAGAGAACGTGAAAATTTGGTGAATGAAGGAACATCAGTCACTTCAGAAAGGCACTGAAACAGTGGCAGGAAGTTCTTTGAAATTTTGATGAAAGACTTGGAATCATAAAATATAAGAGCCAGAAGGGAACTTAGGCTCAAGGCCCAGCTTAAATGTCATAGTAAGAGTATGAAGCATTTTTGTTATTCTTTTGAGTCCTCTCATTCTTCCAAAAAAATGAGTCCTTTTTTCCCCCTGAGCTTCCAATGAACTTTGCATTGATGCTGCCACTCTTATCCAGGCTAGGGTTTGGTGAATTGTTAATGGTCTGCCATAGTCAGGGACTGCATCTCCCTCATCTGTGCAACCCTGGTGCCCAGTGTTATGCCCAGCATTAATTCATTCCTTCTACAAGTATATTTTGAGTTCTGCTGTATGCTAGGGCTGCAGTGATGACTAATTCCTAGTACAAAATGGAGCTCGGGGTCTAGAGGGCAATGCAGCAAGTAAAAAAATATTGCAATGAATGCTGTGTGATCAGTGTTACTAACAGATTGTGAACAATTTAATGAAGAAGAAAATAGGGTGTGTATGGGGTGGGGGTGGGGAGTTCCTTGAGGGAGTGAGGGCTTAGATGAGACCTGAAAAATGAGTTTGAGGAAGAGAGAGAGGGATACGGACACCTTTTTATGTAGCAAGGCCTGGGAGTAGAAAGAGCTAAATAAAAGGGTGGGAAGGGATAAATTGGGAGTTTGAGATTTGCAGATACTAACTACTCTCTCTCTTTCTCTATATATGAACAAGTTTCTTCTGTATAGCACAGGGAACTATATTCAATATCTTATAATAACCTATAATGAAAAAGAATATGAAAATGAACATATGTATGTATAAGTACGACTGAAACATTATGCTGTACACCAGAAATTGACACAACATTGTAAACTAGCTGTACTTAAATTTAAAAAATGATGAATATAAAAAAAAAAAAGAAAGCTAAATATATGGAGATAATTCCTTTAGTAAAAGGGCTCATGGGATTTCCCTGGAATAAACCAGAGGGAGTGATGAAATCCTGTCCAAATACTGCATAGATGCCCTTGGCTTAAAAACATACTGGTTTTTAAATTATAAAATGGGAAAAGTACAAAGGTGGATTGCAAATACATTGAGGTCGCTGGAGTAAAGAGTAGATGCTGGGGCTGGAGGAAGCCAGAAGAGATAGGAGAGAGGAGATGGAAGAGATGGGTGGCTGGATCATGAGGAGGATTTTGCATCCTGCCCTGGAATACAGACTGTGCCCAGAGCCACAGGAAAGAAATTATTTTAGATTTGTAGGCAGTTGTGACAACCAGGTTTAAATCTTAGAAAGAACCCCATCATGGCAGTATGGAGAATGGGTTTCGAGAGTGAAAGAGTAGGAAAGGTGTGGAATTAGGGAGAGCAGCTGGAAGAGTATTGCGGTATCCAGGTGAACTCTGCTCATGGCCTGAACTAAAGCATCGTCGTGGAGGTGGGTCAAAGCAGGCAGAGTGAAAGCTCCTCAGGAAGCAGAGATGACTTGGTGAGTGTTGTGGGTTGAATTATGCCCCCTCTAACAGTATGTTCAAGTCCTCACCCCTGGTACCTGTGAATGGGACATTCCTTGGAAATAGGTTCTTTGCAGATACAATGAAGTTAAGATGAGGTCCTACTGGCCCACCCTAAACCCAATGACTGATGTCCATACAAGAAGGCCACGTGAAAACAGACACACAGACACAGAAGGAAGATGGTAATGAGACCCCCAGGCAGAGATGAGAGTAATGCAGCTCTTAGTCAAGGAAGACCAAGGATTTCTAGCAACCCCCAGAAGTTAGGAAGAGGCAAGGAAGGATTTGGAAATGTCCGTTCCTGTGAATTCCAAGTTGTTTCTCTGTCTCTTCCACACTGCCTCTATTTAAGATTACGTATCATTGCTTAAAAATATTCCCCCACCCAGTCTAAAAGACCATATTGTGCAGCCTGACTATGCTTCTCAAGACCACCGATCCCTCTACTGGTTAACAAAAGCCCTCATCACATTGTCAGCAAAAGGATGTCTGTCCAGGTCACAGCCTTGGTGCACGTCAGCTGGACTTTGTCCCAACAGTTTACCCAAATCATTCAACTAAGAGCCCTCCGCCTCCTACAGAAGGGGTCCCCAGGATATTTCATCACTGTCATTTTCATTTCAATGCTTTGCTTGGAATCTCCAGTCTATTCAGAATACCCTGCCAAAGTTAAACTGCCTGGAGCAAAACAGATCAATCCTTTGGATACTGAAATAACTGTCCGGGGCTGCAGGAGCCAAGCTGGAGAAGACGAAGGGACTGGGCGTGCAGTCCCATCAAAATCAGATGTTTTATTACCTCTCCATTCAGACAGGAGAAGGTTACAGAAAGCATAACCTTTCATTTCCTGACTCTGTTTAGGTGTATTTCACAATTTCAGAGTCCAGGGAGACTCTCCAGCTAAATATATTGTTAGAAAAAAGGAAAACCAAGACAACATACATTTATCTCCCTTGCTGCCTGAACAGAAACAAAACTGCTGAAAAACAAAATTTATTCCCCAACAGACATATTTTCTGGTCTTTACTTTTTGCCCAAATTGCTCATTTGTGTAAGCAAACTAGGGCTTGTGTAAACAAGTCCTGTTATCTGGAGGGGGGGAGGTGGGAATAAGAACCATCCTGTGTGATATGCTCTTGAAGAAGAAAAAAAGAACCTCTTACATTTTTAAAAAGATATTTTGAAAGACTCTGCCTATTCATCATCAGGAATATTTTAAAGAAGTGATGTTTTCTTTTGTGTATCTTCAAGTCGCTATAGCAACTGGATCACTCTCTCCTCATTAATCAGGAGGCACCAGCCAGAGAATCTATCCATCCCCCTGGGTTTGGAGCCCTTGCCTCTTACTCTACCTTTTTAAAACTTCACAGATTTTGAAAATAGTTTTCTTCGCAAATGTTTCCCTTGATCTGAGAGTTTTGCTGTGTTTGGCGCCTTACTCATTCCTACACATTTTTCTCTTTGGTGTTATTTGATGGCTTCTGTGGACTACTGGGTACGTTTTCATCGCTCCGTTCTCTGTACTGCTGTGCTTTTATTTCTTGCAGCCATGGGAGGTTTTGCCAAGTCTCCAGGGTTGTGTAGTGGATTATACAATGACCCTTCCACTTCCTCTTCCTTATGTATACCGTCAGCCAGGAGTACTGGGTACAGTTAAAAGCAGAGTTTTGTTTCCTTTAATGTTCCTTCTAAGCCCCTCCTCCTCCTCCAAAGCCAGCAATTCCATCTTGATTTTCATTAGTAACGCTTGGACCTGCTGAAACAGTGTTGAGTGAGTGATGCCCACAGTTCATGATCATTTAATGCCCCGAGGGCTTCAGTGATGGTCTTCCCCAGGATCCAGACACTCTTCTGAATACTTGGTTTACGTGCCAGTTGCTGGACGGCTCTAAACGTCATACAGAATAGGTCAGGAGAGTCTTGGAGGGCCTGTAGTTCAGAAGCTGCTAACTGGACTCTAGTTTGCACAAATGTTTGGTTGGCCAGCCCAGAGTTGACCCATGCTATGTTTAAAGAAATCACAAGACTTCTCATGAAAGTCTGAATTACTCAAATTCTACCTGGAACACTGGATAGGACTGAGCAGCAAATGACTTTTCTAGGTGGTGTACCCATGAGGGCCTGAGCCCCCAGCTGGCCCACCTGATTGTGGTTCCCATCTGGCATTTGCAGGTATGGAATTTAAGCCCCTTGATCTTATTCTCTTTCCACCCATCTCCCCAATTGGTACAGATAAAAAAAAAAACAAAAAAACTGAAACCTAGACTTTTCAGGACCTGACCGAAGCCAAAAGTTAATTAGTGATAGCTTGAGTACTAAATCCAGATTTACTGAGTACCAGCCTCCAGTGCTTCAAGATCTTTGAAGATCAAAACTACACCTTAGAGTGTTTCTTCAATAGAATGGAGTACCCAGGAGATACATTTTAAACTATAGCTGTGATTGAGAACTGTATAAATCCACACATGTGATCACCAGCAATGGGTGATGTTGCAACAACCCTTGTCACCATGGGCTTCTTGAAGAACACTCCGTAAGTTATTTAGAATAAGAACAAAGTTATTTTTCAGGTGCAGAGGAGCAGAGAACCCAGGGCCAAGCCTGTGCACGTGTCTGTGTGGGATGCCGTGGGTGAGAAGGGAGAGCGCCTCTGAGCACGTTCTCCAAAAGTGGCAGGTTTTTGAGATTTCTTAAATGTAATAGATTGACATGGGCTAGGAACTAGAAAGATGAAAGGCTGTCAGAAGCAGCACTATGAGCCCAATGCTGAGTCATCTAGAAAAGGTGGTGAGAGATTAGAAAGAATTTTATGTTATTTCCTCCCCCCACCTATTAATGCAGGGTGCATGTCCTGATCTCCAGCACACAGTGGGTCTCTCCACCCTCGAGTCACATGCTAGGACCACGGTGTGTCTGTGGGGTAGGGGTGGGGGTTCCCTAAGCGTATGTGTATGTGTGTGAATGCTTCCGCAGCATGCATGTAGGTTTTGTAAGGGTGGAAAATGAATTATTGACCAAAAAATTAGTACTCTGCAGATTTTTGAGAGCTCTTTCTGCTTGTATCCATTCTGACAGAGAGCAAAAATTAATAAACAAATCCTGGTTGTTTTGATCATGTGGTAAACAAAGTGAAAAGTTGGCCATAATAGAGAACTCAGGCGGTGGTTAATACTTAATCTCAACAGTTCACGGGGAAATGGACCCATTATCAGAATGAAGATAAACGCTTAGCACCTACCAACGCGGCAGGCTACCACTAAGACAGTATGTCTTGTAGGGGCTTTGTGGGGCTGGGGATTCTCTGCTGTAGCAGCTACAGTGGCCTTTGTGATGACACACAGTCCCTGCCACAGCCACCCAGTCTCTGCAAAGCCAAGCCTGTCTTCCTAATGAATCTCATGTGACTGCCTTAACAGCTTTCCAGTGGCACATAGGTTTGAAAACAAGAGGGATTTCACAGTATGATTAAGTCTACACAATAACACATAAAGTAGAAAGCAGGCTGACAATTAGCTGTTGCACTTGGGGAGAGCTTGGCTCCCCCATGAAGCACCTTAGATTGGCTGTCCAGTCTGATTCTTTGGGATAATTGCTGGCCGTGTCTTCCCTTCATTTCATGTTTTATGGGCCTGATTGGTTGGTGAAAGCTCTTCCATTTTGCTTCTCCGTGGTATGGGAACATCCCGGGGCTCATTTGCAGGGTTCACTTTGAAAAGAACTCCATTTTATAAGGCTGGCTGTTTTGCAGTCAGCTGAGATTCTGCTCTCAGACACGACAAAGATTCTGTCTCCAAGACCATTGTTCTCCCTGTCATTTCAGAGCCCTCCTGGGGCCTTCATTCATATTGGCAGGTAATAAGCTATTTTCAAGTCATGGGTAATCATAATAATTCGGCATTTTTCCTTATTAGCACCTCTAAATGGAGAAAGTTCACAGACGCTGCTCGTCTGTGCTGTCTCTTTTCTCTGGGCTTAGAGCTTTTATGCTCCAGATGGGCTATGTGGTTATTCCAAAGGGATTAAAGGAAAGAGCGACTACCAATCTTTCTAATGGTCACAAATTACTTGAATGGGATGCTCAGCATTTCTTTCTTCACTTTGCGGGAAGCCACCGAGCTGGTAGGAGAGCCATTATTATTTTCATTCCTGGTCCTTGAGACACTGTTGAATGAGACTGTCAAATGACGGGTGTACATGTGGGTGACTCCACGCATGCGGGCTTGTTGGTGATGAGAGCAACTTTTTAAAGCATGGATGCATTTTAGGAATCTCCAGTATTTTCTAAAAAAAACTTGGCATTGTTGGAAGTAGGGCTCGCTTGACCACAGAAGGCTCAAAACCTTCGTCTATTATGGTGTGTGACTAGAAGGGAACAGTTTCCATAAACATACCACCGCAGACACCAGTGTTCTTTACCAACTGTATCAAAGGTGGAAGGGCTTATTTTGGAGTGAGAGTTAAATAGGCAAACATTTAGAAACACTTGGAGGTGCCTGTGATTTACCCAGTCCACCATGATCCCTCCCGTAGGTCCTTTTTTATCAATACTTATGCCTACGTGCAGTAAATACATGTAATTATTTTTTTTTTAACAGTGGACTGATTACTTCATTCATCTAACATTTTGATGACAGCCCCACCACCTTTCTGAGGAAGTGTATTTACTGTGCCTGCTACATGGACATTTTCAAGCACTGTGCTGGCACTTCGGGCTCTAAGAACTGTGGCATCTAAAACTAGCGGATTATTTGAAAATTGTGGTTTTTTTCAACCAGGATTTACATTTAATACACATAAAGGGAAATTTGAAGACATTTTCTTTGTGCTAGTTTTAGAAGCTACACATTCTAAATGTCTGAAAAATGGACAGGCACGATAAGCTAGGTGTCAGATGGAATTACAGATCAGAAGAAAACATGTGACTTGAATGGGCACTGAGTGCCAGCAGTTCCTTCTCTGTACAGTATTGCAAACTTGGGTGGTTTTTCTTTTAACACTTTATGGGTACACCTCATTTTGTTGTCTTTACATATATTCCTTTTTTTTTTTTTTTTTTTTACAGATTGAGGGTTGTGGCAACTCTACATTGAGTGAGTCTATTGGCACCATTTTCCCTACAGCATTTCCTCACCTCCTGTCTCTGTGTCACATTTTGGTAATTCTCACATCATTTTAAACTTTTTCGTTGTTATGGTGACCTGTGTTGAGTGACCTTTGATGTTAGTATAGTAATTGTTTTGGGGCACCACAAATCATATCCATAAAAGACAGTGAACTTAATCCAGAAATGTATGAGTTCTGACTGCTCCACCGACTGGCCATTCCTCCTTCTTTCTCCCTATCCTTGGGCCTCTCTGTCCCATGAGACATAATAACATTGAAATCAGGTCAATTAATAACCCTAGAATGGCCTCTCAGTGTTCATGTGAAAGAGTCTCTCACTTTAAAGCAACAGCTAGAAGTGACGAAGCTCAGTGAAGAAGACGTGTCAAAAGCTGAGCTCGGCTGAAAGCTAGACCTCTTGTGCCAAATAGTTAGCCACGTTGTGAATGCAAAGGAAACGTTCTTGAAGTAAATGAAAAGTCCTGCTCCAGTGAACACACGGAAAGTGCAACAGCTTAATTGCCGATGTGAAGAAAGTATTAGTGGTCTGCATAGAAGGTCATACCAGCCACAACATTCCCTTAAGTCAAAGCCTAATCCAGAGCAAGGCACTAACTCTCTTCGTTCTGTGAATGCTGAGAGAGGTGAGGAAGCTGCAGAAGAAAAGTGTGAAGCTTGCAGAGGTTGGTTCATGAGAGTAAGGAAAGAAACCGTCTCCATAACAGAAGTTCAAGGCGAAGCAGCAAGGGCTGATGTAGAAGCTGCAGCACGTTATCCAGGAGATCTAGCTAAGGTAATAAATGAAGATGGCCACACTAAACAACAGGTTTTCAATGTATCCATACATATATATGTGTGCTTGTATGTGTGTGTGTGTGTGTGTGTATATATATATATATATATATATATATATATATATATATATATATATATATATATATATATATATGTTACATATATTATGTAAAATATTTTTTCCATTGTGACCCTTATCTCTAAATATTTCAGTATGTATTTCCTAAGAATAAGTACCTTCTCTTACATAACCACAGTACAGTCATCAACTTAAGGAAAAATTTGACATTAATAAATACACTTATCTACCTACCATCTATGTTCCAGTTTTTTTCATCTGACCCAGCCATGTCCAGTGGGGATCTGTTCTAGGATCACATATTGTGTTTGTCTCCTCTAATCGGGATTCCTTGGCTCATCTTTGTCGTTCGTGATACTGATACTTTTTGAAAGGCAGTAGTTCTGTTTTAATAGCGTGTTTCTCATTTGGCATTTGCCTGATACTTCCTCTTGGTTGGATTCAGGTTAAGCGTGTTCAGCCAAACTACTGCATAGGTCATGTGATGTTCTTCTCAAGCTAGCCTATCCAGAAACACCCAACATCTATCCATCTGTCCCTCTTCAGTGATGTTAATTTATGCTCTTGTTTTGGCATCTCAAAAAATATCTTTGCACTTCAATCCAGCACAACACTCACCCCTTGAAGCTGGTGAACGATTCCTTTAAAACAGCTAGAAGGAAGCTATTTCCAGAGAAGCAGGAAGAGGGTTTTCAGAATTCAGAGCTCAGCATCAAGGCAGGAAGAGATTTTTGAGATAATGCAACAATATTAATAATTATGCCATTAATAATACTTGTAAGAAATGCTACCATTTATTGAGCCCTTACCATGTGCCAGGCACTTCATTATATGCTTTGATGTATTAGTCTTCTATTGCTGTCATAACAAGTTACTATAACTATAGCAGCTTAAAACCTCAGACCTACTGTTTTACAGTCCTGTAGGTTGGAATTTGGTATGAGTCTTGTGGGTCTAAACCCAGAGCTGTGGCAAAGATGGTCCTTTCTGGGGGCTCTTAGGAGAGACTCCATCTCCTTACTCCTTTGGGTTGTTGGCAGCATTCATTCAGTTACTTGCAGTTGTAGGACTGAGACCTGTTCCCTCAGTGGCTATCACCAAGGGTTGTACCCAGCTTTTTTAGAGGCCACGCATACCCCTCGGCCTTGGGGGACCCCTTCAGTGAGCCTCAAAGTCGGCAGTGATGGTTGTCTCCTAACTCATCTCTTTCTGACTGCCACTAGAAAGGTTCTCCACATTTTAGAACTCATGGGCTTAGGTTCCGCCCATCTGGATAATATGGGATAATATCCCCGTTTTAAAATCTTTAACATTAATCACATCTTCAAGGTCCCTTTTGCTGTGTAAGGCAACATACTCAGAGGGCCCAGAGATTAGGGCATGGACATCTTTGCGGGAGCCATTACTCTACCTACCATAGATGGATTTTCTCATTAACACAGTGATGTTGCAAGTTAGGTACTGAAATCGTCCCCAGTATCCGTGATGATACTGAAGTTTAGAGAAGTTAAATGAATTTCCCAGAATCACAGGATTAACTTCAGGCAGAGGGGTTTATCTAATCTGGAGGATTAAAATTTTTATTTTAGCAGCAGAATCCTTTATCGAACAGGAAAAATCAAATACATAAAAAAATCAAATACATAGAAAAAAGATGAAAGCAAAAGCTGCTCTGGCTGAATTGAGAGTAGTGGACAGTGGGGGAGGGAAGGGCTTCACAGAGTAGAGGGCAGACCGCTGGGGAGTCTGCTCGTGGATTTGTTCAGAACTTGTGCATTGAGCATCTCCACGTGGTAGGCAGGATTCTGGGTGCTGATGATACAAGAGTAAATAGAACAAAGTCCCTGACTGCCTGAAAGTTACATTTTAGTGAAGGAGGAAATAGAGCAAACAAGTTTTAAAAGGAAATGCAAAATTAAAATATATTAAAATTAAACTAGATAATTGCATGTGATCTGCCAGAATTACAATAAGGTGATTAATGTGCATATGTGTATGTGCGGGATAGGGGGAGTGGAGGTAAAGGGTCAGGGGAGGAGAAGGAGAGACAGAGAAGGACAGAGAGAGGTGGACACAGAGACAGAACCAAGGTGGGCTGGATTCTTTAGATCAGGGCTGAAGGGAAACCTCTTAGAGGTGATGTTTAAACTGCGATGTGACGACAGGAAGGAGCCAGCCAGGTTAATATCTTGAGAAGAGCATTCCAGATGGAGGAAGCAACCGCTAGTGCAGGACCTGAGAGCAAGAATGGGCTAGAAACAATCGGAACCAAGAGCCTCTAGTGTAGCCAGAGGAGGGAGGCAGGTGATAAGGTCAGGGACAGGGAGGAGACTAAAATGAGTGAGGCTCTCTTGATTAAACGCACATCTGTCACTTGTCAAGGATTTTCTACTACTTCTAGCTTGAACCAGGCATAGAATCCCAAGTAAAGGATTGCTGGCTTCTTGGCAGAGCCAAAGCATAATGCCCCATTGGATGAGGTATCTGTTCATTGGACAGGGTGCCAATACTTTTCCCCAGTTCCTTGCTAAGTGCCCAAGTGGCCTGTCCCATTAATGCACACTCGGGCACATTATGTGACAGTTGGACAGTGGCTCTGGGTAACTGTCATTAACCATGCATGCCCTGGTAAAGTTAAGCAGTTACTGACTTCATAGTTCTGATTTGCATTTTCACATTCAAGAGGGTAATTACTATACCCAGTCCTCAGGCATAATGGACAGATTTTATGTTTTGAAATCTCAGTAGGTCAGACTTCCCATTTGTAAAACTTTTCAGTTGCTCTTTTGCCGAGCACATAAAACAAATTTACTCCTGAACTGAGACCTTGTATGCCAAATTTTTATAGCCTTAAATATAATATTTTATCACTACTATAAATGGTTCTCGACTCACCTCCCACAGACCCTTCAGTGCTAAAGGCAAGAGCCTCCCTAATTCACTTGTTTCAATTCATAGAAGATTTCCAAGTTGAAGCCAGGTCATTTGGATAATATTTCAAACGTACAGGCTGCATTTCTGCTAAACATAATAAATCTGCAATTTTACAATTGGCTTGGGCAGCTAACATGATTGTGCCAGGCTTTCCAATAAACACTCCTTCAAAACAACCTCCTCTCTCTTTCCAGACTCCCCTTCAGAACTCACCCAAACGCTCGATGTCATCCCTGAGATGTTGGGGACATGGTAATATGGAGACTACCTTTTTAGGCTGATTTATTTTTCTAGCAGAAAATCCAGGTTTGTAGCAATTATTTTAGGGCATAAAATTCCATCATGATGATAAATCAAGCTGTTAGCTCTTTCTGGTCCAAATTAGAAGTTGGAGAGATGGAGGAACTTTTCTACATGTCCACCTGTGACATCTCCAAGTCAGATTACCCATGTTAGCTCTTTGGAGGTAATGCCATATTTCTCCCTGGATTTGCTCTGATCCTGGTGACCTGATTGAATGGGAACTGCTCGGGCAGAAATGCTTCTCTCCCAATGCTCTCAGGGGCCTCCTGGTCCCTGGTGGACATGGAATAAGGGACTGGGAAGTAGACATCCCTGGGTTGCTTGCTTAGTTCATACAGAATATTATTTTCTTGTCTTACCTAGCGGTGGATACTTTATAAACAGTCAAAACACACTGTTTTGATGGAAAAGATACGAAAAAAAAATTGGCTGCTACAGATGGCCATAGGCGCAGTAGGGAGGAAAAAAAGTTCGATTGACCCGGTAACATCACCAGTGAAAACATGACTGGTGTTTGGAGATGTTGACAAGGCTATCCCCCGCCTTCCAGTGCTTCAGCTTTGGGTACTTGGCCAAGGGGTGGTAAATGAGGCATGGCTCTGCCCAGACCCATCCTGAGCCTTCGGCCGTCTCTAGCTTGCTGTGCTGCTGGGTCTCCATCCTGCTTCTCATGCCCTGGGCTGGCCCACTGTGCTGGAAGACGAACTGAGGGCTGCTGGGAGGGCTGCAGCCAAGCTTTCTCCGGTGGGAGTTGCAGGGAGACTTCATGGAAAGGATGAGACTGGACTCCTACCAAATTACCCTCCTGTTGACTGTTGGAAGGCTGGAATTTCAGACTCAAGAGGTACAGAGGCAATTTACTGACACTCGTTGTTGGCCTGAGTCTTGGTTGGAGGCCCGCCTGTCGAGCAGCTGGGTATCAACATGCAGATGCTCCCACCTCATCCACCCTCAGCTTCTCTCTGTTCTGGTGTCTGCTCTGTGACTTAAATCGGTTTTTTTCCTCCTCAGCCAGTGGAGCTTGAAGCTCTTCCTACCATCTGGTAAAGGACTGTGGAATGGCTATGTGGCGGTGGCCCAGGGAGATGGAGCATTGGAGGTGAGATGAGGACAGCTAACGGTAAGTACAAAAGTCACAGGTGTTTCCTGAGTGCCTACCCGGTGGCAAGTGCTATGCTAAGTGCTTCTGACCCAGTGGTAAGACCTGTGGCCTCAGGTCTATCTGCAGGCCTCTGGAGGACGGCCGGTATCACAGGAAAGAAAAAGGGTGGAAATGGAGGGAGAAGAAATTACATTTTATTTTGATACTAATAATAGGACCTTTTGGTTTCACTCCCTTAGAGAGCCCAAGATGCGGTCATTTTTCTACTTTACATGATAATCTCCAGGGCTATATTAGGAGGTAAAAGGAAGGCAACTTAAGGATGTTTTCCTTTCCAAAATAGGATGAAATTAAGAACTGAGAAGTGTATGGGACTTGCCCAAAGATTTTCATTGTGGTGGGGAAGTGATGGAGATAGATCTTAAGATCTCAGACTCCATTTTCCACAATCCCACAGAATCAAGTCAAGATCATCCAAACTTCCAGTTACTACTGCTGGTCTCACTTTTGTTTTAAACTTAATGGACAGACATAAGCTGAGGTCTTGGTTGCTGAGGGATTTTAGAAATACCAAATATTTCACTTAAAAAAGGTAATTTGGCAACATTTTTGGTTACTCCTAAAAGCGCAAAGATCTTATTGGTTTCTAGATAGTTAGGTAAAAGGTCAAATCCACCCCCCAGCCCACCTGCCCCTGGCCCCCCGCTCACTGGAAATTTAGTGTTGCAGACACCGCAGTGCTGTCAGGAATGGCGGCTGGGCTTCTGAACCCCTCCGCCCCGTATGCTGTGCTCAGCCACACTGTGTGCTTTTGTTTAACTAGGTTTGTTTTGGAAGTAGTTGGCTCCGCGCTCTTCCTGCAAGCATACGTGATTCAGACAGCCTTGGCTTGCAGCTCGACTTCGCAGGTCAGTTACACAACAAGTAGGAGGAACTTTGATTATACTCGGCTCTGGGGGAAAATAGCGTAATAATACGGAGAGCCAAGATGATGAGCTCAGTGCTCTAGCATTGAACTTAGGATACCTTCCCACTGTGTTCTTCTTCCTCATAGCCCAAGGAATGTGAACCTGAACATAGGAAGAGCAAAGGGAAACTTCAGGAAACACAACTGAGCAGCGTAAGAATATAACCAAGAGTGAAGCAAATGTGGCAGGTTGACCCTTACACAGTTTTCACTTACATACTCTAGGACAGTGGTGAATGAGTGCAATCTACTCTGGAAAAAGAGCAAATGTTTGAGTGTTCCGTTGGTTTGTGGCTGGGCAGTCCTAAGTTGAAATTTGCTGGAAACTTGCTGGTAATGGGGCTTTGGGCAAGTTGCATAAGCTTGGTTTTCTCATCTATAAAATGAGGATAAGGAATTTGAACAGAGAGGATTATATTGAGGAGTTGAGATCATGTTCATGAAGTACTTACCTAGCTGAGCATCTCATATGGAATGGACAGTAAGTTGTAATTCCTATGATACAACCTGTCTGCCCCTGCTTCAGTTTCCATCCTCAACAAAGTATTTGAAGTACGGTGTTGAAGTTATCTGCTTATATACCTGTCGTAATCAACTCTGCTTGGACATTAGACTCAGTCAGAGAGTTTTGTAAAAATACTCATGCCTACCCCTCACCCCAGACCAATTAAATCAGAAACCTTGAAAGTGGGTCCCAGTGCTGCATTTCCCCATCCCCCTGGGTGAGTTTCACGTGCACCCAGGGCTGAGAATCACCACCTTTCCATTCCCTCGGGAGCCCTATGAGAGCAGAGAACATGTTTATTCACTCGACTGTCCCAGGCTTAGCCTGATAGAGATGCTCAGTAAATATTTCTTGAACTAAATTCTAAAACAGTTAGAGAAAAAGTTGTCCAAATTCCCAAGACTGGTCTCATGTGGGCACATTTCTTGGGCTGCAGATAAAGGCAAGAGATAGCACCGTATTATTATTCTCACAACAGGGATTTGAAAGAGCAGGGTCAAGAAAGATCAAAGTCCGTTCAGCTGACAGTTTACCTATCATGTCATTTATTACTGGTCCTCTTTTGACTCTTCTGTTGCCAAGGGATCAGAGAAGGGAGATAGCAGAATACTTTGAGAAACTCCATCAGTTGGGGGAAAAAAATAGCAACTTCTTCAGAAGAGTTTTTTGGAGAGAAGGAGAAAGGCAGACACTGCCAAGGTAAGGTACTGGATAAGATCTGAGCAGCAGAAAAGAGAAATCAGCAAAACACAGTGGGTGTGTGTTTGGGGCTAGTTCATGTACAAACTTACAAGGTCAAACCTCAGTGTATGCCAGGGACAGTCTCAGTCGTTACCACGTGAAAATGTCTTTAGGGTGTTCACAGCATTAGTTTCTCTCTCTTTTGCAGGCACACGGCAAGTTTGCGTTTCCCCATTCTGTGATCGCTGGCAGAACCGTATGACTTGCTTTGGCCAAAAGGTATGTGAGCAAGTGTCCATCCTGGGGAAACCTTTAAGAGCCAGTGTACTTTGCTTCTGCTACAACAAGGTAATAGCTGCTCCATCAACCTGGGTCCTGGACTGAGGACCACACAGAGCAGAGTTCTCAGCTGACCCACAATGGAAAGGTGGCATGAGTGAGAAACAAACCTTTGTTGTTTTAAGTTCTTGAAATCTGAGGGTTGTCTGTTATCACAGCACAACCGTATCATAGTGCATACTGAGGACAAAGAGCTTCACAGCCAACTATTTCCTCTATGAAAAGAGTGAAGTTATGCACAAGATTGCTTGAAACTGACAGCTTAATCCCTCTGTCACTTCCCAGATGCATAAAATTGATCAAGTTTCAACACTTCTCTGATCCTCAGTTTCTCCATCTGTTAAAGTCACTGGATTATAGCTGAGAAAGCACTCATCTCCGTTAAGTGTTTAGCAGAGTGCCTGGCGAGTGAAGATGCTAGATGAACATTAGGTTATACAGTCCTGTCATTGGTGGAAGAAATGATGGGAAAGCAGAAAGCAGAGAAGTATGCAATAAATACTTGCTAAGTGAATTAATCTAGAAAGCCAGGATAAATAAGGGACCACGGAACTGCAAATTTTGTCTGCAAATTCTTCCAACACTGTGCTCTCTTTTCTTAAAGTTTCTTTCCTTCTAACCCCCCACCTTTGAAATATGGTATCATTTAGAAAATGAGGGGAGAGGGAGGCTCTAATAAATGAAAAATATGCATCTTGAACTGCCCTTCCCCATCTGTCTGTGGAAACAATGGTGGCGAGCCACCTGGGTCATGCACTAAGGTTGGCTGGACAGTGAGTGATGCAGTAGGTCACCGGAAGTTCCTTTATGAATGTCAGGTTTCACTTTCACAATCAGCAACTTCTTTCTAATTTAAAGGAGACACCAGGCTAGTATACATTTTATTCTGCAGTGCCTTTGATTTGGGAGGCACTGAAACTGTTTGAGACTGTTCTTGTTCCCCTGAAAGTTTGTGGAAGAGGTCCAAAGGGAGAGCTGGATAAAAATAAAATAGTGATCTGTGACTACCAGATTTGATTGGAAAAACCCTGTATGTCTGCTCTGTTGGAAAACTAAAATAGGAACTTGATGTCTCAGATGTCTTGGTATTTTTCCTTCTGTAAGCAAGATCTCATTCCTTAATAGAAAATAGAGAAGCAAAAATAAATGAGGTTGGTTCTCTAATTCCTGAATCTGAAGCTTGAATTTAATAACATGGGTCAGGGTGGAGAGAGCTCACCTCATATTCACATGGAAAAAAGAGAAGTGTCTCTTGCCAGTCATACCCTTATGATGGGATCCACTTTCCAGAAAGCAAAAGAGTTCCTATGAAAGTGAATGAAACTGAAGGCAGGCAAAGTGGCAGCGAGGAGTCCCGGGGTAGCTGAAAATGTGCCCACCTACTCTCCTTACAGCTGCTACAGAGATGTCCCTATCTGCTCTGCCCCATCTCAGAACATTCTAGATACAGATCCTAAAGGCTGGGGAAGGGCAGTTCAAGATGCATATTTCAGGTGAGCAGTGACCCTAGATCGATTTGCATGGCTATTAGGAACAGCTTTTCTCTTGGGTAAATTCAGTTATGTCATCTGGGCATGAAGTTGTAGCCAAAGTACAACAGCTGTGGTGTGTAGAGCTGAGGAGAGGGGCAGATATGAGGCTTTCTTTTACCTTCTTATTATTCATAAAGCATGATACTCTTTGCTGTAGAATTAGAAGAGAAGAACATCAGGTGTGTGGATAGAATAGTCATAAGACACATGGGCATTGGTCTTGGGCTATCCAGAATCCAGTCCTGGTCCTAATGCTTAACCAGTCTCCTTACCTTATGTAAGTTGCTGCACTGTTCTGAGCTTAATTTCTTCATCCAAAACATGAGAACAATAATTATGTTTACTTCTTAGAGTTAAGTGAAGTAATAACATGAGTAAATGTTCAAAAAGTGCTAGCAATTAGGTTACTGTTATGGTTTTACGTAGTGATGGGAAAGAGGGGCATTGGTAGGTCCATTGTAACATTATATCTTTTAAAAGTCAGATTTATTGAAATATAGTTTTCACAGTGTATCATTTGCGCTTTGTAGGTGTGCAGTTCTATGAATTTTGACCAGTCCACAGTCATGTGATCACCCCAGTTAATCAAGATACAGGACGTTTCCAACACCTCACATAGCTCCCTCATGCCCCTTATTATTATGGAGATGTGATCGTTATGAACTGAAGTCCATAATGGATTCAGATTTCTCTAGATCTTACCTATTGTCTTTCTCCTGTCCACTATCCCACCTAGGATGCCACACTATACTTAGCTCTCATGTTCCCTTCGGCTCCTCTTGACTGTGACAGTTTCTCGGACTTGGCTTGTTTAGTTTTGAGATATTTTATAATATATCTCTCTATTGGAATTTCTGATGTTTTTTTCATGGTTAGATGGGGGTTATGGGTTGGGGGTGGAAGACCATAGAGGCAAAGTGCCATCCTGATACCATGATATCAAGGATTCATGCCATAAATATGATCTGTCACTGTCGATGTTGCCTGTAGTGCTTGTCAGGTTTTTCCACAGTGAGGTTCTCTCTTCCTACCTTTCATACAGTACTCTGGGGAGGAAGTCACCATGTGCAGCCTACACTAAGGAGTAGGGAGTTACGCTCCACTTCCTGGAGGGAAGAGTGCTGAATAAGTTATCTGGAATTATTTTGCACCAAAGATTTGTCTCCTCTCCCCTATTTATGTATTTATCCAGCCATTTATTTATATCTGTATGAATTCATGGATTTTTATTTTGTACTTCGGGTTACAAGACAATGCTGTTTTCTTTATATTGTTGCTCGTATTTGTTCCTGCTCTGGCTGTTGGGAGCACTTTCTTTTGTCTCCTGTGTCCCCTTGCTGTACCTCCATCACTGTGGATTGTTTTTCTTTGAACACTCTTAACTTTCTGTCACTACAAGATGCTGCAGCTCATCTTGTATATTTCCTGTCCTGGTTCCAGCATCAGTCAGTTCTCCAAGGAGCCTTGGTATCTTTATTGGAGAATGGTATTAGGAATCAAGATCTGGGCACTAGGTGTGCTTATTGCTATTGGGGTGTTTCTTCTGGGCCCTCTTGGCTGACAGAGCACAAAGTTTTTTCCCTCCAACTTAAAAAAAATTTCTTTTAACCTACAAAAAGCCTGAAGTAGTACAATGAACAACTTTGTGTGCTTCACCTAGATTCTTTTTTCTGCCGAACCATTTGAAAATAAGTTGTAGACATCATGACATTTCATCCCTATATACTTTTTCATGCACCTTCTAAGCAAAAGACCTACTCCTACTTAGTACAACACAATTGCCACATTCGAGACAACAGTAATTCAGTAGTATTATCCAATTACATTCAGGTATTCCTACTGTTCCCAAAGTATCTTTTATAGCTTAAAAAAATCCAGAGTCTAATAAATATCTATCCATTTTCTTGGTTAGTTTATCTCCTTATTCTCTTTTACTTAACTCCCTTACTTAATTTTCTAAAATTACATTGAATTGTTTTTAAGAGTACAGGTCAGTTATCTTATAGATATCCTGTATTCTGAATTTATCTTATAGTTACCTTCAGGCCAAATAAGGATTTTCAACCTCCGCATTAACATTTTGGGCTGGATAATTCTTTGTTGTATGGGGCTGTCCTGTGTGTTATACAGAATGTCCAGGAACATCCTTGGCCTCTGCCCACAAGGTGTAAGTAACAGCTCCCCAATCGTGAGGATCTAAAATGTCCCAAAACACTGACAAATGTCCCCTGAGGTCATAGTCACCTCCAGTTGAGAATGGTTGGTCCAGCACTTTTGTTGAGGCTACTAGGTGAGGTTGTATACTTGTTAATGTATCACATCAGGAAACACGTGATGTCAGGTTGTATGGAACTAATCATGGTGGTGCTAACTTGGTTAAGTTGGTAACCAGCAAAACTCTCCGTTGTAATTAACTAGTGATTATGGAAATATTTTGAGTCTGTGTGATTATCCTGTTCCTGAATAATTTTTCACCTGATGATTTTAGCATCCACTGATGGTTCTCCCTTGAGTCCATACACTAGGGGATGAGAAATGATGATTTTATAATTATTTCCTGGCCCGTATACCAGGTGACATTTTCCTATAAAGAAGAGCTTTCTCCTTTATTCTGTTATTCTCCTCTCTTCCTTTCTCTCTTCTTTAAATACCATTCTTGAGGCATGAATTATTTTTATTAATTTAATTGTAATTATCATCATTTTTTTGATGCTTAAATTGTCCCATATTGGCCAGTGGGATCCCATTCACACTAATTACTGCGTCATTTGTTAAGAATATGTAACCTACTTTCATGATTCAGATCAAAACTATGTAAAAAGTTGTATCTTGAGAAGTCTCACTCCCATTCCCTTGACCTTTTTTTCTACAGGTAAGCATTTAAATTAGTTTCTGATTTATCTTTTCTGTGTTTCTTACTTAAACATAAGGAAAAATGTATATATACACACGTATATTTTATTTCACTATCTTTTCTTACCAAAAAGGTAGCATACAGTGTACATGTTTTTTGCACCTTGCCTTCTGCTTAATGGTGTATCATAAAATCACTGTCAGTTCCTATAGACCTTTGCTGTTTTATGGCTGCACTGTACTCCATTCTGTAAGTGTACCTTAGTTGATTCAGTGAGTTTCTTTCACAAAAAGGCATCTGGGCTGTTTAAAATAGTTTACACCACAAATAATGCCACAAAGAGTAACATTGTAAATATGCTGTTTTGAATTTGTGAATGCATATCCTCAGGATAAATTCCTAGAGGGGTGTCGTCAGGTCGGAGGATAAATGTATATGAAACTGTGTTGTATCGCACCAAGTTTCCTTCCACAGTGGTTGTACCACTTTGTCTTCCCATCAGTAATAAATACGAGTGTTTGGTTTCCTACAGCCTTGCCGTACAGTATGTTGTAAGCTTTTGAAATTTTGCCAATCTGATAGGTGAGATATAATATGTTGCAGTAGTTTTAATTTGCATTCCCCATGTGATGAGCAGTTAAGCATCTTTTCTTAGGCTTAAGGGCCATTTGTTTCTGTGATTTTAAAAACCTGTCTTTCTTTATAACTTCCTGGCTCTTACCTTAGATCAGGTTCCTGTTTCTTCATACCAGTGTTTCTGAAAGAGTCTTCTAGCTGGTTTCCCTGCCTACAACCTCGCTGCCTTTCAGTTACCCGGAACACAGTTAACATAGTTACCAAATTTTAAAACACCTCTTCCAGAAACACTTTTTTTCTATAAGAACCTTCAATTATTCCCTTTTAGCTACAGAGAACTTTTAAACTCATGAGTCCAGAATTCAAGTTACGATTTGCAACCACTTCTCCAAACTTCTCTTCGCCTTTTCCCTTGTATTTATATTCTTATGTTTATTTTTTCTGCAAAATTGGTACACTCAGTGTCCTAAGATCCATGGCAGAAATTCTTCCCTCCAAGCCCTTTTTCCTGCTATTGTCCAGGTCCAAAGCCCCTCCACAGTGCAGCCCTGCCCTCTTCTCTGTCTACACTCCATGGAAACTCTAAGGCTCATCTCAAGTTCCATTTTCTTGGAAGCCTTCCTTGATCATTTCTATGCCTAGGGGTTCTCCCCTTTTCTAAATTCATTTGGTATGTATATTTACCCCCTTATTTGGCACTTAATTTAAATGGCCTCTTTTTTTTTTTTTTTTTTTGCAGTTACTTAAAATTTTCAGATTTGTATATATTTTCTGCCAAGAACTGTCACTGTGTTAGTAGGCAAATATTAATCAGTTTTCATCATCCATTTCTGAGCCAAGATAAAGGCATATGAACCTCTATTTTATTGGTAAGATAATGAAGGAAAGAGATCTTATGCAGTTTGATTAAAATCAGTCATTAAGTCAATGGTGATGTAGGTATGGGCCCCAAATCTTAGGTTATAGTCAAGTATCATACCTATTACCACACTCCCTAAATTGAAACAAAAAGGGTGCCTTAAAATATTAGGTAACAATAATTCCATTTGTTTACCCTCTCAATTAATGAAGAAATATAATTTAGAACACTTAGATTCATCTTAATTAAAATTTCCATTCAAGATACTGGTTAGAGAGACAAAGTATTTGGCATCAAATCCTCTTGGAACAAAATGGTATTACGTAAAATCCTATCTGTTTGTTTTCATGCTGTTAAAAGGCCCATAAACAATGTTTGATTAGAGAAAACATCATATCTAAATCCCTGTGTATCCTGAGCCATGCATCTCTGCTTTGAATTTGGGCAACCCTCCAATTCAACAGACATGTGTAAATTTATTGTGCACTTACTATATCCCAAGCCTGCTGATAGTTCTTGTGGGAGCAGAGTGTGCTTAAATCACAGAGCTTGTTCTCAGGAAGTTTACTGGCTAAGCAGAAAGATGTGTACACACCAAATATTACACAAATCAGCTGTAAAAAGTCTTATCCCTGGCCCACAAACAAGGGGAAAAAAGAAAAAGAGAATTAATTCTGTTGGAAAGATTAACAGAGTTTTCAGAAGTAAGGTGATAATTGGTTTCAGCCAAGGCAATCCAAAAATAAACATATAGAGGCTTTAAGAGACATTTTCGAATTTAAAATCAGAAATTACCAGCATTTAGAATGTTCCAAGTCATCCTCTCCTGTAATCACACTGCTATGTACCTGTTTCTACTCGGGCAGGTTGATTTATAAGAGATTTGCTTCCAGATCTGTCACTGTGGCAGTGGAGAGGGCCTAACAGCAGAATCACAGTCATACCACCTTTGACTCCCCAGTGCCGAGGCCAGCACCCTGCACATAGTACACAATTAAAGTTTCTTAAAGCATGGGCTATTTCAATAGCACTTTGTACAGAGTCAGTCAACTGTATAATTTATGTCTTTTTGCAGGTTGATTCTTTGGGATTTTGCGTCCCCAGACGGCTGGGGTCTGCTATGGAGTTCGTTTTCCAGGGGCTACAGCTCAGTCTCATCTTTAGCCACATTTGCTGGGGGAGAGGTGGGTACAGTGCAGATCATGGTGTCCCTGTGCCTGCCCCTATGCCAAGGTTCTCACTGGTCCTGAATGAGGCCACACACATTCATCCACCCCTTTAAACCTGAGAGCCAGAATCAAAGGTTGGAGATTTTACAGACACACACCCCCCTCCATGAGGCACAAAGATGTTAGCGTGGACACATGACACACAATAGCAGATGTGCCAAATGAAACCACAGAAATTAGCTGGGATGTAAAACCTAATAGCAAATACGTTTTGAAATGGATAAAAAGTGAAACCAAGGTAGTAAAACCCTTAATCTTGCTCCCTGCAAGAAAGGCTACCTCCTGTCTCTTCACAAGAGACCCTGGAATTTGCTCATCTTTTAAAGCTTGGCACTCTTATTGCTTATGTTTAGATTTACTTTTGCTCCCCAGAAAATTAGTATTTTATCCTTTAATCTCTGACTCTAATAAATGTTATCCCCTTGTTAAGTGTGTCCTATTACTGTATTTTAGTTTCCAGTAATATATGCCCCAATTCATAGTAGAAGATAATGGGGGAATGGTATTCCAGTTCCTAAAAACTCTTGTTTTGTAGTTAAATGTATTATAGAAAATACCTCTTTCCATTTAAGGCAGAGGGATGGTGATTGCCTTCAGAAGGCATCAGATAAATTATAACTCATGTATAGTATTTAAGAATTAAGGAACTCTATTAGACAAAGTCAGCAAAATGTCTACTTAATCCTGGCACCATTTGAGTCCTTCATGAAGCTTTGGCTTCACTGGCAGTTTGTTGGAAATGCAAATTCTCAGGCCCCACCCTAGACCCGTGAATCAAAATCTGCATTTTAGCAAGTCTCCTGTGTTGTGGGTATGCACATTGAAGTTTTGGAAGTATAAGTTAACCAGTCCTAGGGTTTCATGGAAACTCCATGAAGAGAGATTATCCCATGCATCTTTAATTGAGGTTGGGTTTCCTATCAAAGATCCGTAGACCCAAGTGCTAATTATTTCAATATCTGGCCTAAATTTACATTAAGATATAGCCTTGGGATTTGGTGGCCTCTTCATTTTTCATTTTATGTCCAACCAGTGGTGCTGTTTGGTGCACACTAGTCTCACTAACCTCTCCCCAGTAGAACCAGGTGTGCGTGGACAGAAAGGAGAGGCCAATGATTTGAACTAGAGAATTACATGGAAGACTGGCAAGTGCTTTGCATTGTATGCTGGGGATTACAAACTCTACTGACTCCATGTTGCTTTCTTCTCAAAGGATTGTCTTAGGCTCCAAGCAGTAGGGTCATTTTTGCAAAGGAAAATTTTCAGACTCCTGATAAGCTCTTGTGTTTCATATACTGAGTGAGTTATTAGAGTCATTATGCATTTCTTTGAGTTTATTTCTCTCCCACTGTTATTCCTTTCAGAATTGTTACTTTGAGAAGCTAAGCAGAGGCTGAGTCCCAGGCACCTTGAAACATGGTTGCGGCAGGAATCCTGTCAACTAGCTAACAACCAGTATCCTATCCTAAACTTGAGTTTCATGAAGATTAAGTGACCTATCCGTTGCCTCCAGAAGGAGCATCTTTCACTGCAACCCTGTTTGCATGGGAGTGAGCCTGTTTAATGGATGTTGATGGTGACAGTGATGACAACAACGACAAGAGTCCCTGTTGAAGGAATGACGGGATGAGGATGTGTGAAAAAGGACACAGTTGTTTCAACTCTAAGCAAAAAGGAAGCTTACATACCCAGGCTGCATGCCAGGCACCCTTCTTCACAAGGCACACATTCTTCGTAGTCTGGGTCTTGGACTTCACCTGCACAGCAAGAGGAGTAAAACACACTTTCATTTTCACTGAGCGAAGATACATTAATTGCTATAAAAATATGTTGGTGTGTAGCTTATTTTCGAGCAAATCATAGAGCAGTTATGAAACCCAAAAGCATTCTTGAAGATGTATGTGTCGCCCATTTGAAATCAAGTTGGTAAGTTTTATTTGTTAAAGAAATAAGTTTTGTCTCTGGGAACATAGTTGGGTATGTAAGTGATGAGGCTCTCCCTATATCTGTTGTCCTAAATACTTTTTCTTAAAGTTTAAAATTCTACACTACATTAGTAAGCATTAAGAGAAAAAAAGATTGTGGTCTTAATTATTATAGAAACATCCTGGAGCTCCTTCAGCACTGGACCAGGCGTAATTCTTACACAGAGCAGAGAAAGCCTTGCAGCGTATTTACATGGACGAGAACAAAGACTCTAGGTGCTGTCTTTAAATCTCCCTCTTCCCGTATGAGATAAGGAATTGGGCAACAAAAATAACACAGACCATTCACAGAATATTTTAATATTTCCAAGAAGTTTTAGGTAGGCTGGTTCTCACTGGCTTCTCCCAGCAAGCAAGCACAGAGCCCTTTCACAAATGAAGACACCAAGGTGTGGAGAAATTAGATGGATTTTGCCCAGTGTCTCATAACTTGTCATTGGGAAGGAGAAAATTGTTGGCCAGGATTTTTGGATTCTAATTGAGTTTTCTCGCCACTATACCCTTCCCACAAGCCGTCCACTCGAGATCACTTTCCATATGATTAGCTGCATTCCTTTGTCCTGGACTGTGAGTGAGGAAAGGCAGAGAAAAGGCGTGTGGGGAAAGAGAGAGGGGCAGCTATCACTGTCCCCACCTGACGTGTAGAGTCACGCAAAGTCATCCCAGTCACCAGTGCTAACACCAGGAGGACAATTCAGGTCTCTGGGACATTCAGGGGTATGGCTCCACTTGCCACCTCCTGGGACACTGGCCCTACAGCAGCCTTACCTTGTCCACACTCTAACTTCTGGCAGCTGTGGTTGGTGGGCACCAGGAAGTAGCCACCCATGCATCGTGTGCAGATGTGTGCTCTGTGACAGAGCTCACAGTTGTCCGGGCAAGGCTGGCAGGTGTGCCCGTCGGCAGGGTAGTGGCCTGTGGGGCAGCTCTCCCGACACTCCCCCCAGTAGAGGAAGCGCTCTCGGCCATGCTCATCTAAACAGATAGAAATGAGGAGAATGAAAGGGAGGAGTATGTGTAGAATTAACCATGTAGATAACATAACTCAAGACATTTTATTTAAAATATGTAGAGATGTATGTATATGTATAACTGAATTGCTTTGCTGTACACCTGAAACTAACATCATAAATGGACTAACTTCAATAAAAAATAAGAATTTTTTTTTAAATAAAATAAAAAGGTTATGACCAAGTGCTTTTGCTCCTAGGGGACCAGGAAGATAAGAATGGATTGAATGAAAAGAGCAGTATCTTTGTACTGGAAGTTGAAAAGTTTTCCTCCAGCTCCTTTTGGCACCTGTGGAAGCTCAAAGACTTGGGGGCTTTAGAGATCCCATGAGAATAAACAAAGGCTTGATGATAGACGCGTTTCTGTGACAGTACAGTCTTTGAGAATGAGTTTGAATTCTGTGATCAGAATCATGCGCTTGTGTTAACTGTCTCAGGTCTGAATTTTTGCCCAGCTACCAATTCCTGTAATGACAGCCTGTTGAAGTGCTTGACCAAGCACACCTCCTTGGCCCCTTTCCATGAATTCCTGGAGGTTCCTGAGCATCTGTCAACGTTGGGCTCTACCAGGAAAGAATAAGCAGTACCCCCAGTAGGAGGCTGCGGGAATTTGTTCCTACAGGGGACCCAGTGTTGCTACTGGAGGGAATGGACAATTCTAATCGATTATAAATGATCATAATTAATCAGAAAGGATTCTAATCCGTTCTAATCATACACATACTACGCACACACAAGATTAATGTAGATGCACCCAGACTTTGCACCCACTATCTTTCTGGAGTTTTTGCTTGTGCTGAGTGGACTGAGGGCATCCATCTTCTCTGAATCAGGTCTCCCATGTGCCCCTGCCTCTGAAGAACAGCTGATCTGTGTTACCCAAAATAACTGGGTCCAGCGTTCACTCATCACATGATCTACCACACGAAGATCCAGAACCAGTGATCTTCAAGATTCAAGGCTGTTGATTTTGTGGATAAAGATAGCATGAACCCCATATTACAAGTGCAAAATCCAAAGGTCAGTATAGTAGTGGATTGAACCATATGCAATGGCCAACATCTGGCTATTTTTTACCCGTAATCTCGGCACTTTCAAAAGGTTTAACCTAATGTTTGTATTTAATTAAAGCCCTATTTCAAATACAATTTAAAAATCACACGCTTGGATTATGGACTCTAAAGCTACCATTTTTCTGATGGTGATTTCATGCCAGAAGTCGGCTGGTCTCCTTGAGACAAAGAAAATCAAGAGTCCAAAGAGGTGGCAGAAAAATTGTTCACAGTCTCCAAGTTAGACTTAGAACAGCGTTGTGGAGCACAAAACCCCAATTTGATGGAACCTGGAATCTCAAGAGACCAGAAAAAGGTCAACCTTCCAGCTTATGTTCTTCTCAGGCATGCTGAGGAACCCTAGAAAACCCCATTTCCACCAGGACTCATCGAGAAAGCGCCTGTTTTTCAGAGGATCAGACTTCTCTCGTGTAGTTAGGAAGATGTGTGGGAAAGCAGGGAAAATCCTACCTTCCATCCAGCAGTTGCTACACATCCTCCACCCCTTCACGTGATATCAACTCAGGGTCCAGCAGCCTGGGGGCAGCCTGGCGTCTGGTGAGTTCTAGATACGTATTTGTCAAACAACTGAATGATGATGGGTTCAGGAAATGTCCTCCAACTCCATTTTTATTGTTCAGATATGGCTTTATTTTTGTACCCCTTTGGGTATTATCACTTGGGTTTAAAGGAAAGAAATTTAAAGGGTCTTGTTTAAAATACATGGACTGTGCCAAAGGAGGTCACTTAGATGCCAGCTTGCCCCATGTGATTGGTTCAGGATTATGCCAAGATTTGATCGTATTTCTAATAGCTTAACAGTAAGACAACTTGCTTAGCCTTGGATGATAATTTGGATACTTCAGATTAAATATCATGCACAAATTTTTGGCTACTTGCCTGGAGTCTCAGAATTGAAGTTACTGTAATGATACGTAACAGTTCTGGAAGTAGAAGGGCTAATATTTTTGTTAGGTGCCAAAACCTTTCAAGTGGTAATATAGGACAAGAGTCAAAATGCAGGGGACTCCAGACAAGGTTCAGATTGGCTTTCGTTTATACTGAAGAGTAACTGACTGTTTTCTGGAGTATTTCTTGGCAGTTGATTTTGTTAGAAGAGAAGGTGGACTGATGTGCAGGCATTTGGATGTCTGCAGGAGAAAAGGAAGGCTGAGGGTTGAAGGCATGAGGGGAAAAGGATTACTGGGAAGGATGAAAGAAAGAAAGGCTGAGGGACGCTGAAAATAAACTTTTATGAAGTTTCCTTCAACAGTTTGCTTACTGAAGCTGTTGTATGACTGGTAGAATTTAGCTTTGGGTTTAGTTGGGTGGAAGATATATCTGGGAGAGCGTTTAAAGTGAATTTTCACCAACAGAGCTGGAGATCTGCATTTCCAAAAGGATTCAGACCTAAATTTAACAAAATTCCAATTAAGCAAGGGGTGAAATTTCTACAGGCAGATGAAAGAGACTTCTGTGTTTAGACAGGACTCCCTAGTCAGAGGAATTGCACCCTTTTGATAAAGCTCACGGGTACAGAACTGCGTCAATTCAACATCCATCTTCTCTAGCACTCTCTCATGTATTAGCTGCACTAATTCATGAACTAGGGACATCACATTCTTCATAGGCAGAAAGCTCTGCTGACCAGAGCTTGCTCAACAGTACCCTCTCTGTGGGAAGCCTCCTCTGCTCGCCACAGCTGGAAGTAGTGACCTTTGGTAGGGTTGCTGCCACTCATGTATCTAATACTTTATCTAATATTTATCTAATATTTTCCTGCTTTATAATACATGAGGACAAAGCCTCTGTTAGATGGTAAACTCCTTGAAGTGAGTGTCGTACTATTATTTGTTGCATGTTCCATAGCACCTGGGTATAATCACTTGTACATAGGAGGGTCACAATACATTTTTGTTAACATAACAAGTAAAACACAGGCTTTGAAACAGAAATTACAGAAGAAAAATCAGGGCATATTATGTGTGGATTGGTCCAAGTAGCCGTAGGATGCTTAGAACACTTTAGATACATGTTTAGCATTTCAGCTACTCCTTAGTTGCATACTATACATGAAGATTTCGTGTGTTTCAAATGTGAAAGGGGATTTAGATGCCATCTTGTCCATTCTCCCCTTTTGTACAAACATGGAGAGACTTAGAGAGGTGAGGTGACTGGCTGTCTTCTCGTTCATTAGGAACAAAGCCGAGACTGGAGTCCAGGTTTTCTGACTTGTTCTTTCTCCTGACCCATTCACTCATTCACTCACTCATTGTGTGCCTTCTATGTGCCAGATGCTGTGCCAGGGCTCCAGATTTGGCAGAAAATGGGTAGAATCATTCACAGTGTTTACAGGGCACAGAGTCTTATGGATGAGAGAGATACCAAGTGTGAGGGGTCCTGTGAAGGCGAAGTTCTGGATTGGGCACCAGGGGTGCTCGTGTGAAGGGCGCTTAGCTTGGACAGGTTAGGGCAGCCTTCACTGAGGAAATGACATTGAAATAGAGACTTCAAGGATGCGTAGAAGGGGATCAGGTGGACACTGAGTGGGGAGCATCTCAAGTGGGTTCTGAACAGCTGGAGAGACTGAAATGCCCTCAGGACAAAGCAGGTACACACAATAACAGTAGGGGTAGTGGTGGTAATAATAAAATTGTTCATATTTATTGAGTGCTTCCTATATGCCCTGCCCATTCTAAGTGCTTTATTATTTTACCTCATTTCATTTTCATAATAATCCTAAAGGGAGGCAGCCATGATCCCTCTCTTACAGATCAGGAAGGAGGGAGAATGAAAAGGCTAGAGGCAAAATTTGACACAGACATACATTGTTCCAGAAGAAACACAGGAAATCATTTTAATTTACACAAAGAAGTGTGCTCTCTCTCACTTTTCTGCAAATGCATGATACTCTCCATTTATTCTTCATTATTCTTGGTTTTATAGTGAGCAAGAATAAAGCTAAGCAGTTCTCCCCAACTGGAAAAACCAGGTATATGTAATGATCTTGGTAACTAAACAGCCTCAGGGCAGTGAGACAGCTGGGAGTGGTGGGGACTGTGGCAAAATGGCGAGCAGCCCCTATGGTTGCCGGTCAACCATATGGAGTGGTGTTGCCAGATCTTCCAAGTTTTCAAGAGAAACCAAGAACCCGGGTTTTTATCTGAAATTTCCCAGTTTGGCTCAAATTTTTTAAGTTTTCTGTAGGTGAAATAAAATACAAATCTATCCCCCATGAAGTCAAAATAGGGGGCGACAGTGGGGAAGACTGAAGAAGAGTCAGGGATCAAACTGCAGAGGACCTGTGAGATCATGAAATATAATTTAATGACAGCAGAAACTTCTAGAGTTGTTACAGCTGGGACGGAAAGGTCGTATTTGTGTTTTGATAAGATGGCTCTGTCCCCATAGGGCTCTGACAGCTGCTAAATGGCATAGCTCCGGGCTGAGGAGAGAGACCCTGACATGGCCTCTATGTGCTGTGTCTCTTAAAGACCCCATGTGTCTGCCTCCATTTCCTGACTTTTCACTTTCACCTCAGCAGATCTTAACTTTACTGTCTATCTCATGTCTGACATCGTGTTTGCATGCCCTTTCTTTCTCCTTCTCTGGAAAGGCGTCTCTTAGCTTCTCTCTCATCTCCTCAGGGGCGGCGGATCTGTCTGCAACGCTGTGGACTCGTGTCCTGACAGCAGGTAGGAACTTCAAGGTCATACATACTCTTTAATGAACAGCTGTCTCATCTCACCCCCTGTTCCCCAGAGATAAAGCTTCTGAGTCAAACCAAATCATGTCCAGTGAGAGGACAGGAAGGAGAAGCGAGCAACCAGAGAACCTTACCTTCTCGACAGGAGGTGCAGTTGGAAGGCTCATCTCCTTGGCATTCTTGGCAGGTGGAGTGGCACGGATGGCATTGGTTCTGAAATTCAAATTTGCCCGAGGGACAGTTCAAAACACAGCGGCCATCATCAAAAATCCTATAGGAAAGCAGACTTAGAGTTTGTAAGGGTGATATTATGGGATGGCATGAAGTACTAGAACATGTGGGGTTTGTGTTTTGTTGCACAGACTTGGTTTCATTGTTCCAGAAATGGGGGTGATGCCTGGGACTGATCATCCTAGAACATGGGGAATATTAGTCACGTACCCATCCTTGGCCAAAGATTTGGCCCCAACAGCAGGCATGCCAGGAACTGGCTGAGGATGTAATCTTGATGCTGGTTTCAAACAAGTTAACCAGTGCCCTGGGGATTAAACCCGTATTGCAGGCTCTAGCCAAACCCAGTCAACTCTCAGATGGAGGTCTTTAAACTTTCAAGACAGTAAGTGGGTCTTTGATCCGGAGGCCTTGGAGAAAATATTCTTTCTTTAGGTATCAGCAGGCCCATACTTTGCAGTGGAAATGCCAACTCCAAGGGCTCTCAAAGAAGCATCACCCTGTAGTTTAAATGCTACTTATAAACTTGACCTATGCATGTGGCAGGTAATCACTGAACTCTGATTCTGAGTGTCATTTTTGTAAGTCTTTTGTGATGTATAGGGTACCACAGCCTCTATCTTCTGACTGTGGGCCTCTAAAACCTCTGGTTTTATACACATACACATATATATCATAATGTCATTGCTAATATTTTCAAAGCTTTGCTGCTACTTTCCCTTATAAAGTAATCCCAAGAGCAAATGGTGATTAAGTCAATGGTAACCAAGAATTTTTGCTCAGAAAAAAATATACATGTTTAAGTGCAGGAGTCACATGGGTAATGTGAATGGATGAAGTGAGCTGGGGAGCCCCAGCTCCAGAATTTCTGATTCAGGAGGTCTTGGCAGGAGAGAGCCAAGATTTTGTATTTTTGACGAGTTCCTGGATGATGCTTACGGTGCTAGTCTAGAGGACATCCTTTGAGTACTTCTCAGTGATGATCTGGGTGACTGTGGAACTTGCTGGAGGATTCCTACCTAGGTAATACAGGTGGTACCAGTAATGCTGGTGTCTCGGAGAGCTTCCTTAGAGCAGCAGTAATTACCATGTCAGTGGTGAGGGTAACTGAGCAGTAGCACACACATGCCCCCGAGGGCATGATGCTGGCATCCAGGTCTGGGAGAGCTGAGGGCCTGCAAACAAAGCTAGAGTTTCTTTCTCTCTCCACCACCTCCATGCAGTCTGAATGTCACACGGTAGGCCAGGTGTAGGCCTCAAGCGGCTCATTCCTGGGGTGGCATTAGCTTGTCTAAATCCCAGTTTCCATTGCTAGAATCAAGCCTACACAGAGGAGAGGCAGTTCAACCCCAGGTCTGGAGGAAACAGGTGGGGGGCCAGGCATCCTGAGGACTGTGTTGCTTGCAGTCATCCATGTCATTCCTGTGCCCTGAAAGTCTGTGTTATTTGCATCTGTTTGGAGACAGAATAAGTTAAGGCCAAGCACACAAGAAGGCCACCTTGCTCTTGGATCCTCAGTCCCTCGGGGTCTGGTCCACCGTACCCAGCATCACTGGAGTGAACAGTCCTTTTGGCCTGCTGCGGAGTGTGGAACCCCGGCTCGAAATAGACAGGCACACACATCTAGTTGTCCAAGTCAAAACAGATCTCCTGCACCAAGGCCTGGAATGAGACGACTGTGCTCCCGGCCCAGACTTTCAGCTGATGACACTAATACCAGCCGGGACTATCCCGGCCCCACCCTGGCTCTGGTTTCTGAGCTAGAAGATTTGTCAAGGAATAGTTTGGACGTGGCTAGTTAGAAAAATAGACACAAAACAAAACCCTCCCTTTAAGAAAAGCTGTGTAAGAGCATTCTGAGGTTTTTAAACAAGGAAACTATTCTGTTCATTGCTGAAAAGGAGAATGGGGCATGTTTATTTGTGAGGGTTCATTTTCTTGCTAAATTAAGTTGAAAAAGAGATGGAAAGTACATTATCATTTTGTTCTTTGTAGGAAGAGATGACAGATTGGTTTAGGCGGCAGTTATTTCTCTTGAGAGGTGATCTAATACTCTCAATGGTGGGAAGCATTTAAAACCATTCAGAAACTTGGGGGCTGCGGGCGTGAATCAGATGGTGTAGCGCTGCTGTGTTGATGTAGAGAAGGGGTTGTTTTTCTTACTTAAGAGCTTGATTTTAAGAAAGTACGAAGCAAAATAGTTGTGCTTTTAAACCACCTCCCTCCACTTCTACCCTGAGGAAAGCACCAGATGATAAACCCAGCTTTTGTAAGCACTTGACTCCTTGTAAAGATGGAACAATCGGGAAACGATAGTTGTGCTTGAGTGAAGGCACATCATCTCCCTCAACCCCTCCCCCCATCCCCTTTAGCAAGAGAAAGTGCTTGGTATGCTAATCTTGTAACAGAATGAAATCTGGCAAAAAGTCCTTTTTCCCTGAATTTTTAAAAAATTTTGTTACTTGATTACATTTGGGGGGGAGGTAGGTAATTAGGTTTGTTTATTTGTTTGTTTATTTTAATGGAGGTACTGGGGACTGAACCCAGAACCTTGTACATGCTAAGCACACGCACTACCACTGAGCTATACCCCCCTCCCCCCGAATTCTTAAAACAGATCAAGTAAAACATTTGAGGGTGAGTCAGAAGAGGCATAACTTTTACATGCTTTTAATCAGTTCATAGACTCCGTAACTCCTTCAGGACTGGGTTGGGAAGTTAGCTTGAGCAGTTAGGACCACGTCATCACAGAGGTATGCCTGTTAAATAGCAGTGGCAACGGGGATACCCGCTTTCTCCGAGGTTTTAGTGGTCTTTAAGGAGCTAGATAAACTGGAGAAGTAACATTGTAGAAATGTAAAGGGAAAACTAGCAGAGGAAGAGAGGGCTTTTAAAATTCTGATTTCCTGTAAAACAACTTTAGTGTTAAGTTATTTTTAAAAGCTGTGTTATGGAAAAATTTGAACATACATAAAATAAACATGTATATAAGATATAACAGTGTCCCCCCCCATGGATTCATCACTCAACTTTAACAATTAACGACACACGGCCAATCTTATTTTTATATCCCCCACTGATTTACTTCCCTCTCATGTTGTTTTGAAGAAAACCTCTAAGCTAAATGCTAACATTCCTCTCACAGATAAATACTCCTTCTGCCAGGACAAGAGATACCCCAAAGCTTAAGAATAGGAAGAAACTCAGAGAGACCACAGTCTTGATTACTCTGTCTCCCCCTACCCTTGCCCCAGATCCATTTTCTGCAAATTCTGCGACCCACTGTGTGTTGGAAGTGAGCCCACTAGAGGCTGCATCCCCAAGCTCACTTCCCTCACTTGTACGTGCTGTTTCGCATTGGCATCCAGTTAGTTCCAGACAAGGACGCAGTGGGTGGGAGGAGAGAGAGCTTGGGGTATTTATTCCTTCTGGAGCCATAACCCAGCTTCCTCCTTGCATGGTTCTGGAATGGCTATGTCCCCTCCAGCTTCTCTTTATGTTTCTATCAGGCATCCTCTCTTCTATGGCTACAGGTTTGCTTCAGGCCCAGGGTGTGAAAGGTGCCCCACTGTTCTGGTCCCTGAGTGCTTCCCCATCCTGGACTTTGACCTCCTGAATCACCTTTAGGAATCCATGGACTTTCCACTTAACTCAGAGCTGGGTGTAAAGTAGGTGCTCAAAGCTGTCTTGAATAGACCTGATTCCATTCAAGGAAATACTGTGGAAAATACTTAAAGAAACTACTTTGCAGCCCATGCAAGAACAAATAGTCCACATCATAATCTTTCAAAACAGTTTCTTTCTTCTCACCTTCTCAACCCCCTTCCTGGAAAATGCAGATAAGAAAAGTCAGCTAGTTCTTTGCCATGATATGATGCCCTTTCTTGGGCGTATTTGCAAGTAACCGACATCAGTGAAGAGAGATGGGGAAAGAAATGGCATCGAAGTCACCACCACCTTCACAGATGAGAAAGCCCCTCTGGTGTCCGGGGACCTGATTCTTGCGGTGGTTATGGGGCCCTATGGGGAGAGGATGCTACAGAGGTGGGCTGTGGCCAGAGCATGGGGGATTTCTGTGTCAGGGGAAGGAATTTGATTCTTTTTCCTCTGGGCCCTAGGGCTGCCTCTAAGGTGGTAAACTCCTCCTCTCTCCATCCTGCATCCCATGAGCTCCCAACCCCAGGAGATACCAAGAAAGATCACTCACCTTGTGCTGGGGCAGCCAGTGCAGTCTTCCAGGGTTGGCCCCCTGCAGTTGGCACACGAGGCTTCGCAGCTCTGGCAGTGGCCATACTCGTCAGTGTATTCTCCTTGGGAACAAAATCTACTTGTTTATCTCATTTCTACACGGCAGTGCTGCCTGGGCTGTCAGTCTGAGAGCAGCCAGATCTCTCTGGCTGCCTAAAACCAATGGAGACAGCACTGAGAGAAGAGATCTTGAATGGCTTTCACAGCCAGTCCTAAATCCTGACCTTATAATAACAACTGCTCTTCTCCCAAGGGCCCCGGAAGTTGGAACTTCAAAAAATTATGAGGCAATGACATAATTTTGGATCTAGTCAACATGTGTTCCAGATTTTGTAAGAAGGGAGAGGCCAAGGGGGCCTTCCCACAGGACCCGTTTACAGAGCTCCTACTGACTTTCCTGGTAGAGGCTGAGGGTTCCTGGCACACAAGATCCCAGTTATAATCTTGGTTCACGTCAAGCCATAGGCAGGACCCACACAGATCTCATCCTGCCGCTCTGCGGGGGATAGTCAGAGTCTGACTAACCAGTCAGATAGTCTGGTTACTAGTCCAGAATGGGAATTGAATCTTGGCTGACATTTGACAGATGTGAGCTCCATCTCACCCTGAAAGAGTAACAATTAAGAGGGAGCCAGAGAATTCTTTGTTTAATTAGAAAGTTTATCTTTCTCAGGAAAAGATACATATGAGGCCTTTCCACCTGAACTTTCCACAAAGCAAGGTCAGCCTGACAAACTTGTAGCCATTTGAGAAATGGTGGAGAGTGATCAGCCCCTTTGAAAGTGATAATCCAGTGATGGATCTTTAGTCATTGACTTCAACTCTCTAGTCACTCAACACATCCTTTCCTGCCATTGTCTGGAGAAAAAAAAAGTCAAAGAGTGTCTTCAGTCTGACCCACAGAGCCACTTTGTATGGTTTGGAACCTGATCACACCCAGAAAATGTAGTTTCAGATTTCAGTAGAGTCATGACCTTTTCTCGCCCCCCATCTCATCCCCAGCTTTCACAGGTAGGCATGTCTGAATATTGTCAACCTGAGATCTGGCCAGAGTTGTGAGGGAGGAAGACTTACCTATGGTTTAATCAAGTGGGATTACTGAAACTCTGAGATTCACTGCCTGATTTACTGAAAAAAGCCCTGGGAACTTGGACTTGACTGGTGAGGAAGGGAGGGACGTTCACCTCTCTGTCTGTTTCTGTAGCTTTACTGAACGAGCACAGTGGGGTAAGGTAAACCTTATATACACAGACCTTCCACTTGCTAGCACAGAACCACAGAAGTGAAAATGAAGAGGCGGCTTGAGCTTGCCCTTACACAGCAGAAGCAGCCTTTCATGTAGTTAGTCTGCTAGTTTTGTTAACTAACGGGGAGAAGCATGTACTCAGAGCAAATGTAGGCATCTAACAGTGGCACACACTGCACGTCCTGGACTCTGTTCTTCATTGCCTTCTAATTATTGCCAACGTAGTGTGGGCCAGAAATCTGATACACAACTTTTAGAATGGACTCCCAGAAGTCCTAAGCCCAAAAGGGTGAGGAACCAGAGGGGGCAAAGAATACAAATGTGCAGGTGGTTCACTGCACAAAGTGCCTGTCCAAATGGTCCAGTGGAGTTGGAAATTCAGCCCATGTTCACCTCACCAAGCCAGGCACTCTGGTGTTGGCAGCCTCTGCCTCTGTAGGGGGTGCTTTTACTAATTCACACAAAGGTGTTAGAATGGACTAGTTGCATTCTTGATAATCTGCAGTCCTGAGGCAGAAAAAGTTGGGACTTTTGTCGAGTAGAAGTGACGATTTCAAGATGGGACTGTCTCACTCAATACAAGCATCATATTTCTGCAGCTTTCTTTTTATTTATTGAGGCTCCCCTATTCCACCTCTTAATTGTTGCCCTTGCTGATATCTCTTTCACTTTTGTTGCAGGAGACACAACCAGTGGAGCAGTGGGATTATCAGTCCAGGCATCTTGAGCAAGATAAAGAGCAAAGGATCCAGGATGGACAAGGTAGGAAGATGTAGATCTTGCTTACATGGCTGATAAAAATGATTTGTGTTTACAGAGTTGGATGATAGCTCTGCATCTTTTAAAAGATGTGTGCTGAGTGAAACAGGAATGGGGAAAGGTCACAGAGGCTCCTAAGATCGAAAAAAGTATATTCTAGAGAAATGTAGGATCTTAGAGAGTACAGCTGTTTCATTCATTCATTCATTCCTTCATTCCATGGATTTTTTTTTTTAATTGAGTATAGTCAATTACAGTGTGTCAGTTTCTGGTGTACAGCATAATGTCCCAGTCATGTGCTAGGTTCTAGGTGACATTTAGAGACATACAAATAAAACAGGCTCTATACTTGGGTTCTCAAAAGATTTTTGAGTATAATGATATGTAAAGAGATAGTTGTAATCCAAATGCTGGCCACGTGTCTGACATCCTTGGACAGTCTGGGTTAAAGTCTAAAACAAAAGAATAAGGGCATATGCTGGACTCTGCTAGACCTAGAGGCAAAGGCCATTACTTTGCCTTGGCATCCCTGCCAAAGGAACTGACACAGTGGTTTGGTTCTCCCAACTCTTGTTACCCATCCATCTTAATCTCCACAATGTATTAGAGTCAGTGCTAGGGTAGGATTTTCAACTAAGTACACCTTGCTCTGCTAAATGGAATGCTACTTAGAGTTATCCTGTATCTACACCCAGAGTCTCCTTTGTAAGTGCAGATGGTGCGTGGCTAGGTCAAGCAAGGGTTACTCAGATATTACCATGAAAATTTTAAATTCCCCTCTGCATCTGATTTGCTTCCTTATTGGCTTCCATAAGCCAGTAGGTGGCACTGACAGCTTGGCCTTGTACTTTCTTGATCTGCTCAACTATAATGGCCTCTCTTGGTGCAAAGTGCCACCTTAGACGTAATCGTCACTTGGGAATTGCCCCATCTCTGAGATTTCAAGCGCCCACTCCAAACACAAGCTTCTTATGCCCCAAAATGAGTTTAGGTCACCCCAGGTGATGCCCTAGGCTGCTTGATCATCCTTTCATTCGTCTAGCTTTCTCTCTTGCTTTCCTCATTTGGGCAAGGCCAACGGTTCCAAGACCCAAGTCCCACCCATCCTTCCGTCATTCTTTCTCAGAATGTGACCTCACTACCTAAACTGCTGATAAGATTCTGAGTTTCCCCAGCATCCTTTTTATTTCAGTGTCAAAGTTTCTTGATACCTTCTTCTTGACTGTTCACTTGTCTTCTGTCTCTGAGAAAGTTAGTCTCTTTTCTTAGCCATTGTCAACTCTACAATGCTCTTAATCTTTCCTCAGGATATTCCTTTCCCAGTCTCTCTGTCTTCAGTCTTTTCTTCACATCTCCCACCATCCTCTGATCTGCAAAAGTTGTCTCCAACCTAAAACCTTCCCAAACATTTTTCTTCCCTGATAAGTGACTCATAAAACACATTTTTTTTTTCTCCTGTCATTTGGAAACAAAATGGAGAAAATCTCATAACCTTGAAGCTTATGTAAGAGAGTCAGTGCAAGACAGCTAAACTGTGCATCTCCCTCAAGTCTGCACGCCTCTTTACTTGGGAGCAGGCTCTGGCTTTAGAACAGATGAGAACAGAGGACCTGCCCTGGTTTTCATATTTATGTAGATGTTCAATTAGTTACACAAACAACTGCCCCCAGCCCTTGCAGGCACAAGTTTTCCACTGCACATTGGAAACCAAGAAAGCAGATTCCAAGGATGTAGTCAAGTTGCATTTCTTTGGTTGTTAGGGCAGCAAATTCTTGTCATCTGTCTTTATTGCACAATGAAGCTGAATGTTTATGACAGGCATGATATACAGAATTCCTAGGGAAAAAATCACTCTTAGCACGAACTTCAGGGGTCAATATTTTGTTCTCCACCTCACCCTCCGAGCTCTTCCTTCTGGTGTCTTCATCCATTATTATCATGTCCATGTTATCTTTCTCCCATGATCAAGACTTTTTCATTCCCCTTTTACTTTCTTTCTCATCTCATCCTACAGTAGTTCAAAGGACACTGAGAAAAGGAGGGTCTCAAGATGTCTCAGCAGTTGATGACACAGCTTAAAAATTAATACTTGTAAATTTAAAAATTTACAAGTGAATGGTTTACTCTACTTGTTTCACCTCTCAGTGACATTGCAGGCTGAGTTGTGTCAACAAGTCTAAGTTATAAATAAACTTTAACGAAATCATCTAGAATAGGTAAACATTGATTACATCATCCACAACTACTAAAAATGGTTGAGACTCAGATAATAACATCTTTTAGATTTGCACAGCCAGAGGAGCTTCATGTCTCTGGCAGAAATTCTGTGCTTTCTGTTGTACCTTGTAATGTTTCTTTAGTGATTAGAGCCAAATAATGTGTAGACTAAGTAAATTAATAAACACATAAGTAGCTAGATTATGATGTGACTGTGACACACCTTTTTAGCAAGGGTGAATAGTAACAGAAGAGAGGAGGGACATTGGATGAAAAATCAGCCATGTGGTTTTTGATGTGTTATTCCAGTGAGCAGCCTTGAGGTATGGAGTTTTCTGTGGACCTCTGTTTATGTGCCTTATCACTCAGATGCCAGGAATCATAGACTGTGACTTTCCTGAATGTCTCTACACACGGAAGTGCTAATCAAATAATACTGTCTCTTTGCAAGGACGCCAGTAACTAGTTTCCAGCTTAAGATACCACCGTATGAAGACAATTTTCATGAAAAGAAATCCATACATTTGTTACTGGCCACCCGTTACAATGAACGCTCAGTAACATTTTCAACTAGTTTTATCCTAACGAAATAATTCGGTTTTTAAGGCCTTGTTAAGTGTGAAGTTTTATAGCAAGGCTCAAAATGTGAGGCCATCAACTGATACTGGAATTATCTTCACTTAAAAGTTGATGCAATTATTCAGCCTTAAAAAGGAAGGAAATTCTGACGTGGATGTTACAACATGGATGAACCTTGAGGACATATGGTAAATATGTCCTCAATAAACCAGTCACAAGTCACCGAAAGGATGCTGTATGGCTTCATTTATATGAGGTACCTAGAGGAGTAAAATTCAGAGGGGCAGAAAGTAAAGTAGAGGCTGCCAGGATCTAGGGCAAGGGGGAAGTGGGGAGTTACTGCTTAATGGGTACAGAGTCTCAGTTGGGGAAGATGAAAAAGCTCTGCAGATGGATAGTGGTGATGGTTGCACTACAGTGTGCATGTAATTAATGCCATAGAACTGTACACTAATGGTTAAAACAGTAAGTTTTATGTTATGTACATTTTGACACATACACATACATACAAAAGTCTCCACAATGAGTCTCTTCTTTAGTGGGGCAATATTTAATTTTAATCGGAAAAACTCAGGATCATCTGCCATTGCACACGGGTCCAAAGAGCACCAACCACCTGGGGGAGCCAGCTGGTTATACTGAGGCTTGGAGGACCTCCTGTGATAATGGAGATAAATGAGTAAGTGAATAAAGCTTGTGGTCATGGATGTGGTCTGGCAGATGGAACGCTGTGTTTTTCCTTTTCGTTAGGATTTGCAAAGGCAGAATGAACCTCAGGCAGCTAGCAGGAGAGTTCTGTATCCACAGACTGGAGGTGTCTGGGGGCCACTGCTTCCCTATCTCGTCCTTTCCGTGACTTCCCCTCTTCCCTTTCTGATGGACCAGACTTCTCCTTCCTGGTCCCATTGCTTTCTCATTCTCAAGTGCTAGCGTTCATCTCTCTCGTTTGTGCAGATGGTCTGAAATGGGACACTGGCACCCCCATGGGCTGGCACTCCTGCAGAAAGGATAGATCGTACAATGTGGATCCAACCCACTGGCGAATGTTTAGTTTCCCTCAGCCTTTATGTTGTCCGAAAAGCAAGGAATTAAGAATTGATCCTTTTAGTTTCCACTGCTTGGGTCCTGACCACAGTCAGGCTGCGAAAAAAAAAAAAATGTACCCAAAGTGAAATCTTGGCCCACCCACTTGAATAGAGTGGCAATGTAACAATCACACAAGCTCTCATTCACTGACATCTGCCACATTACGAACACTGTTCTATGTAATTTTTACTTCAGACAAAAGCCTCTTTTTACAGATGAGAAACTGAGGTTCAGAGAGATGAAAAATTGTGCATATATTCATTCAGCTAGGTAAATGACAGAGTTGGGTTGTGACTAGGTGTGTCTGAGTGTGAGCGCATGCTCTTTTCTGCAATATTTCCCTGGTACCCATTCATTTCCCCTTTTGGAGTTTCAAGTAGCTTTACTATTAATAAAAAGAAAGAACTGAGCACATGCCTTGTCTAAATCACTGGGTGAGGTAAGAGTATCAGAAAGGCATTCACTGTGTAAACAAATGAACTTTGAGCAGGAGTATTGCACTAAGCAGATTTACTCAGTGATTGAATACACCTTCCAAATTTATTTTCTCTGATAATATGGCCACCATTTATTAAAAGGCAATTCTGTTTATCGAGTTGGGATTTTACAAGCAGCTTATTCTGTCTACTAGGCTAGAAGCTTTTGAGAGAAACCCCCCCAATTTTTTTTTGAATGAATAAAATAATTGGTTGGAGCTCTGCACAAGGATTTTTAATACTCTATCCAAAACTAAAATAAACTGGTCCTTTAGAAATAGCTTATGACCAGAATTACAGTACCCTCTCTCTGGCCCCTCAACTTATATGAAAATCTAGTATAGATGGCTTGGTTCCTGTGTCTCTTTTCCTCAATTAAGAGAATGTCCTATTGTCTCTGTGTTAGTGAAAAGTCATTCTAAGTCCTAGCTTAAAGACGCTAAAATTAAAAAGGTACTGGACAGTTGGGTCGAAGATCAAACACAAGAAAAGACAAAAGGGGTGAGTGTGACTGTTAGCTACAATTAAAACAAATTTGCAAACCCGGTTGAATCTGTGAATGAGGGAGATCGTAAATAGATTCCCATAAGCAGGGTGCAGTAGGTGGAAATCCACTTACTGCCCACTGGACGTGAGCAAAGTGTCTTGATATTTTCCCTAATTAATGGGCTGTCTGCTCTTCCTGTAAGCGAGCCTAGACTTACTGCATATTCTCTTGGGCCCTCAATCCCTTTCTTCCTCAAAGGTAAGGCTTTAATCCCCCAGTGTTTGCACCATTTGTGCCTGCAGAGGGACCACTCATGGGAGAAACTATGCAGAATCTAATGTGTTCATGGGGAGGCGGTATGTGGGGTTTAAAGTCCAGTGCTGGAAGTAAGTTACCGTAATTTGAGAGAATAGCTTGTTTACCTTTTGGAAAACATGGCTGATTAGCTGAGGCAGGTTATGCTTGGGAGACACTTACTGAGAAAGTGAGAGACTTGAAAGGACAGGTGGTTGGCTAAAGCTCCTTGTGACTGAGCGTGGGTGCTGTCAGGCCTTAAGGGCTCGATCATTTCCTTTCACTTCGAGGGTGATGAAGATGGCAGTGAAACCATCAGGTGTGTGGCCCACCAAGCTTTCCTGACACTTTTCAACTAAACAAGGGTCCTAGAACGTGAATTGGTTAAAACCCAAAGTCCTTCCCAAGGAACTTAATACAATCAAAATGTGTCCTGTGATGGCGGAGGTCCTTAACACAAGCACAAGCATGAGACTTGTTATCATCTGCTTTCATTGCTGTGGGGACTCAGAGAGTCTCCCTAAATAACTGCTTTTAAAAACTTGTTCTTTTTTATGTAAATTGGTGCAGCCACCACAGAAAACAGTATGGAGTTCTCTCAAGAAATGAAAAATAGAACTACCACATGACCCAGCAATTCCACTCCTGGGTGTATATCGGAAAAAACCAGAAACACTAATTTGAAATGATACATGCATCCCAGCACTACTTACAGTAGCCAAGACATGGAAGCAAACTTAGTGTCCATCAACAGATGAATGGATCAAGAAAATGTGGTATATATATACAATGGAATACTACTCAGTCATAAAAAAGAATGAAATAATGCCATTTGCTGCAACATGGATGGACTTGGAGGCCATTATCCTAGTAAAATAAGTCAAGACAGAGAAAGACAAATATTGTATGAGATTACTTACATGTGGAATCTAAAAAAATACAACAGACTAGTGAATATAATGAAAAAGCAGACTCAGATACAGAGAACAAACTAGTGGTTACCAGTAGCGGGGGCAATAAAGGGGTGAGGGAGTGGGAGGTACAAACTATTGGGTATAAGATGGGCTCAAGGATGTACAACTCAGGGAATATAGCCAATATTTTATAGTAACTAAATGAAAATTAACCTTAAAAATTATATTAAAATTTTAAAAAAGTAAAATTAAAAATTAAAAAAAATTAAATGGAGAAGCAACAACAAAAAACAAACCTCTCAAACACTTCAAGGCACCACTGTGGCCCCTTCCCCCACTCCAGTGCCCATGGGAGGGAACATCCTTAAATTGCCCTCTTGTCTTCCTCTGCTTCAACACCCCCAGAGTGCTGACTTTGTCTTTCCTCTCCCTCCCCTAGTCTTTCCTCAAACCCTGCCTGCTGGTACTAAAATGTTGCAGCCTAATTGCTAATTAAGAGAAAGAAGCTCCTGGAAAGAGAAAAGAAGCTCCATTCCAAGGCCTAGGGCTCCATCTGCACCTCAGCTGGTAATTGACAATTAAGTCTTTTGCTGGGTGGTCATTAATGCTGCCCACTCACGGGCAGTGGGTGCAGACTTCTGAGAGATTGTTTGGTTCTGCTAGTGACAAGGCCTGAATGGAGCATGGTGCCCAGAATACCTCAGTCCCATAGTGAGGGGGTAGCATTTGATGAGTCAGGCTGCCCTCTGTTTTACTGCGAGTGACCAAACTGCTTTCGAAAAAACTCAAGTGTGGAAATAAAGCAGGGAACCAAAGTTTGCTGTGTTGCCTTTGGTGTGCCAGCATAGTAGAAAGCCCTGTTTTGGGTAAATGCACGAATTTTGGAATCTTCCCCACCTGGGTTTGATTTTGGCTTCTTTCTCCAGCTGCCTGACATTAATCAGATCACATATTTCCCTGACAGTCCTCTTCTGTGTATTGTGGATAATATTTTCTTTCTCACAGAACGTGGTGTGGAGCAAATGACAAAACAGACTGAAAAGCATCTGGCATAGTGGGTGACAGAAAGGTAGTAGTTCAGGCGCTTTGAATATGTTATGTCATTAAACCGCAGATTAATAAGGGAGGGTGGGGGCTATCAGCTTCATTTGCCCAAATAAGGAATTTCAGCATCAAAATGGTACCTCTCTGACCATCACTCAAACCTGGTCTGACTGGATCCCAAATTGGGCCTTTGCTACCACCCCTGAGGGGATGTGAAGAATGTATTGGCTGCAGATGTCCGTGGCAATGAAGCAACTGAAATTAATGACCCTATAGATGGAGAACAATGATCTCTTAAAGCGATTCAGCTGCAAGAAGTGACCCACCCAGGCACGCACGGCGATCTTCGTACGGAATTAGCAGACCCTGGGAGCCAGCCTCCCTCTGCCAGCGCAGAGGCAGCTCTTCTTGTGCTTAGCTGTGGAAGCTTCCAGAGCCGTGGCTGTGTCCGTCTCAGGCTGCCCAGGTAGAAGCTGAGGAAGGCGTACAAGTCTCCTTCCAAGCAGAGTTCCACCGGGTCAGGTTCAGAACGTGGTATTTTGGGCCCCACTTCGGAAATGGCACTGTGCTTGGACCACCTGCTGCTCCTTCAGCTGAGTGGTCTGGGATGAACTTAGCTTCCTTCCTTGGCTGGTCTCAGGATGAACTGCAGCGTTTCCTCTCTATGGCATCCCTCCACCCGCACTGTGCTCCAGAGAGCCCGGTTCAGCCAGTGAACTTGCAGGTTCTGCACCCCTCCACCACGTAGACCTGAGAACTTGCCTTCCCAGCCAGTCGTATGGAGAAGTCATGCAGAGAACAGAGGAGGCCCTTGCCAATCCCCTCTGCGTTCCCCAGAAACAAACAGCTCTCGAAAGTCTACAAGGAGCCGCGGGAGCGATTCGATTCCTCTGGGAGAACAGCCCACTTGGCTGAAACATAGGCAAGTCAGTATTTGATGTGAGTTTGAAGTCTCTTCCCTTGGGCCTGACTTCTGTCCACTCTTCAGAGCTCAGCCCACCCCTTGCAGACCCTCAGTATCTCCCCGGGGGCCACCGTGGCCTGAGGCACTAGTAACATCGCTGTCCTGGGGGAGGGGAGGGGTTCTTAAGTATCATTTCTAGGGAACAGGCCCCATTTTAGGGGGTCCTGGACCTTTAGAGACTAGCCCACGGCTCACGCCTGCAGCCACCAGGCAGCAAGGTGGGGCTGGGTGCATCCAGGACTCTGGAAGCCTGGTGCTCCCTGCAAACTCACTCTGTGATCCCCACAGGCAGAGGTGGTGAGTCAGGCTCTCCTCTTCCCAGACTCCCTCTGGCAGCTCTCTGACCTGCTTTGACTCCTTTTTGCTTTCAAGACTGCTCTCGATACTCATCTTAACTAGATTTTACACGATGTGATGTGCCTGGGGCCCCAAGCCCTCCCGGGGAGGGGGAAGGCTGACTCTGCGCTCAGCTCTTCACGGTTTGCCAAGCTGGTCAGGGATGGGCTGTGGAAAAGCCGCCTGTGGGCTTGGGGAACTTGAGTGGTCCTCTGCTTACGCAATCGTCTTGTGTAACGTAGGTTGTAATTTCCTAAAGATGAATTTGTAAGAGGCCAGCGTTTTCTATGGGACTGAAACACGTGCTTACTACAGTAGCACGAATAATGGGCACGTGAAACTGCTGAAAGGAACAGAGGCAGGAGAAAGAGGTTGTGTGTAATTGGAGGTTAAAGTCCGGGCCTTGGCCTGGAGCTAAGGGGGCTTTTCTGGGATAGCTGGGTGCTTTCTGCGTTTACACATGTACTTCTCAGAGCCAGCTTGTGAAGATAAGCACTACTCTCATTTTAAAGATGAGAAAACTGAGGTTCAGGAAATTTAGGCAGTCTGTCCCAGATCACTGAATTACTGATGGTCTGAATAGCTGACACTTACTCACTGATGACTGCGCTCTAGAAATTGTCTCGAGCACTTTACATGTGTTAACTCGATCCTTACCGTAATAACCTCGTGGGGGAAGGAGGGCTCTGTGGACAGCTGTTTTTTATCATCCTCATTTTTCTGTTGAGAAAGTTGAGGCAGTGAGATATTAAGTAACCTATTAAAGGCACCCAGCTGGTAGCAGAGCTGGGACTTAAACCCAGGAGGTCAGATTCCAAACTCTGCTCCTTAACCCTGGTTTTGAGGGCTGCTTTTCCCAGAAGATAGTGGAGATGGAATTTATCCCTGGCCCAGTTGACTTCAAATGTCACGGGCCCCTTCCACTACACTGGAAATTCAAATAATTGGTGGTCCACGTATGTGTGTGGGTGAGTGTATATGGGGTTAAGTTTAAAATACGCATTCCTAGACACCTTAATCATGCAGTCTGTACTGTTGCTTGCCTAACATCTTCTGGGGGCTGTTTGCGAAGAAGGCTTAATGCCTACTCTTCAAGGACAGAGAATCAGCTCACCTAAAATATCAAGGACATCAGCTAATGTAGAATCAAGTGTTCAAAATCTAATGGTTGCCCGGGGCAGCTGTTTCTGATTGTACCCCTCCCTGAGGACAGGGCTATTTCATTTTTGGATGGGTCCCCATAGCTTCGTGCATGAGTGGACGATTGTTCCTAGAGTTGTTTTGGGTTTGGGAGGATAAATTCATTAAATTTTTTTGTTTGTTGTATTGAAATAAGATTGATTTGGTCCTTAAAAAAATGGATGTGGCTAGGCAGACAAGGGGAAAAGTGGAGCATATTTCAGAAAGAGGGGAACAAAGAAAACCAAGGATTGGAGGCTGGACTGGGCATGATGTCTCTAGGACTCAGGCATATGTTTGGATTGACTGAGGCAGAAACAGTTTGGATCGAGGAGGCAGACCATGGTACATCAGACAGAAGTGTATCACACGGGAGTGGAGCCAAAGGGAGCCATGGAAGGTTTAGGAAGAATGTCACTGATGAGAACACCTTTGGTGAAAGACCTGGTCAAGGGAGGCTGGGTGAATTGGGGGGAAAGTTCAAGAAGTTGGCTGGGGTATGGCTTCAGAAAGCCAGGAGTGAGGGAGTGGAGCTGTTGCAACCCGAATCATGATGACACTGTGGTTCCCTGGAAACTGAGTCGTGAGATCTCAGGGAGAGATGGGTCTTAGAGCTCTTCTCCTTTTGCTACTTCCTCTCCCCTAGGGATCAGATTTGATTGTCTCAGTGGTTTCTAGCCCAGCGGCTGCCCAGAGTTTGAAGGAAAAGTAAAAGGGATGGTCTCGCTACTGCCTTCTCTGTTTCTGGAAAACTGTTAGAAATGCCTTTGCAGTTAGTTGGCCAAAATGGCTCCGAGTAAATTTCAGACATGGGTCATTTCAAAAGAAGGACTAGCTGCTCTGGGGGAAAAAAAAGCACGATATTGATGATGATAGTGAAAAGAGCCAGAAGACCTGAGTCAAGGCTCGGGCACGTGTGGCTTTGAGCAGGTCAGGTAAGCGCTGTGAGCCTTGATTACTTCTGTGATCATGGGGATAAAACACGTCCTGCCTGGATCTCTAGTCCATCTGGGGGATCCACTGATATGCCTTGTGACAATGTCTGGGGAACTTCAAGATATATCATAAAGGAGTGGAAGATAAGATTATTAATGGGGAATATAGTAGAGTTTAGTGACAGAGAAAGTTGGGTCCAAATCTCAGTTCTGCCACTCTAGCTGTGTGACTTGGGGCTACTTCTCTGACCCTTATTTCCATAGCCGCAAAATGGAATAAAAATTGTCCTACTCTAGGAAGTTGTTGTAACAGTGAAATTTGGTAAAATCCTTATAAGCACTTAGCACAGATTCTGCTTGACATATAATAAGCAATGAATAGATACTCTTACTGTTATTATTGGTAATGATGCCTCCTACATACAGGAGATGAGTCTAGAACAGGGAGTCAAATCCATGGCCTTGAACTTGAGTGATTAAAGACATGATGGTAGCACTGCCAGGGCCTGAGAATGTGGGGGAAGCCAGTTGGTCTGGATGATCTGGGAGAGGTTTGGAAAATGTACAACTCGTGGTGTAGTTCTGTGTGTTTCTGCCGATGCCCCAGGCAGGATTTTGACAGTGGCTGTTTTTTGAGTTCTCTCCACGTCGAGTGGCTGTGTTCTCTCTGACACACGTAACAAGAGTTGATGGAGTAAAATATGGTGCAGGCGTTTGCAGCCCATTCTGCCGAGAGCCATGCCACAGACAATCAGGAGCTCAAGGCATTGTTACCAGATAGAGCGTCATGTTTAGATGCCAAGATGGTGAAAGAAATGTCATCACCTACTCATTCCTGGGGAAGGGGCCGTCCTGTTCTTGGCCGGGATGGGATGGCTGTTTGGCAGAAAAGTCAAACATCTGTAGACAGTCAGATGTAAAACCTGTGCCAAGGAAGGTAAGTTGTTACAAAGGGCTGCTATCACAGTATTTTCAGCTGGTTACTTGGATTTTGTGCCCATCCAAAAAGATACCTTTCAGTCAGTAAGAAGTCTTAGGTAAATGAACTAACACTAGCACATTAAAGGCACATGCTAGCCAAGGCAATGCTTGTGAACTTGGCAGTGAGGAGTGTCACCCAGACTAAGTGACTGGTAAGGCAAGAGCATGATTTTGATATTATTTGTGTTCAGGAGAGAGAGCACTTTGGAACTCTGTATCTCTCAAAGTGTCTTCGGCTGACTGTCACATAAGCTGGTTTGCACCTTGGAGATCTCCTTTTTACAGATGAAAACACTGACAATATAAGTTTACACAGTTTGCCCCAAATTGCACAATTTGTCTGGTTCCTTCTCCATATTCAACTCTGCTGAGGGGGAAAAATAATCATTTCGGGAAAACAGAGAAACAAAGGCAAAGCAGTACCCAGAGATGACAGAAACCATGAGGTCTCTAGGTTGGCAAAGGGCTTGATACCAGGAGGTTGCTGAGAGGAATGTTCAACTAACTCATCTCACATAGTGAACGTCTAGTGATTTATCCTGGAATTTCTTCTGCTTCCTTGACTTCAAATATCTTTTTATAAAGAGGAGATTCCTAAATAGCTCTTCCCAGTCCAGATCTGTCTCCTGAGTTCAGTAATCCTATCCAGACTTGACACCTGGACACTTTACCGGTTATCTCCAACTCAACATGTTCAACAAGTCTTATCATCCTACTACCCCAGGACCTGTATCCTTCCTGTACCTGTGTCGGGGAGTGCTACCACCATCCGATAAGGAGAGCCTGCACGGGGAACTTAGGCTCAGCCCCATCCCTCCCCACCTTGGATTCCTCACAATTTCTGTCAGTCCCGCCTCGGGAACATCCCTCAGTTCCATCTCCAGTACCACCAGGTGACTTCCAGCCCAATCTTTCCTATCATGCAAGTAGATTTAACATCCTGAGGGGTCTCTTAGACTCACTGTCTGCCCTACCCACCTCACTCCTTTTCTGTCCACTCTAACCAGAACGGTCTTTCTCCAATTTAAATTTTATACTACCGTCCAACCTAAAATCTTCCAATGCTACTCCTTCAATACAGAATAAAGCTCCACAGAATAATATACACGAGCCTTCAGACTTTGGCCCTGGCCTCATATCCCGCTGCTGTCCTTAGGTACGGAGGTTTTCTTGGTGCCCTGCACACATCCTGTGGCTACATCAGTGCAGAAACCCGCTTCCAGGGGAGTATCTGCTTGTCCTGTGAGACTTTGCCCAGTGCCTCAGAGGCTGCTCTGCCGGTGCATGTGGCAGACCAGAAGAAGCCGGGCCTGACCCAGGGGTTCCCCTTCAGGGCCAGGGATTCGGCGTGTAAGGACCATGGCCCCCCTGCCTTCCGGTCCAGTAACTCTGAGACCTGCGGTCTGTACTGTTTTCCGGAGTTTCCCCACAGGCCTGAGCTTCAGCCACCCTCCTGGACCACTGCTTGCAAAGTGGTCAACACATTTTGGTACATAAATACATTGACGTGTTTGGAGTTAGGAATGCAAAAAAGGGTCACCTGGGAGCTGACAGTTCCATGGAAATGCATTCCTTCCTTCATTCAACCTAATTATTGAGCATCTACTGTGTGCTAGGCACTATTCCAGGCATTTGGGATACAGTGGTGGGCAAAACACAAGTCTCTTCCCTGGTGAAGCACAGGAGATAGAGAGTAAACCATAAATGCAATAAACTCATCAATTTCTTACAGCTAGAAGCTAATCAGTGCTGTGGGGAAAGCAAGGCAAGCAAATCAGGGAGTGCTGGCGAGGGGCAGTGGTAGGAATGCAGTCTGCAAATCGAATATAATGAGATCCAGAAACAGCGGCTGTAGAACTTGTAGAACTTGAGTGTGTGCACTGGGCTGGAGTTGTTCTGAAAGCTGGTTGACAAGGTTAATTACCGACATGCAGGATGGCAGTTTTGCCTCTAGTAGCCTAGATGTTTGTGCTTCGGAGTACACCAGCCCTAGTCTATCTAGGCTTGTAATCTCTTTAGTTAAAAATGACTGCTTTCCTCGACATGTGGTCCCCAGGCAGATTGCTTGCTGTGAGTCCAATTTTTAATGCAAAATGTCTTTCCAGCACAGAAATAAACTGCCAACTCATTGAAGTTCACGGAGAGAATGATATCGGTTGACAAAAGCATTTTAGAGAGGGGTGCTGCGTTTCAGAAGGTAAAGTAGAGGGAGGAAGCGAACTGGGGACTAGGCATCCAGGAAAGCAGGCATTCTCAATGAAATTCACACCACAGTTTCCCTCAACCCACTTTTCAGAAAAAGCACCTAGGTTGAGGGAAGAAAATTGTGTAAGCAATCAGAATTACTGTGCTCTACCTAATAAACGAACATTTATATTATATATAGAACAGTAATATAGCAAATCTACCTTTTGAACATTCTCATAAAAAGAACCACAAAGAGCAGGGGGTTAAATGGGATCCAGGGGCTATAAAAATATTTTTAGGAGCAAGTGCTTTAAAAATGAGATTGACAGAGATTCTAAGGGAGATGACGGCTCACTATAACGAGAGGCTCTAAAAATAAAATTCTGAGCGTAAAAATCACAGAGGGTCTCAATGAGGAAGAAAAGGCAGGAGGCACTTAAAGAAACCAGTGTCACGTCCCAGAGAATTCTTCCAAGTTTGATATTTAAATATGGTTAAGGAGACAAGAGCCTTCAGGATTTCCTGCTTGGAGCTCCCCATCACTGTGGAGGGTGGGATATTGAGGAAGGGCTGCTTCAACTTTTCAGTGGCTCTCTGGAGCACATGATACAATCCAGATCCTTTACATGGCACATGGGGCCGTTCCCAGCTGGACCCTGGTCTGCCTGTTAGCTTGTCTCTCTCACACTACACCCCAGCTCCTCGAACCCAAGGCTCCAAGCAGGAGAAACTCTTGGCACTTTCATAGCACATGTTGACATACCAGGGCACCTTCTAAGAGAAGGCATGTGCTTTGAAAAGAGGCATGTCAACATGTGCTATGAAAAGAAACCAGGGAGGAATTGCTCTACAAATGCTCTCCTGGGATCTAACAGGTTGGGGTGTCTGTCCACTGGGCAGGAAGTAGGAGGGGAGGGACAGAGCTGGAGAAAGTGGCAGGAAAGTGCCAGGAGTTTCTCCTGCTTGGAGCCTTGGGTTTGAGGAGCTGGGGTGCGGTGTTTCTATTACAGTATAAAACTCATACAGGCAGGGGTCCTCGGTATATTACATCCCCGGGCCTAGCACAGTACTGGGCATGTGGTGTTTAGTAGAAGGGGAGTAAATGAATAGAATTAGTGAATTAATGCTAGATAAATGCTTCCTGCTTCTCTTTTGTGGTTAATAGCCTAATAAACATTCCTATACTGATTTAAAGTATATCTCACAGCCACATTGTCGTGAGGCTATATTATTATTTCTATTTTTACTGATGAAAAATTGGTGGCTCAGAGAGTTAGATGATCTGTCTAGGTGTGTTAGGCTGAATGCTGGCTCCCAGGGGCATCCAAGTCCTCATCCCCGGTGCCTGTGAGTGTTACATTTGATGGTAAAAGGGATTTTGCAAGTGTGATTAAATTAAAGATTTTGTTAGAGGGAGATTATCTTGGATTATCAGAGTGGGCCCAAGTGTCCTTATAAGGGGGAGGTGGGGAGGGGATTTTACTAACAGAAGGTGACATAGTGACTTCAGCAGAGAGACATTTAAAGATGCTACTGCTGCGGGGAGGGATTAGCTCAGTGGTAGAGTGTGTGTTTCGCATACATGAGGTCCTGGGTTAAATCTCCAGTACCTCCATTAAAGTTAGTAAGTCTAGTTACCTGCCCCACCCCCCAAAAAAAGAGGGTGTGTCCTAAAAACAATCCTCAGTCATAAAAATACGATTAAAAAAACACGTTACTGTTGACTCTGAAGATAAAGGAAGGGGCCACAAGCCAAGGAAGGCAAGGTATACAGCAAGTAGACACTGGAAGACAGGAAAACAGACTCTCCCCTAGACCCTCCAGGAGAGTAGTCCTCCCAGCACCTTGATTTCTATCCAGTGGGACCCATGGCCTACTTGTGACCTCAGAGTGGTATGAGAATAAATGTGCATTAAGCCACCAAGGTGTGGTCATTTGTTATAGCAGCTGTATAGGAAACTGATACACCGAGATTCCAAAGGCAAGTTGTAGGAGAGTCAGATGGTGTGTCGTCCTAACTCTGGTGCTCCCCATTAAGAGCTGTGTGATCTGGGCCTGGTTGTTTCAGGGCAGCAAACCATGTGGGATACAGTTCTTGCAGAAGGGTCAGGCAGCAGCTTTGTTCTGTCCCTGTGAGGTGGGCTGAGGAGCACCTGATGCTCACCTTAACACTGTCCTTGTGGGCAGGACACTTTTGGAGGGAGGCAGCCAGAACTGGAATTCATTGTGCCCTGCCTGCCACTCAAGTGTCCCATGGCAGCCCTGCCAGGGAGATTCCCCGAAAGCGTCTTGCAGCCCTGGGGGTGGGGCAGGGCATGGGACAGGGAAAGGAAGGGGGTGCTGTGTATACACCCACGTGCATCACGATGAATTATCTTGTCGAACCCTCAGCAATGGTGCTGTCATTATAGATCTTTTTTTTAATAGGTGAGGAAAGTGAAGGTTAGAGAGATTAATTTATCCAAGGTTACATGGTAAAGTGGCTGAGCTGGGACTTGAACCCACATCTCTTTAGTCTAATATCTACGTCTGTAACTAACATCTGTGCCAGTGGTTCTCATGGTGGGACCAGCAGCATCAGCGTCACTGGGGAACTCATTAGAAAAGTAAATTTCTCAGCTTCCACCTTGAACCTACTGAATCAGAAATTCCGGAGGTGGGTGGCAGGGGCAGAGCGGAGGGTGTCGGGGTAGGGGCAGGGGTGGAAGAAATCTGTTTGAACAAACTCTCCAGGTAATTCTGATGTCTCTTCACGTTTGAGCACCACTGCTCTACTGTGTTCTTAGAGTCCTTTGGAAGGACAGTTGCCATCTCAGGTCAGGCTGCTTGCTACTCCGAGTTAGTGTTTAGCACAGGCAGTGGGAAGTAGTCAGCATGCGTAGTACAAGAATATTCCGGATTTGCCAGACTGGTTGGTGGCTGTGGAGTAAGGTCTTTGATGGAGGGCATAGTAGTGAAGAGGAGGAATCCAGCACAGGGTCAGAATTTCTGCTTACTACCTGGAGCATTCGCTGTGAAACAGATATAGCGAAACATCACCCCTGTTCTATTTGAGTTGTTGGGTAATTAGCCTGAGACAACAAAAGGAGCCAGTGCTGTTTCTGTTGACAACATTATCCACATTTTTAAAGCATCTGCCTGTATCTAGAATTCTCAGTGCTGGATGTGGCCCCTGTATTCTTGGCACTTACAAGACTGAGATTGTGAACTGCAGTGGTCAGAAGCCCGGAGAATGCACACCACAGGATGGGACGGGGCCTGACTTCAGTTCTGGAGGAGGCCTGCCTTTCATGTTCTCCCAGTCTCATGAAGGATTTAGCGAGCTTGAACATTCCTGGATGATACATCCATTAGTCAGCTTCCTTTCTGGCACAGATACCAGGGGTCACATTGCCCCAGTCCACCCTGAGAAGCCCTCCATGGTCTGCACTTCCCTGGCCACTTCCCCACGCTGTATTCTGTGCCCTCATAGGTGGGTCGTCATCCTCTAGAGCTGGAGCCGGGAGTAAGGTCTAATCTGGTAGTGGGGAAGTAGCAAACTAAGGTGTATATATTTCGGTGGGGATAAAATCTTTCTAGGCAGTAGTCACTAAGGAAATAATAGATATTAAGTAGTGAGAATATGGGGAGTCTATTTTTTGGCTTTGGGTTTTTATATAACCCTTAAGACCTGTGTATTTTGAGGTGGTGCCCTTGGCAAACCAACTTCGTTTATAGCTTTTGTGCTGGCTCAGCAGTTTCCAATATTGTTTGCAACATGCAGGCAAAGGTTGCAACAACTAAATGGTTATCCAGCCATGACTTGAAGTTTTGTATTTTACCTAATTTAATCATCACATCTCCCCCCTGCCAAGCAGGAGTCAAACCATCAGAAGCACCAACACTTTCATGTCCTGTGTCTGCAATTCTGCCACAGTATTTTCATTCACTCATTCTTCTATTCATTGAAAAACTATTTATTGAGCATTTATATGCCAGTAACTGTGCTAAGTATGGAGGATACAACAGTGAGAATAAGCAAAGACACTTCCTGCCCTCACAGAGCTTAGAGTCTGAAGGGGGAGACAGACGTCAGTCAAATAATCACAAAGCAAAGGTGAAGTTGTGACTCCAGGAGTGCTAAGGAGGGAGTCAGCTGGACACGGAGGGTGGGAGGGGAGACAGCGTCTGAGAAGGTCCCACACAAGAGGAGGCTTCGCTGATGTGAGGGACTGAGTGTGAATGGAGGGGAGATGGGGAGAGAGAGAGAGAAATTGGGGTGGGGGGCAGAACTTGCCGGGTCTTGCAAACCTCGAAGAGTCCTGAATGTATCCAAACAGCAACGGGTTTCAGCAGGAGACTGCTGTGATCAGATTTGCATTTTTAATTTTAATTTTTTTGCCTTGGTTTTTGGGAGAAGGTAATTAGGTTTATTTATTTTATTTGTGTATTTATTTTAATGGAGGTACTGGGGATTGAACCCAGGACCTCGTGCATGCTACGCATGCACTCTACCACTAAGCCATACCCTCCCCTCAATTTGCATTTTTTAAATGCCACTTTGGCTTCTTTGTAAAGCAGCAACTGGAGAGGGTGTAGGAGAATGATTTGCAGATTGCTTTTGGCAAGTGATATTGGTAGTTAACCATGTGTGGTTACAATGGAAATGGAGGGAAGAAGACAGACTCAAGATATATTCAGGAGATAAGTTAACTAGATTTGGTAATGAGTTAGATGTAGGACAGGAGGCATCAGAGGTGAATCCAGTTTCTGGTTTAGGTAATAACAACAGCAACATGTATTGTGTGAAGTACATATAAGCACTATTCTCAGTGATTGAATCGTTTTAAGTTGTTTATCCTCACAACATCCCTAGAAGAGATATGATTATCATCCTTATTTTACAAATGGGAAGGCAGAGGCACAGAGAGGTTAAGCCTGCTTTCCTAAGATCTCACAGCTAGTGAGCGAAAGAGCCAAGGTTTAAATCTAGGCAGCCTCCCTTCACGTTCTGTGATTGTAACTATGACCTTGAACTATCTCTCAGAAAGGATAGATTGAGACTTACTTAGAGATGGATAGAGACAGTAAAAATACTAGGTTCAACTCAGTCTCTGCTCATAACTACATGAATGGGTGGTGGTAGAAGATATGCTGCCTGGCATGGAGGACTTTGAAAGGCTGGGATGTGGAAAGGGAGGAACAATCGGGGCACCTTTGCTGTTGAGGAAGAGCACTGGACTAGGAGCAGGAAACCTGGCTAATTACATGGCCTTGAGAGCAGCCTGCTCTAATCCTCTGATTCCTCACCTTGAAGTGGGGACAGTCACGCCGAACTGCCAAGTCACAAACATGGAAGGCACTAGGGCTATGCCCGACCTAAAGTAGGTGATGAGTAATCGAATGATAAATTTGGATCTGTGGTAAGGGGAGTAGAGAAGGACAAAGGACAAGGCTCATCACACTTGTCCATCTGCTGAAGGTATGGCCGATCATGCAGCTCATTTAAGAGAACAGACGTGGAGAATGGTCACAAGGACAGAGTCCTTTATCTCAGTGAGTACAGATGGTGTCAGAGCACATCTTACTGGTGAGCTGGCTGGTTGGACAGATTTTGTTGCTACAAATTCCCGATTCACCCCTTTCATCAAATAGCCAGGTCTGTCAGGCTTTCTGATCAGGCCTGCTGGTCAGAACGCTGCAGCTACTCACAAGTTGTTTCGTTAACCTAAAGTTCTGCTAACTTGCCTCAGTTCTGCTGGTTAACAGCCAGCCAGGGACCGGCACTTGGCTGCCTAATTGCTCTGTGTGCATCCTTCAACAACAAGGAGTTTGCAGTGATGGCTCTCAATGAATCAAGAGTAGATGTCTCGAACTCTGGAAAGAAGTATCTATGCAGTGCTTCTCAGACTTTGTTTTGCTCACAGATCATCTTGGGGTTTTGCAAAAATGCACACTCTGATTGAGTGGGTCTGGGCTAATTGTACTAGACTGTCTAGTTGTAATAAAATGGTAATTTTATTTTATTGAACCATTTTTTGAGATATAACTGACATAATGTATTAGTTTCAGGTTATACAGCATGATGATCATCACAATATGGTAACATTTTTCACTATACATAGTTCTAAAATTTTTTTCTTGGGATGGGAACTTTTAAGATCTATTCTCAGCAACTTTCAAATATGCAGTACAGTATTAACTATAGTCACCATGCAGTACATTACATCCCCATGACACATTTTATAACTAGGAGTTTGTACCTTTTGACCGCCTTCACCCACTTCACCCACCCTCAACTTGTGCCAACCACCAGTCTATTCTCTGTATCTATGAGATTAGTTTTTTTTTTTTTTTTAAAGATTTCACATATAAATGAGATCATACAGTTTTGTCTTTCTCTGTCTGACTTATTTCACTTAGCACAGTGCCCTCAAGGTCCATTCAGGTTGTTGCAAATGGCAAGAGTTCCTTCTTTTTTATGGATGAATAATATTCAGTTCTACACACACACACAAATTTCTTTTATCCATTCATCCACTGATGGACACTTAGGTTATTTCCATATCCTGGTGTCGTAAATAATCCTGCAATGAACATGGGGGTGCAGATTGCTCTTCAAGATAGTGATTTCATTTCTTTTACTTATATACTCAGAAGTAGAACCAGTGGATCATGTGGTAGTTCTATTTTTAATTTTTTGAGGAAATTCCATACTGTTTTCCATAGTGACTTGCACCAATTTACATTCCCGTCAATACTTCATGAGTTCCAACTTTCTCCACATCCTTGCCAACGCTTATTTCTTGTTTTTTGATAATGACTATTCTAATAGGGGAAAGATAATATTTCACTGTGGTTTGGATTTGCATTTCCATGATGAGTAGTGATATTGAGCACCTTTGATGTACCTGTTGGCAGCCGTATGTCTTCTGAGTTAGTTTTGTGTATGGTGCAAGATAGTGGTCCCATGTCATTCTTTTGTGCTGTTGAATTTTCCTGAAACCATTTATTAAAGGGAGTGCCATTTCCCTATTGCATATTCTTGGCTCCTTTGGCAGCATATAATTGACCACATATGCATGTGTTTATTTCTGGGCTCCCTATCCTGTTCCATTGTTTTGTGCCGTCTGTTTTTATGCCAGTATCATAACTGTTTTGATTATTATAGTTTTGTATTATAATTTGAAATGGGGGAGCAATATGCCTCTAGCTATGTTGTTCTTAAGATTGTTTTGGCTATTTGAGATCTTTTGTAGTTCCATACAGTTTTTAGGATTGTTTGTTGTATTTCTGTGAAAATTGCCATTGGAATTTTTGCTGGGGACTACACTGAATCTATAGATTGCTTTGGGTAGTATGGACATTTTTACAGTATTAATTCTTTCATGAGCACAGAATATCTTTTCATTTATTAGTGTCCTCTTCAATTTCTTTTCCATGTCTTATAGTTTTCAGTGTACAGGTCTCTTACCTCCTTGGTTAAATTTATTCTTCGGTATTTTATTCTTTTTGATGTAATTGTAAATGGGATTGTTCTTAATTTCTTTCTTTTTAAATTTTTTTTTTAAATTGCGGTATAGTCAGCTTACAATGTTGTGTCAATTTCTGGTGTATAGCACAGTTCTTCAGTCATACATGAATATATGTATATTCATTTTCATATTCCTTTTCACCATAAGCTACTACAAGATAATTGAATATATTTCCCTGTGCTACACAGTATAAACTTGTTTATCTATTTTATATATACCAGTCAGTATCTGCAAATCTCAAACTCCCAGTTTATCCCTTCCCACCCCCCTTAATTTCTCTTTCTGATAGCTCACTATTAGTGCATAGAAATGCAATAGATTTTTGTATATTGATTTTTTATTTTGTAACTATTGATTTTTCATATTCTAACAGGTTTTTTTTTTTTTTTTGGTGGTGTCTTCAGGGTTTTCTGTGTGTAATATGCCATCTGCAAATAGTGACGGTTTTACTTCTTTCTTCCCATCTTGGTTGCCTTTTATTTCTTTTCCTTTCCTGATTGGCTAGAGCTTCCAGTGCTATGCTGACTGAAAGTGGCAAGAGTGGCGTCCTGTTCCTGATCTTAGAGGAAAAACTTTCAGTTTTTTAAATCATTGTGTATGATGTTAGCTGTGGGCTTATTTTATATGTCCTTTATAATGTTGAGGTACGTTTCCTCTGCTCATTTTGCTGAGGGTTTTTATCATAAATGGATGTTGAATTTTGTCAAAAGCTTTTTCTGAATCTGTTGAGTTGATCATATGATTTTTATACTTCCTTTTGTTGATGTGGTGAACCACAGTGATTGATTTGTGGATGTTGAACCATCTTGTACCCCTGGGATAAATCCTGCTTGATCACAGTGTATGATCCTTTTAATGCATTGCTGAATTCAGTTTGCTAATATTTTGTTGAGGACCTTTTCGTCTATTGTTTATCAGGGACATTGGCCTATAATTTTCTTTTTGTGGCATCCTTGTATGATAATGCTGGTCTCATAAAGTGAATTTGGAATCGTTTCTTCCTCTTCTGTTTTTTAGAAGAGTTTTGAGAAGAATTGGTATTAATTTTTGTTTAAATGTTTGTTGGAATTCACCAGTAAAGCCAAGTGGTCCTGGAGTTTTCTTTGTAGGGAGATTTTTGATTACTGTTCCAATCTCCTTACTAGTAATTGATCTGTTCAGAATTTCGGTTTCTTCATGATTTGGTCATAGTAGGTTGTGTATTTCTAGGAATTGATCCATTTCTTCTAGGTTATCCAATTTGTTGATGTATAATTATAATAGTCTGTTATCCTTTGTATTTCTGTGATATCAGCCTAGTCTTCTCTTTCATTTCTAATTTTATTTGCATCCTCTCTTTTTCTCAGTGAGTCTTGCTAAAACTTTGTGAATTTTATCTTTTCAAAAGCTAGTTCTCAGTTTCATTGATCTTTTCTATTCTACTTTTAGTTTCTATTTCATTTATTTCTGTTCTGATATTTATTTTCTTCTGCTAACTTTGGACTTTGCTCTTTCTAATTCCTTGAAGTGCAAAGTTAAGTTGTTTGGGATTTTTCTTGTTTTTTGATGAAGGCTTTTATCACTATGAACTACCCTTTTAAAACTGCTTGTACTGCATTTCATAAGTTTTGGTATGTTGTGTTTCCATTTTCATTTGTCTCAAGATATTTTAAGTTTCTGTCGTGATTTCTTCTTTGACCCATTGGGTTTCAGTAGTATATTGTTTAATCTCCATATATTTGTGAATTTTAGTTTTCTTCTTGTAATTGATTTCTAGTTTTATACCATTGTGGTCGAAAAAGATGCTTGATACGATTTCAGTCTTCTTAATTATTAAGCCTAGTTCTGTGGCCTAACATGTAATCTATCCTGGAGAATGTTCCATGTGCATCTGTTTCAGGGGCTTTTTTTTTTTTTTTTTTTTTTTTGATGAAACGATCTCTGTTTCTGGTCTACGGTGTCATTTAACACGTTACTCGCCCACTGTGGATTGGGTGCCCCTGAGGAAACACAACTGTCACCCAGAATTAGGTGACGTGATCAGCGTGTTAAGGCTGATGTTTCCTTGTTGATTTCCTGTCTGAATGATCTATCCACTGATGTAAGTGGGGTATTAAATTCCTCTACTATTATTGTATTGCTGTCTTATTTCTCCACTTAGGTCTTTTAATATTTGCTTTACATATTTAGGTGTTCCTACGTAGGATGCATAAATCAATATTTACAATATTTATAAATGTAAATATTTACAAATGTTATATCCTTTTGTTGGATGACCCTTTTATTGTTAATGCCCTTCTTTGTCTTTTATTACAGTCTTTGTTTTAAAGTCTGTTTAGTTTCATATAAGTATAGCTACCTTAGCTTTCCTTTGGTTTCCATTTGTATAGATTATCTTTTTCTGTTCTTTCACTTTCAGTCTGTGTGTATCCTTACATCCAAAGTGAGTCTCATGTAGGCAGCCTATAGATGGGACTTTTGTTATTCATTCAGTCATTCTGTGTCTTTTGATAGGAGACATCAAAATACACTTAAAATAACTATTGATACGTATACATTTATTGCAGTTTTGTTCATTGTTTGCTTGCTTTTGTAGCTCCTTTGTTCTTCTCATGGTGATTTGATGATTTCCTGCAGTGGTACACTTAGATTCCTTTATCTTTTGTGTGTCCACTATAGGTTTTTGCTTTCTAGTTGCCATGAGGCTTACATATAACAAGTTATATTTATAACTATTTATTTTGGGGGAAAGAGGTAATTTGGTTTATTTAATAAAGTTACTAGGGTTTGAACCCAGGACCTCCTGCATGCTAAGTACACACTCCACCACTGAGCTATACCCTCCCCCATAACTGTTTATTTTAAATTGATAACAACTTAGATTTTAGCGCATCCTAAAGCTCTATATTTTTACTATGCCCCCCCAAATTTATGTATGTTTTGATGTCACAACTTAACATCTTTTAATCTTGTATGTTCCTTAACTAATTATTTAAGTTATAATTTTACTACTTTTGTCTTTTAACTTTTATGCCAAATTTATAAGTGATTGATCCACCATCTTTACAACATTCATTTATTCTAAATTTTACTATGTATTTATTTTTACCAGTGAGATTTATGCTTCCATAGGTTTTCCTATTACTAATGATGCTCTTTCTTTTCAGCCTAAAGAAGCCCCTTTTAACACTTGTTGTAAGGCCAGTTTAGTGATCAACTCCTTTATATTTTGCTAGTCTAGAAAACTCTTTCTCCTTCAATTCTGAATGGCAGCTTATTCAGGTAGAGTATTCTTGGTTGGAATTTTTTTGTTTTGACATTTTGGCTATATTATACTCCCTTCTCTGGCCCAAAAAGTTTCTGCTAAGATATCTACTGATGATCTTATGGGGGTTCCCTTGTATGTAACAAGTTGTTTCTCTCTTGCTGCTTTTAAGAGTCTCTCCTTGTCTGTAACTTTTGACGCTTTGATTGTAATGTGTCTTTGTGTGGCTGTCTCTTTCGATTCATCCTAATTGGAACTCTCCGGGCTTGCTGGATCTGAATGTCTCTTTCTTTTCCTAGGTTAGAGAAGTTTTCAGCCATTATTTCTTCAAAAAAGTTTTCTGTCCCTTTCTCTCTCTTCTGGGATCACCATAAAGTGACTGTTGGTCATCTTGATGATGCCCCGCATGTCCCTTAAGCTCTCTGTACTTTTTTGCATTCTTTTTTTGCTGCTCTGGTTGGGTTAGTTCCATTGCCACGTCTTTGGATTCACGGATCTTTTCTCCTGCTTCATCTAGTCTCCTGTTGAACCCCTGCTCTTACATTTTTCAGTTCGGTTATATTCTTGAGTTTCATGACTTCTGTTTGGTACTCTTATACTTTGTCTCTTTGCTGAAGTTCTCACTATATTCATCCATTCTTCTCAAGTTCAGTGAGCGTATTTATGACCATTATTTTGAATTCTTTATCAGGTAAATTGCTTAACTCCATTTCATTAAGGACATTTTTTTTTTTTTTTCCTGAGGTTTTATCTTGTTCTTTCATTTGGAACATAGTCCTCTGTCTTTTCATTTTCTTTGACTGTCTGTGTTGGTTTCTATGCATAATGCAAAACAGCCACCTTTCCCAGTCTTGAAGGAGTGGCCTTGTATAGATGAACTTTGCCATTCTATGCTGCCCTCTTTGTTGTCTCTCAAACCTTTGTGATTGTTCAAGCACTCTATTTTATTTTTAGTGGGTCCCATTAGTTGGAGTGTGCCAGGGGCTGTCAGTGTCCCAAAAGGGAGGATCTCAATCAGCACCTAGATTCAGGTTGATTGGAAGCCAGACTCTCGGGCAGCAGCTTTTAAAGTGGGCAAACGCATGGAGTTTCATGGGATTGCAAGTGTAAGTCCCATTGGCCACTGGAGCCAGGTGATCTAGAGGTGTTCCTTGGGTTAGGTAGTCACAAAGATCAGAGGTGCCAGACAAGTGTGCAGGTTCCTTTCTTGGAGACACCAGCTGCCTGGAGTGAGGCAGAGGGAGAGTGCAGTGATGCTGTCCAGTGGCTTCTGTCCCAGGAGTGCATCTTAGTAGGTCTCTAAAATGTCCCAAACCAGAAGCCTGCCCCTCAGGCTGAGACTCCAAGCAAGCATATGGGCTTCTTTCACAGAAAGACTGGGGTGGTTTCAGTCTGCTCTCTGCGCAGGTGCCCTGGGGTGGGGATGGTAGCCAGCCATGCAATGTCTGTTAGTTACAATCCGGTGGAACCCAGGAATACAAGCCCTGCTGGCCACCAGAGGTAGTCAAGGGGTGTCCTCTGGGCTGCAGCCACCAAAACTGGGGCATGAGACATCTGTAAAAGCTCCAGTCTGGAAGATACTGGTGCTTTGTAGCTTGGCAGAAGGAGGACGAAAAGATAGCATCCACTCTCCAAGATCTCTGGAGAAGATTATAGTCGGCCTTTACATATGCATTTAATTAGAAGCCTGTCCCTCAGGCCACAGCTTTGAAAATGAGCCAATATGTATCAGTTTGCTATTGCTGCTGTAATGAGTAACCATACGTTTTGTGGCTTAACAGAACACACATTTATCTCTCCATTCTGCAGGTCAGAGGTCTGGGCACAGGGAGGCTCCGCTGCTTCTCTGCTCCTGGTTTTACAAGGTTGGAATGAATGTGTCACAGGCTGCATTCTTTTTGTAGGCTCTGGAGATCCACCTGCTCCAGGTTCATTCAGGTTGATAGCAGAGTTCAGGATGGAGGTCCCAGTGTCCTTGATACCTGTTGGCTGGCGATTGTTCTCAGTTTCTAGAGACAGCATGCATTTCTTGGCTTGTGGGCCCCTTCCTGCCTCTTCAAAGTCAGTAACTGTCGGTAAAATCCTTCTTTCATCTTGAATCTCTCTGATCCCCTCCTCTGCCTCATGCCTCCTCTGCCTCCTCCTACTGCCTCCCTCTGACCTATCTTGGGCCAACATGGATAATCAGAAATAATCTCCTTATTTTAAAGTCAGTTGATAATAACCTTTGATTCCATCTGTAAAGTTCCTTAATAGCAGTGAATGGATGGGAATGTAGGGGGCGAGGCGCTTGAACTGTCTCCACCCTAACCAACTCCCAGCTGCACACTTTTAGTGGCGAGATCCTAAAGCAGTGGCTTTATTAAGTTTATGACAAGGGTTTTGTGTGTTCTAGGCCCAGCAATAGAATCTCCATAGTTCTATCACTGGATTTTCCCCTTACATTGAATACAAGGGCTGGAAAGGCTCACAGGGATGATGCTGAAGATTTGGGCACTGAAGTGGACAGAGAGGGCTACACTGAAGTTATACAGAATCAAGATTAGAACTTAATTGTACCAGTATCTGGGCCTGAGCTATTTGCTCCCTGTCATTTACTCAGTTATTCACTTAATTATTCATTTATTAACTTACTCATCTACTGATCAAAGACTTATCAAGTACCTCCTCTCTGAGAGACATTTTGCTAGATTCATGAGATATGAGACATTTACAGAATTTGTCCCCATGGAACAAACCTTGTACTAAGAATTACATTCAGCAAACAGATACTCCGACAACTAACTAGATGCTTATAATTGATATGAAAGTAAAGTAGAGGTTTCCCTGAGAGCTTATAATAAGGGAATCTAACCTTGTCTAGAAAGATCAGAAAATGATGTGACATTTAAACTGGGACCCAGATAACAAGTGTTAGCCAAGTGTAGATGATTAGGGATGGAACAGTATTAAAGTAGAGGGAATGGCACGTGGGAAAGTTCTAAGGTACAAAGCAGAATAGAGGAATCAGGGAAAGTTAGTGTTGCTGGACAATATGAAGGGAAGGAGAGAGCGGCACGTGGCACGAGGTGAGTTTAGAGAGGTGGGGAGGTCAGACTGACCATGGCCTTGAAGAACGTAGAAAGGAATTTTAATTCTGTCCTAGGTGAAATGGGAAGCCAGGGGAAGGATTTAAATAGTGGAGTCTCATGTGAGCTTTGACTTCTGAGAGAGAGCACTCCAGCTGCTTTGTAGAATAGCTTAGAGGAAGGAGAGGACGTGTGGAGTGTGGACACAGCAGGCATTCAGTGAGGCTGCTTACGAGGTGTTGCAGCTGCCCTGCTGGGAAGTGGCTTGACCCAGCACGGTGTGGGCTAAGATGGGGGCAGTTCACGTGAAGGACAGAAACTGGATCTGGGACATTTTGGAGGTAGAGTTGTCTTGACTCTGGTGGATCAGATGTGCGGGATGGTCAAGGGAAGATGGTCAAGATGACTCCTGGTTTCTGTTGTATTTGTGGCTCTCCTAATGATACAAGTCAATTAACATAATAAAAAGCCTCATATTTTGATAGTTCATCTTTTATTATATTTTAAGAGTTACGGTTCAAGTGTCAAGAAAATCCTGTTTAATATCACCTGAAAATAATTTGTTTTATACTACATTGGTCAGAGGAGCTCACGGAATTTGTATTATTACTACGTGATGATTTTCAACATTGTAATGTTTCTCCACATTCCCCGTATCTCCGTTCTATTTCCTCCTCATTTCATCGGAGGCTACAGAATGCAAATGTTGGCTTCCCAGAAAAAGGAAAATTAGCTTGAAAGGGGGCATCACATCCTCATCCCTTAACAGTCACTGCCTCATTTCCTTCAGGTCTTTTCTGATTTCTTTTGCCCACACGGCCCATTGGTTGCTACTAATTCTCATGATGATAATGAAATCCACTCCTGGCTCGGTCACACAGAGCACTGTGTGGCCATGGGGAGCTGTCCTGGGCTGGTATTGCTCCACACACAAGAGATAGTATGGACTCTGGACCAGACGTTGTCAGGTAAAATACAGTCATGATGCAAGCTCCAGGGTCATGGCCTGAAGGTGGTTTGGACAGACCTCTTCCTTGTCTCTTGTATTTCTCCTGGAGACGCCGATATCAGATAGTCTGGGTTTTAATTGACCCCAGAACTTCCATTTAACCACTGAGGTGCCTTTGGCATTCACCTCATCTGCTTTCTCATTTGTAAAAAGAGAAGAAAATCAGGCTATTGGGAATATTGAACAAAATGACTCATAGAAAGCGTTTAGCACCGGGCTCAGCACACGGGAAGCACTCCACACACGGGAGTCATTGTGTCCGTGGTTAGGAAAGGGAGGTGCTCGTGGAGTCCTTTCTTTCCCTTTGCTCTTCTCTGGTCATGAGCGTTTAGAGGGCAAGGGTCTTTCCCTTAGAAAGAAAGAAGGTTCTTAGCCAGCCCTTGTCCCCAAAGTCTAGTCTTGCAAACAGACTTGGCCAAGGACATCACAGTGAAGGGAAGCCATGGGCTCCTTCCTCTCATGTGAGCTAATCTGACAGCTGAGCTCTGCTTGGTACCCTGCCCTTTCATTGAGCTGGCCCAGGGCAGCCATCAGTCCCCTGGGGACTGAAGCAAATGCAGCCTCCTCAGCATTCTGTCTGAATGAATGCTTCCCAAATTTGTTGGCAGGAGGCCATGAGTTGACTTGATGGGGTCCTTGAGTAAATCAGTTAGCCTCTCTGAAAAGAGGGTTGATGACTCTGAGGACGAGGAGGTGGAGGAAGGGCAGCAGCCCATCCTAGGCCCTTGACAAGTTGACCTCCGTGGTCTGCCCATTGCCTCCCATCAGCAGCCCACCCTGCCCGCTCCCAGCCGGGCAGCCTGCAAGTCCTTTGATGGTTTTGTGCCCATGTACTGGTTCTCTCTCCAGAGTCCTTCTTCAGCATCCTCACCTTCGTTGATTTACAGATTCCTGCATATCCTTCAAGACTTATCCCTAATGTCATTTCTCTCTTAAGTATTTTTATTCATTCATTCCCCAAGTATTTAAGCAAGGCATTGTGCTAGACATAAAAGATACAGCAGTGGACAAGATGCACAAAAGCCCAGCCCTCGTGGTGCTGACGTTCTAGAGGAAGAGACTGACGATAAACAAGTCAGTGAACCAGAGAATGTCATGTCTGTGATAAGTGCGATAAAAAGACCAAAAACAGTGGGCAAGAATGGGGTGAGTGGTAGAGACAGCTGCTTTCTGATGAAGCTATTTTTGTAAGACCTGTAGGATGAGAAGAAGCCAGCCACGTGAAGAGCAGGGGTCTGGATAGATAAACAAGCTGGCTTTGTTTGAAGAACAAAAAGAAAGTTGGTAGGACCAAAACATGGTGAGCAAGGGGGCAGGGGGCGTGAGAAGAGATCAGGAAGCTCTCGGGTAAGGAGTACAGATTTTATTCTGAGTGAATAGGAAGAGAGAGGCAAAGTTAGATTTTGTATTTGTAACAGCACTCTGCTATCCACATGTAGAATGGATGGGGGAGGAGAGGAAAAAAAGAGGAAAGGAGGGGCGAGAAGCAGGAAGCTAGTTAGGAGGTTCCTGCAATGGTTCAGGGTGGAGGGGATGGTTGTTGACCCAGAATTATAGCTATGGCATCAAGAGTTAAACCACTTGGTGATACATTGTGGAGGTGTGGTTAATGGGACCTTGCTAATGGATTGGGTTTGGGGATGGAAACAGGAATCCTAGGTTTTAGATTTGAGCAACTGGGTGATGTATGGATTTTTAGGTGGATATAGTTTAATGCCATTTACTGAAATGAGAGACACTTGGTGATAGTGCTTAGGGGATAGGTGAGCTTGAAGCCTGTTTTGCACATGTTAATTTTGAGATGCCTAGTAGACATCTAAAGGTAAATGGCAAGTAGCTGTTTGGATTGGCAGGTGGGACTCTTGAAGGAAGAGATCAGGAATACATATAAATATGATTCCCTACCCCCTAAGCAGGAACAGTGAATTTGTCGCTTCTTCACTGGGTTATATTAGGATCCCAATAGATCCTAGGTTCTCCTACTACTGTAGGTCCCACATCGTATCAAATATATTAAAATTCACCTTTATCCCACATTACGTTTACTTATATGTGATCCCTTAAGTGTTGAGTTGCAGTTGACTAGTTTGACATTTTTCATTTTGTAGATATTTAATTAAAATATCATTGGATCATGCATATTTTAGAGGCAACTCTGTTTTGAATGTTTCACATTATTTTTGGATGCCCTTGGAAAGCTTATGGTGCAAGGCATGTGGCCTCTAGCACTTAATTGGTAAAGTGAGCCTGCTTTTCTGGGCTCCCAACAATATTTTTATGCCCTTTTAAGGCACTAAAATAGCTTCATTTTATAACCATGTGGGTTTTGTGTCCATGTTGCCCACTAGTCTATAAACTTGCAGAGGGCATGAAGGGCCTCAGAGCTTGGTATATGACAGAGACTCAAGGTCTGTTTATGGAAGTGATTCATTTAGGCTCACAAGGCAAAAAAAAAAAAAAAAAAAAACCAAGTCCAGGGATACGGTGTGCTTTCTCTCTGTCCGTGGGAAAAAGCTCTTCCCCGCTGCCTTGCAACGTATGCAGTATAGACTTACTTTCCCTCTGGCACCCTTAAAAAGGAGGCAGTGTTGTGCAGAAGGTTGATGCTGTGGGCTTGAGTTGCAGCCACACCCTTTACCAGCCGTGAATCTTGGAATAGACAGTTTCTATAGGCCTGATTTTCATGGGAGGGGCAAATTAATTGAAGCCATTTTAGTAAAATTCTGCCAGCTTCGAAACACTGTATTCTTAAAAGAATGTATTTTCTTCTAAAATGAAAAAAGTTTTTATGATTCAGGCCTCAGGGCATGTATCTGGAAATTTCTAGAAATGGGGACACAAAATATCTTTTGTTGCCTGACACCTGGTCCTGAAAAAGCAACAAGTGTACCCTACATCTCCCCCACCCCCCAGTGGTGGCCTTTTAGAGACAGAAACCTCTCAGGAAAATCCATCAGGAGCAAGGCAGTTACGCATCCTTCCGAGTCGCTTGCAGGTAGGGAGTGGGAGGGGACTGGCACCCCAGGTCTCACACTTGCCCTTTGAAACTTAGCAGTGCTGCATAACTACATCCTTCTCGCCCAAGAATTAACTCTGGGCCACATCTTCACCTCTCATGATGAAGAGGAGACGTGAGTATATAGATTTCAGTTGTATTTCTGGTGCCAAGTTGCTCCAACAAGCCACGGTGAAATTAAGTCCATCTTGGCTAGGCCCTCCAGAATTTGTCAATGGCTCCAAAGTATTCTGCCGAGAACTTCAGATTTTATGAGTTTGCAACAAAAATAACTTTGGAAATGGATGTCAACCAGGGAAGAGAAGCAGGTTTATACTTTGTCACTGACATATACTTAGTTTGGGGCTGAGGGCCCAGCTTGGGCCAGGTGAGGTCGCGTTGGCCTTTGTCTCGTACGAGCAGATGGAAAGAGGGAGTGCTGAACTGGCCAGGCTGTAGTTCAAAATTGTCTCTGGTTTTCTTCATGTTTGTCCAGCTGCTGTCTGTCATTGCCCTTTGTATGAAGCTGAGTGATAATAAGCCCGCTTATATGTTAGCTGCATACTATTCTTTTTTCATGAGGGGATCAGGTATTAAATATCTCCATACTCAGATGTGCCTACAGGGTTGATCACCTGATAGAGAAATTTTAATTTGGTAATTATTCCAACAGTCACCCCTCCTTCTCTACCAAGCACTCAGTTTGCAAATTTGTCAACACAAAGAGACTGTTGGGTGGAAAAACAGTGAATCTGATAGAAGAGATCTGTAGCAGGATGATAAGCCCCTAATGTTGGGGTGAAAAATGAGAACATTTTGATCAGTCAGCAGTGGCTGCTAATGATCAGCAAGGCCTTCCACAGGTGTGGGAGTTGAAAAGAATGGGCCCACCATCCAGCTTTTGGAAAGTGGGAAAATGCAGATTCTTCCTGACTAATCCATCAAATGTTGAATCACTGTCCTTTGTAGCAATGGACTAAATAGATGAAAACCATGAAGACAATTTACTTGCTTCCCTGAACAGCCCTTTTGCAGCAAGTTCACTGGTAATGTTCCAATGTTCCTCTTGATCGTGTCCCATCTGCTTGATTAAGCCTTAGCCTTCCTCCAAGTACCAGCTCTAGGAAACTGGCCCTGACCATTGCAATTCAAAGGAATTTCTGCCTGTCTGACCTTGACACTTCAGTGTCTCATTCATCTGAGATTTAGAATTCACTGCTTAGTGTTAATTGTCTTACTGTTGAGTTTTATTTTTATTATTATGAGTCTGATTATGTAGTCTCAATTTATTTCAAGTCCACATGTCAGCTTTCTCATTAAGCAGAGGATTAGAGTTCTTGTGAGAGGTAAGAGTCTGTATTTGTATCGGTATGTATGTACACTGTATTTCCATGCTGTGAGCACACAGCAAGTGGTTACTACAATCAGTTGCGCCCACCCCTGTAATGGGGCTTCATGGCAGCACAGGGCTCTCTTACACCTTTTTGTATCTGCAATTTTTTAAACCTAATTGGAGCTCAATATGTGTGTCACTACTGTTGATTTCTCATTTCTTGTCCCAAAAGATAGGGCACTGAACCCTCAAAGCTAGTGACCATCTCAAGCAGGGTTGACAAAGATCTATAGTCCAGGGTTGTTTTTTGCTAACCTGCAGCCCGAGCCTGTGGCATGTATTGGAGGTTGATTTTTGAGAGTCCCCTTCTAGGCACGCAGGGATGCCCACTGACAGTGTAACACAGGAGATCACAGACTTGGACAAGGCCAGACTCTGTGACAGCTTTGACACTCCCCACCTCTTGGCACCCTGCCCGTTGGTCCCCACCCTTCCATATACCCACTGGTGGGTGTGCGGTAAGTGGTCCGTGCCCTGGGGGAAGCCCGGGGAAAGAGCAGGCCCAGATGCCCTTTCACTCAAGATGGCATTTGAACAATGTGATAGAAACTACACCAAGATTTTACAGATTTTTTTTCACAACCTGCTTACTAAAAATGGGCTTTAACATACATTCATGAGCAAACTTAAACTTCTCCTTTCTTACATTGTTCTGATCCTTTCTCCTTTTCTTTCCATCCCCACCTCTGCTCACCGCCTTTCCCCAACTTC